>NW_027203381.1:1957500-2537500 GCF_024711535.1 Dipodomys merriami
CAACTATTTTGAAGCAGTTCTCTATCAATGACACTGGTCACAATGTAAAACTCCATAATTACTTGCTAAAATAAAAATTACGAGTTATGTTAACACCATGAGACTCTGTTCACCTACTTAATTTACAGCAGCACTTCTAAACTAATTCAGAGATCTTACAAGTAGCCAGGTTTTATAAGAATATTCCAGTTTCGCCGGGTGCCAGTGGCTCACGCCTGTAATCCTAGCTACTCAGGAGGCTGAGATCTGAGGATCACGGTTCAAAGCCAGCCAGGGCACAAAACTCTGTGAGACCAGAAAACCAGAAGTGGCGCGGTGGCTCAAGTAGTAGAACGCTTGCCTTGAGCTGAAGAGCTGAAGGACAGTGTCCAGGCCTAGAGTTCAAGCCCCACAACCGACCAAAAAAAAAAGAAAAGAAAAGAAAAAGAAAAAGAATATTCCAGTTTCCAGAAAAAAAAATGTAAAGCCAAAAACAAAATTATGATGCAAATTAACCCTCTATCTGTCCTACAGCGCCCCAGAAGAAAACAGTGCTACCTAAAGCTGAATGAGAAAAGGTAAACACTTGTATAATCAGGAAGGCCGGAGACAGGGCGGGTTGCAACTTGGCACCTGGACCCCAATTCTTGGAGAGCCAAGACCTTCACATAATGAACGCCAGGCCAGCAACAGAAGGGGAGTGAGGATCTCAACCCAGGATGAAAGTGGACCAAGGAACGGTCTGCGGGCCAGAGGCAGAGAGAGGTGGAGCGTTTGCCTAGCAATCCCTACTTTCATACGCAGTACCCACCCCAGGCTCCTCAGAATTATGAAAAGAAGCACAGTCCTGAACAGCACGTATTTTAACTTAATAGTTTCCTATCTCAATTTACATTATTCACCCAATACAGATATATGTGGACATTGGTAAGGTGGCCAATTAACTCTGTATCTCATTATTATTTGTAACTGTTGCATTAAGCTATACAAAAATTATCAACCTGTTTGATTATACAAAATCAATAGTAGTTCTTCTAAAAATTACAGATGATGAAATTCTTCTAAAATAATTCCCTCCGACCAGTCCCCTTGCCCCTCGATTCTGAACCAGTGATTTACATCTTACTTTCCCCTCCCCTCTTCCCTTTATTGTTCAGAAAACTGGGAACTCAGACAAGTTTTAAAAAGGAGAGTGACACTAACCAAGAAACATTGTATTTATAATCTGACTTGTGCAACTGTAACCCCTTTTTACAAATAAGTAACAATTTTTAAGTAAAAAAAAAAAAGAGAGAGTGAGAGAGAGAGAAAGAAAAGAAAAAAGTGGGAATGGAAGCCAGGTACCGGTGGCTCCTACCTCTGGTCCTAGATGGAGGGAGGCTAAGATGGTTGAGACCATACTTCCAGGCCAAGACAGGAAAAACAGAAAGTTCACAAGGCCCTTCCCCCGGAAGAGCTGCGCACAGTGGCAGACGTCTGTTATCCTAGCTACCAGAAAGTCTAACACAGGTAGTTGGCTTCACCTAGGCTTGCCTGGCAGCAAGAAATCAAAGATCCCTGTGTGACAAATAACCAGCAAAAATCAGGGCTAGAGGTATGGCTTAACAAGGCTTGAACCGCAGTACGGCCAAAAAGGAAGCAGGATGGACAAGAGAGCAAAAGGCCAGCATTTAACACCTTAGCATGATGACACGAACCCTGTCTGCCTGACCCAAGCATCTCTGAACTGTGTACCCATCCACAATCTAGCCTCAGGCAGTTCTTAGACATGCTAAGCTCTAAGGAGAAGCCTGGCATAACCCTTGTCTGAGACAAGGCTGCCCTGTTCCTCCGTATGACTCCCAATTTCACAGTCCAAATGTAGCCCACCTACCCCACCAATACCACCTGACTCAGCCACGAGGGCAAGGCCATTTCTGGACTTGTTTCCTCTACCTGAGGCAGGTATTGGAATGATCTTCTAACCTTAAACACAGCAGTAACAGAACACGGACACATGTCTATGCCCACAAGATGTCTTTGTGAAGCACACCAACCTCTACCTAGCAGTCACATACACACTGAAAGAACTGTGTTTGCAGTGCTCTTATTCACAAGCCATGCTATTCCAATCCTTTCTGCTTTTACTCATACATTCTTGGTTCTTCTTTAAAAATACCCAATTCAGACTTGGGAACACTTTCCTTAACCTTTTAACCCCAACTCCGGCAGACAGTGAGTCCACGGAGAATAGGGCTCTACTTTTCAGTGGCTCCCTGCCATAAACGGCTGCTCCTCAGCTCTCTCTCCCTGGGCAGCTGGTGGCCACGCTGTCACAGGCTGCCAGTGCCACAAGAATCTGACAAACACACAAGAGTGAAGAAATTACAAATCCATGGAAAGACTTCCCCCCCTCCCTACAATTTCTATCCTGCCTCTTATCAAGCTGTTGGACATTTAAAAGCAAAAACCTCTACAAAGTGAAGAACTTTAAGATGAATAGGAAGAGTAAAGTAGAGCAGGTTAACAAGAAAAAAATTGAAATCACAGAACAAGTGAAGGAAGCCAGACAGAGGATACCTTCCCGTGTGTGACTGTGAGGATTAGACAGAGGACACCTTCCCGTGTGTGACTGTGAGGGTTAGACAGGCTGCAGAGCCCTGAGATCCCAGGAGGGGGAATCACCACAGTCATTTTAATGGGAAGAAACAGTAACCTGAGACTAGGATAGGACGTTTCACAAAAAGGACAGATGCCAATATCTTTAACGACAACACCAAGGGACTATTCAGGCCAGCATTGGACACCTTGTCATGGTGACATGACCCACGCATCTCTGGAACTGTGTACCCATCTAAGGATCTAGCCTCTGGGTTATTTCTATTTTGCTGTTGGTTGATTATACTTACTGGCCTTCAAATAAATTGCAACTTCACTCTACCAGGACCAAAAAAGAAAAGAAAAGAAAAGTCAGAAAAACAGAGTACGGTAATGAAAAGAACTCCTTTCACTGTGAAGAGAAACCGGAAAAGCTTCCTCCTGTCTCCACATCACCATGCTAACAGGTCCCCACCTCTCCTGGACCGTCAAGGTTCACTGGAAAATACGCTGGAGTCTCACCTGACTGAGAAGATCATTTGCTATTTGAGTATTATAACCAAGATACTGCTTAAGGTTTCAAATTGAGATGATTTGTACAAGTATTTCAAATGTTCACAAATTAAAATGTATTCCAGGACAGTGATTACTGTTAATGTTTCAGTAGGTGACAGGAAAAGACAGTAATCATTACATGGCATTTCAAAACTTTCAAAACGGAAACAGAAATGTATTATTAAACTAAAATCAACAGAATATTATGTGACTAAAATATGTAACACAACTTTTAAAATGAGTACTTTAATGTCAATTTAGAGTTTTTTAAAACTGAGAGGCAGCACCTTATACTATCACTAGCATAATTCATGCCACACTATAGTACAAATCTTTTTCTATCTCCATCTCCTTAACCAAAACAATCAGCTGAACCAAATACTTATTTTATTCGGATACATCTGTAGCTAGGATGGGGATAATTAATTGTTCAGCTAAAAGTGCAATTCCATGGTGCTTTTAACGATTTAGGTATACACAGTGTTAGTTCTCAGAGCAGACTAAAAATAGTGATTTTAATTTATTCCTGCTGCCTACAATTACCCACAACCATGTATTTTTAAATATTTCCAGCCTATAAAAATTACTAATTTTTGCCACTTGTGTTTATCTGCATTTAGACTTTGATTTGGATAAATTAAGCTCTCAAGTGTTCCTTGCTTTATGAAACTCTGCGTGTTGTACACTTCAACACAAATAAATGACTTGTACCATTAGAGGTTTAAATAATGTAATGTATTTCATGCTCAGCCTGAAGCTGGATTCCAATGAAGTTGCTAATGCACGTAATGATTAAGTGTAACTCAAATACTAACTGTGTTGTTGAAAACATGACAGGCAATAATTTGGTCTATTATATTCTGCCATTTAATTGCCTAGTACAGACATTCTCTGACACGTTATGAAGCAATGATTTACAATTATTCAAGCTGCAAAGGTCAGAAAGTGACATTATAATCATCTACATAGAGATCCCTCCTAATGCACAAAAACTAGGTGATGCCACACACACGCACACACGCATATACACACACACATACACAAAGAGTTGTACTGCATTAGTAACTTTCTATTTAATGTTTCTTCAACAAATTAGGAATAAACAGTTCCTAAGCACACAAATGCATGATTTTAAAATGTCTGGAATCTTCTCATAAACCCAGAGGTGACAGATACAGAAAATGCCCTTATTTTCTACTGATTAGGTAAATCCTACTCTTAACTATTCTAACTCTATACATACAAATCAAGACTAGTCACAGAGAAATTCATCAGTAAAAATATAATCCCTAAATCTCATATACTGGGATCTGTGCTTCTGAATAATGGTGTACTTAACTTCTGTATCATTTCTTATGGAAATCAGATGCCTATTATAAATTCTGTCACTCTTTCAAGCTACCCAGTGCTGAAATACTAAAACTCAGGTTGATCTTTACCTCTCACTTCTAACTGAAAAGATGATACAGTCATCACATTTTTAGGTACTTATTTTTTTTGTTTTATGCAGATATGTTCAATCTATCGGGTAGGTGCAGTAAATTACCCATACATTAAAAACAGTAAAGACAGAAGAGAGATCACAGGTGTTTTTTTTAAGTGAAAATTACTAGCAAGTATGAAAAATACAATGAATAAAGATATGAGAGTTGGTGAGTAGGAGAATCTGAAAGTTTTTAAAAGAAGGCATATTTCAGGGGAAAAAAGAGAGAAGGGGGCTACCAAGAAGTAGGTAAGTTGCATTTACTATATACTAGAGAAAAAGACAATGACAAATTAAGCTAAGTCAGTAACTTAAAACCCAAATGAAAAATCAAAAGGAAGAATAGTAGTGACCCATCATTACTAGCTGCCTAACTTAGTACATCCGGAAAAGCACTTTCAATCTTATCTCCTATCTGTAAACATGGATAGCAAACATAAGCCAAACAATTGCACAATACTATCAATACCAACATATGATATGACTATTAATCAAGGAATTTGAAGAGGACTGTTTAAATACTATCATTGGGAGAGTGATGTACACGATAATGTAAACACAGAATTGAAACAAATTTAAAAGAATTATAAACCACAGTGTTCAGAATAACTAGAATAACTTCATATTATTGAGATTTTTAAAGTTCTTAAAAATGAAAGTAGAGGTCATAAATTTAATAAAAATATATTTTATATACTTTGAAATACAAAGGCATTAAATAAAATTATTAATTTTTGCATAAGAAAATATTCCATTATTTATCGTTTGGTCTTTTACTGGCCTTTGGCAGATTTCCACATTAACTAACTACCAAGTACCCATAAATAAACATCACTATATTCTATCAAAGTCCTCTCTTGATCATATTTGGAACCAAGAAAAGATTATTGAGAAACCTGAGTAGAAGTGTGCGATCTTGAGTTCAAGTCCCAGTTAATACACACATGCACACACACACACACACACACACACACACACACACACACGCGCGCACACACACTTTTACTACCCAAAAGAAGCTGCTCCTCCCAAAATCTAAAATTAAAGGTCTCAAATGCTATCAAACAAAATAAGATACAAAGCAACATGTTTGAATCTTTACCATAACATGAGCAAAATAAACCTTGCTGAAATAGAACTTTAATCCTAAATTCTGAATGCTCAACAATAGGACTTAACTTGGGCTGGGAAGGTGGCTTACTGGTAGAGTGCTTGCCTTGCATGCATGAAGCCCTGGGTTGGATTTCTCAGCACCACATAAACAGAAAAGGCTGGAAGTGGCGCTGTGACTCAAGCAATAGAGTGCTTGCCTTGAGCTGAAGAGCTCAGAGACAGCGCCCAGGCGCAGAGTTCAAGCCCCACATCCAATTAAAAATATATATATATTGGACTTTAGCATGTGCTATCAAACAAACAACAATCCGTAAGACACTGTAGCTAAGATTGCCAATTGGAGATGATGAGGAACCAGCTTAATAATCATCTTGGCAATTCCAAGAAATTAAACAAAAGTCCACACAAGATACCTACCAAGTTTAAAGAAGTTTTTGATATGGGAGTTGCTACCACACAACTCTTAAAATTAAGCCTTAGTGAAAGACAAAGATATTTGATGAGCATCTACCATCCTTCTTACATAAAGAAAAAGATGTGAAACAATGACAAATAACCAGAACATATAATACACCAAGCTTCATTCAACAAAATATATAATTTGTCACTCTCATCTCAATTTCCCCATTAAATTTTGGTTCTTTTCTTCAAGAAAACCAAGAGGTTACTATGAAAAAGAGTACAAAGCCGGGCGCTGGTGGCTCACGCCTGTAATCCTAGCTACTCAGGAGGCTGAGATCTGAGGATCGCGGTTCAAAGCCAGCCCGGGCAGGAGAGACCGTGAGACTCCTATCTCCAATAAACCACCAGAAAACCGGAAGTGGCGCTGTAGCTCAAGTGGTAGAGCGCTCGCCTTGAGCTGAAGAGCTGAGGGACAGCGCCCAGGCCCAGAGTTCAAGCCCCACGGCCGACAAAAAAAAAAAAAAAAAAAAAAAAAAAAAAAAAAAAAAAGAAAAAGAGTACAATATTGTAAAAATTCCCTTATGAGTCTTACTTAATACTTTTACATATTATTCAATTAGAAATATTTGAGAAATAGCACTTGTAACTCAATAAGAAAATTCTAGACCACTAAGGCTATGATTAACTCTAGGAGAAAAGAAAACATACATCAGAACCTTGTTTGTGACAAAATTATACTTAATGTTCCTGAAAGAACACCTCTCCTTTTAAAACATGATTTTAGAAAAAATAAAATTTATTGTAATTAAAGCTAATGAAGAAATGCAGCATGAGCGGCTTATGTTCAGGAACTAATAGGTCCACTGAGCATTTCTGCGACTATGCAACCATCAATGATAATGAATTGACATTGTCAGTAATGTCAATGTACCCAATGTTCTCTTGTCTTACTACTCTAAAAACCAATCTCTGCACTTCTCCTCACTTTTAATTTTTTAAGGTACACACTAATCTAACCTTGTGAAACAAAGAGCAACCTAAGATATGTTTTGTTTAATATCACAGTACCTAATTTGTGACTGTTTTCTTTTAACAGAAACCAAGAGGTATTTTTTAGTTTATTGCCATTCCTCAGAACTCATAGCTTCAATGAAAAAACATCTACCCTGTTAAAATGATTGTCACATAATTTGAGAATTATATTGCATTTCTCTTTCAAAATTAAAGAGAATTATCATTTCACAGTCACATGAAATTTAATGTCTGCTATAATTCTAAAAGATGTAATCCTGGAATCCATGTTTGTTCTACACACACATGCGCACACTAACACCCAAAATTTCCTATGGTACCAACAGAAAACTATAATAAAGGCATATTTATTTATAATCCTGTATCTTGGTAATCAACTATATAAACTACCAGTGCAACATTTCAGTTGTATTTAGCAAGCAATTAGCTAAGCAAAGAGTGCATTGTTCAAATTATACAATTAAAGCTAATTAACTATGAATTGTTTCTGATAAAATATATGTCAGAAACTATTCTCTGAAAAAGTTTCTTTTTTCCCTAACAGTATATACAAAAAATCATTTACTAATTTCTCAAAAAAAATGAGAAAGAAATTGTTTATTGCTACCTCACAGCCAGTGTTCATTGGAGAAGGGCCAGCTTCCCTCCCAGAACTCATCAAATAAAAACAATGAATGAGATAGGTTTTAAAACTCCAACACGTCTAGCAATTAAAATTAGCCATTTGGCGCCTGACCCTGTAGCTAAAATCAGGAGTAACAAAGCTCATTTGCCCACTGCTCTTCGGGGCGCTTCCGGGCAGAGGTTCATCTTCATTTACCTTAGCTGCAAGTCACTGCAAGCCAATTCTACCAATGAGTAAATTCCAGAACCGGGTTAATAAAACTGCTTGCAAAGTTATTTATCTGTACAACTATCTTAAAGGACAAAAAAAAAAAAAACTGTAGCCTAGGATGAAATATACCGTCAAACAAAAAGCAGAACCCGTATATAATATAAAGAATGGTTACATGGTACTTATCTTCTACTCAAAAAATAACAGTAACATCTGTGCATTGCATGATTGGATTGAACTTGTGGTATCTTGTGAATTAGCAGAGGAATTGCAGGTTTCTTAAGTTTCACATAAAGTGTTTTTATATGATGTACTTATTAATTTCTCTAGCATAATAACATTAAAATATATTTTAATCAAAGGTAGGGTATTAAAATCCACCTCTGAATGTCCTATGATACACCATATATGTCATAGCATTTTAAAACCTTTTAAACATTTCTGCTAAATTAATTAGTTTTACATTAAAGCACTTCAGAGCTTTCTATTAACTATAACACATTCGAATGACAATTAAACATTGTGAATGATTCTGCAAAGAACCATTAACTCAAAAGGAAATAGTTTTGAAATAATGTTACAAAAAATACATTATATACTGTTTTTATCACATCATCCTTCAAATAATCAGTAACCAGCCATCCAAAATTAAATCCTTTGGTTATGCCTTATGGACTATGTCCAATGGACCCAAAGAGTAATTAATTTTATTAAATTAAAGCAGCATACCAAAAAAAAACATACATATATACTCCTAAAGCCATATTATATATTTTTTATGTCTTTAAATGGAATTTATAGTTCTCCCTGGCAATGTGAATGAACATCCTATAATTTAGTCAATTTACAGATTACAGGTTCAAATTGACCTTGTAGCCCATAAAATTGCTCATCTTCAGAACAGGTTCAGAAGTGGGAGAAGAATGTCATAACTGTATTTAAGGAATTTACCATAACAAAGGAAAGGAGGCTACGCATGCATAATTTTAGCCACTCTTACTCATATCAGTTCTGCATTCCGCGACAATGGATACCCTGTACATGCCTCCTGGTTTGCGCGGTGGAGCCAGCATCGACTTACTCACCCACAGACGTGACACTTGTACTCCCTCATCCCAAGGTGCCTTTTCACATGGTTTCTGGCATCCCCAAGCTGAGCTGTCGCAAAATGGCAAATCTTGCACTTAAATGGTTTGGACCCTGAATAAATTTAACATAAAATAAGGTTTGGTTTAAATCACACATTGCTGTTAGGTTTGTTTAAAAAAAAAAAAAAAAAAAAAAAAAAAGAGCTAAATCTTAAATCATACCTCTGATCTAATTGAGAATTTGTCCCCAAAATTGGACGCTTACACTCATTTGTATCTATCTTGAATATTATTCTATCTAGAAGGCTTTGATGTTTTAGTGAGGCTTCTCAACTGTCACACATTGTCAGTGTGACAAAAGTCACACTGTCGAGCAGCAGTAAGTATAGGAAACAAGCTAAGTAATTTCAAATATTTTTCTTACAATTTCCAGAAATATCTGTTAAAGGCATTATGTAAAATGAGACATTGTAAAAATACAAACACAAGATACTGATATCTCTAAAGGTTTGTCACGGAGTAAGTACATTTCTCCATGGCCATCCAGTTTCCCATAGTTTTTAGATTTGAATTTAATCACAACAATAGTATTTCAGATTTTTTTCTGTCACTTTGATTTCAAATGACTATATTAATATTTTATTAATATAAGAATATATGATGGATAAATTATTGAGCTTTTATGATCATTTTTATAACAAAAATCTATAATGCTACAAATCAAAAGCATTGACATTTTAGTTATTAGTGACTTTATGAATATTTCAACACAAAAGGTACAGTAAAAATAATAAAATGCTTTAATCACTGCATAAAGATTACACTCAAAACTGAGAAAATAAAATTATTTCAAACTTAGTAAAATTACTGTCAGCAGTGAACAAGACTAACTGAAACATACTAATATTTAAGTATGCATACCCACATTGAGAAATAACACTCCTAAAATAGAAAATATGTATATACATTTTTTAAGTTTCTAATCATTACTTCAAATTAATAAACCAAAAGCATAAAAATTACAGTTTAAAATCAGAACAGTATGTTTCCACATTGTTTATATGTTTAATACTCATTTGATGAACTACCTTTTGCTGTTGGATAGAATATAAAATATGTAAACTTTAATAAATATGCAAATAGTCCAAATAAAAAATTGTAATGTCATATTTGATCAATAAACCTTTTGTAGTGTCTGTAACAGACCTCCATGAATACTTTGTTAAAACTCAAGTAACTCAGTAGAAAATTTTAGTGTTAAATTTCAATGTAATTCCCAAAAGCTGACAAAAAAAAAAGTGAAGCATTTAATTCTAATCTTCCAACAGAAATAAAAAAGTCAACAGTGCTAAGCACAGGCAGACAAGGTTGAATATTTCACAGTTCAGTGACAATGAAGCCAGATCTCTTAATACCTCCATTTCTATGGTTAGAAGTAGATGTAAAATATAGTTAGCACCTGAATGGCTACACCTAGTCAGGTTTATATGTTTAAATGTCAAAAGCACGTTTAGATCGCAGCTTTCAGAAATCACATTCTATCAATCACTTCAGAAACGACAGTTTATTTAAATGATTCTTGTAAAACTAAGCCTGTAACTACTTTGAAACATTAATATGGAGAGACAGATTTTTATAAAGACTCTTTTGAAAAGAGTGAGAAAAAGCAATTTACCTATAAACTGAAATGCTTTAAAGAATAATTTAGGAATTATTAATGAGCAGTAATATCAGGATTCAAAAAAAAAAAAAAAAAGACAAAATCCTCCCAATGCCTATGTACAAGGAGGTAGTGGGGCATACGATACACAGTACCTCCTGCTCTGAGCCGAGCTCTGCCCTTTCCACTTGTTGTGTGCAGCTCCTCACCAAGGAGCTTCTGCACTTCAGTGACCACAGCTACCATATGTGGACAACACCTAAATGAGTATTCTGTCCACTGCTCTGCCTAGAACACAAAAGCCTTGACTTTCTTTTACATCTTACTTTCAGAGGAGCTGTACTAACAACATCTCCTTTCTGTGCCCTAGGAGTTCAAATGGCAGCTGAAGAATGCTTCTCTATATAAGAAAAAGAAAACCTTTTCTTTTCCTAACTGATAATGATTTCCATTTTTAAGCTTGCTATACATATTATAAAATGGATCTAAGTTCCTAAGACAAAAATCTGTAAAACCAGGTAGTTCTAAGCTTACCTTTTCTTTGGTGCATCTTATTATTACAAACTTCCAATCTTATCATAATTAGCTCCATTATGTGGAATGGTGTTTTGTTTTGTTTTAGTTTGATCTGTGAGGTTATCTGAGGGGGAAAAAACTTATAAAAGATTCTCAACTTTGTCATGCCTGGTTATTTTACCAAAGAATTCCAAAGACTTGGAAATTCCAGTCTGCTCAGACCTACAGGGCATTCCTCAGCTGCATTATTAAGTGCTATTCCTATGCCCATGTGATGCCGGTATTCATAGCCAAGGACAAACAAAATCTTTAAGTATTAAAGAATGAAGTTAGGAAAATGAAAACAAAAATGTATATCATGTAATGCTTCTCAACTACAGTTTAAATTCCACAATCTACCCCTAAACACTTGAATACTCCATCCACACACTTACTCATTTGTTCATCCATTCAACCATTTAACAAATTATTCTGAGTGCCAACCATGAGGGGGCCCATGGAGAGCAAGCAGGAGGCAGTAGAGCCCCTGTCCCCACAGTGTTCAGCATTCAAATTCACTCTTGTCATGATCTGTGGGTTCTCTGAACTCCCAAAAAGAGTTACAAACATCACCAGCCCTAACAACACTTTCCAGGGAAGTCACACATCCTATGTAAACCCACATGTAAACATTTTCCAAATACACAAGTGCCCAGAGCACTGATTATCAACAGAATGCTCGAGACAATCTTGAGGCATAATGATGCCTTTCATATCATATGAAATAAAGACTTTAACAGCATTGTGAAGCAAACACCAGCTCCCTCAGCCAACAAATGTAAGAGAGGATGGCTGCTGATTTGAATGCTTCACACCAGGGAATGCATGGGAAACTGAGATGCTATCTCCTGAAGTCTTGATAACTAAACTCATTTATTTCTTAGAATGCTACCTTGCCCATGTTAAGGATGGAAAGTAAAGGTTATGACAAAACATAAAGCCAATAAAAAACAGGGATTGGACGAATAAGCCTTTTCCAGTCAACCATTAATAACAGTCCTACATTACTATTTCATGGACATAAGCAAAGTACCAGAAAAGCAATTCATTTAAAGCTGCTCAGAAGAAGGGGGGAAAAACTTGAATTAACACCCCGTCCAACTTCCACCAAATGACTTGAAAATGGAAGTGGTGGATTGGTCCTTTGTATTCGGGAACGTGTCTGCTGTGGTGCTTCAAGGCACCATAAAAATGTACTTGCTGATAAGACCAACAGAAGATGCTTTTTAAAAAGTACGCTAACTTTTGCTGAATGCTACAATCAATGATGTAACTTATATAAGTAGGGTTACTTTGTCACATATTGATAGCTACCTCACTTTCACATCCACATTAACTTGATTTTAAATGCAATTAATACATATAGTCAAGGAAGACTAATGGACTACATTCTGCACTTAACCTGGTGGACATTTTCAAATGGCACAAGTGACCAGTGCAAGCCTATTTTGCATTGTAAACGACTAAATAAATCTTAATGGATTAAGAATGATCAGCTATCAACACACAAGGGAAATTAAGTGCTGAAATGCCCACATTGATTATTTTAAATTATTAGCCTTACTCTGTTCTTGAATTTGTATGCTTTTAGTGAGCTTTAACACATTTACAAGACTTATTGACTATAATTACAAGAGAATTCAAGTAATGGACACATCAATTAAAAGCAACATGTCTTGACCAGACAGTTGCATAAAGAATTCTAAAAAGAATTCCATTAGCATCTCGCTCTTCATTTTATTCGGTTTTATCTGCTTTAAGAGGGCATGTAAAGAAAATACATATTTCCAGTGCATATGAACAAACCTGCTGCCTACAACTATGTCTTATCAGAAAAGTGAGCTGCAAGATGCTGACAGAGGTACTACAAACAAGCACACATTTAAACTTACTGCAAAAAACAGCTGTATGGCATTAGGAGTATAAGGTATACCTTTGCCTAGATTGATCATCTGCAGGTTGCCCTGTTACTTTCTCAGATAGAAAACTTTTATCTAGCTTTAATCACCTTACCTGATAACTATATACTTTTTTGTCTTTCTCCTGGTAACCATGCACTAAGTTTCAAAAACTGCATGAATTTAAAGTATAGCTTTAATAATAAACCATTATTTAAAAGTACAGTAAAATAAACCTTACAATTTTAATGAAAATATGTTCATTGAAATGTGAATTTATTATTCAAATCCACTCATAAATTCAACCACGGAGACAGAACTTGTCTAAGCAGAGCACAATGATTTAGAAAAGCTGTCTATTTAAAATAAAGAATGTATGGCAGGTTTATAGAAACATTGCAGTGAATTTTTACATAAATTTAGAACAGTAGCTTATGCATTTCTCACCAAAAAAAAAATTTTAAAAAAACTTCTCCCAAAATTAAACATTAACATGGATCACTAAATGTGACAGAGTCAGGAAATTAAATGAAGTACTAGCTCCATGAAAACCTATTCAAGTATACAGAACAGATGAACAAGTTGTCTCCTTGGAAGTAGAATATTGCTGCCTGTGATTAAGACATTTAGATATAAAAAGTGGGTCATCATTTTTTGGGAGGGGAGGGAGGAAATCCTGGGGCTTGAACTCAGGGCCTGGGAGCTGTCCCTGAGTCTCTTTATGCTCAAAGCTAGTGTTCTACCACTTGAGCCACAGCGCCACTTCCAGCTTTTTCTGAGTGGTTTATTGCACATGAGTGGTTTATTGCACATAACAGTCTCACAGAATTTTCTGGCCAGGAACAGTGATTCTCAGATCTCAGCCTCCTGAGTAGCTAGGATTACAGGCATGAGCCACGAGTGACCGGCTGGTTCCTTTTTTTTTTTTTTTTTTTTGGTCAGTCGTGGGGCTTGAACTGTGGGCCTGGGCGCTGTCCCTCAGCTCTTCAGCTCAAGGCAAGCACTCTACTACTTGAACCACAGCACCATTTCCAGTTTTCTGGTGGTTTATTGGAGATAAGAGTCTCACGGACTTTCCTGCCTGGGCTGGCTTTGAACCACAGTCCTCACATCTCAGCCTCCTGACTAGCTAGGATTACATGCCTGAGCCACCAGCACCCAGCCAGTAATGAATATTCTTAAGACCTTAAATTTGTGAGAAAAATATTTACAAAAAACCTAGTCACTTAGTCTGTCCTCTAAAATACAAAATATCATTTTAAATATATGTACATATATATGTATACATAATATATATTATATGTATATATTATATAATATGTGCATACATGTTATATACATATATATGCACATATATATGTGTATATTATATATATGCTCACACATACACACAGACTTCGGAAAACTAAGTAATAAGGATACAGAACAATTGGAAAGGTATAAAAGACCTGACTTCACCTAAGACCTCTATCCAAGGCCCAAGCTTTTTGACAAAAATAAAAGAAACTTACCAACTAACCTGCCCCTGAATTGCTATGTGAAGTATCAACAGTGCCTTATTACAGATGCCCACACAGCAGGGAAATGTTCATGAGGTGGAGATCCATATTTGGATGGGAATAAATGTCTGAGCCTTCTCATTCCTCGACATTCTAAAGGCAAACAATGTGAGCTGGTGTGGGGTTTACCTACCTGTATGCGTGCGAATGTGCGCCAGAAAGGCCATGGAATTGCTGCTCCGGCACATCTTCCCACAGTACTTGCACACACTGCCCTGGTTCTCCTCCCTCTCGCGGTTGATTTGCTCAGTGTCTTCCACTATATACTTATTCACCTCTCGAAGCAATTCCTCATGCTGTCCTTTAATATGTAGAAATAAATTCTGTTCAGAATCAAAGGGCTCTGTGCACTTGACGCATTTAAAGGTGGCCCCTCCCTCTGGAAGCTCTTCTACACTGGCCTGCTCATTTCTCATATGACCAGCACTAGCCAAATGCTGATGGAGGTTGCTTTCTGTATAAAATGATTTTCCACACAGTAAACAGTGAAAGTGTTTCTCTTTTGTGGGATGTTTCATGGCTATATGAACGTTCAGTCCACTCAGTCCATCTGCTAGGAAGCCACAATCATCGCAACGGATACGTGGGGACTCGCCGTAGGAACTGCCTTCAACTTTCTTCTTTTTCAAGCCTGGAGCACAGTCTTTCAAGGACAACTCAGTAACCCTCACCCCTGTTCCCATCAGACACTCTTCTGACTGGTCTATCAGTTCAGCATCTTCTGGGTTCTTTATTCTAATTATGGAGGAGTCAAATCGGCCAAAACTATACATGGCCTGGCCTTTATCATCAATACTGATTATAGTTTCATAAACATCACTACTCACAACTGTGCTTTCAGATGCTGGGCCATCCTCTTCCAAAATAATTTCAGTTTCATGTTGTGAATTCATCAGAATTTCCTTAGTTGGCAGAATAGGATTCTCTTGGAGATCTTTCAAAGCCTCTGAATTCTGTGCACATCCAACTTTGTTCTGACCACCACTATTCAGGTCTGGCTTCTCTCTGTTTATCCCCACCACCAAAGGGGAAGTACTTTCAGATGGATGCTTTCCACACAGGGCTCCAGGACACGCGTTTTTGTCACATTTTGCTCCACCATCTCCTACATTACCTCCACTGTTCTCACAATAAGTATGTGGCTTGTCAATGCTCTCCACAACACCACGGTTTAGCTTTGCTGTCTCACAATTCAGAGCACAGCTACCTGGATTTTCATTCTGAAGTCTGTTTGAGGAGCCATAACTAGAGGAAATATTAACAGACACCATTTCCTCAGGTTTCATAACTTGATCCTTGGCAGAGGGCTGTTGGAACGTCTCACTAAAAGAATGGGCTTCACTGAAATTAGATTCTTCCTCAATTTCTACAGCATCAGGAGCACACAGAACTTTAGACATATCTAAATTAGTATTTTCATCCAAAATAGAACAGTCTGAAGCATTTCTGGGTTTGAGAGTATCAGGTGGTTGGTTAGGAATTATTTCAAAGTCCTTGGGATTTTGTGGATGCTCCTCTCCAGGTGTAATAGTGTTTTTAGACATTTCTGCAGAACCTGCTTCTCCATTAGAAGAGTTGAGGTAGGACTGCCTTTTCATTTTATGCTTCTCTGTTGCTGCATGCCTAGTCATCTCTCGGCGAGTCACAGCATAGTAATCACAGGCCATGCAATAAAACTCAAACTCCTTCGTATGTTTCCGTTTCACATGCAGCTCAAGAGATGCAGGCGAGTGTGCACTGAACTCACAATGTAGACATTTGTTATCACTTGTACCTGTAGCATCTCTCTGGGCACATATATCCCCCTGCTGAAGAACAATCTCTGGCTGTAGAGATACTTGTTCCTTTTTACCAGTGACAGCACTGTGAACTTCTCCATCTAGAGCCTGAAGTACATTTTCAACTTCTACTTCAGTTGGATTTCCATGACCTACCACAGGCTTTTCTAAAACAAAGGTATCAGACTCAGGTGACTTGTTAGATGGTTCATCAGACATAGTCACAGCTGAGTGAGTATTCTTTACACAGGCCTCAATATGACCACCTTCGGGGACAACAATTATATCTGAACTTTGTTTCCCATTTGCTTCTATTTCTACCCGTCCTTTATGTTTCTTGGTAGCACAGTGCCGCTCCATGTCTCCCTTAGTTACAGTATAATATTTACAAACTTTGCATAAATAACTGTATTGGTGACTGTGTTTACGTCTAATGTGAACAGTCAAATTTGTAATACTAGAGGCCAAAAGTCCACAGTGTGAACACGTTCGTGATGTGCTGCCTTTGGGTCTTCCTCTCTTTGGAGTAGTGGGCAAAGCTAATGCATCATCTCTGGTGAAGACACCAGGCTGAGATGCCTCCTTCGGCATTAGTATGCTTTTCTCAAGAGAGGATTGCTCCTGTAACTGCACACCTACATGGCCTTCATTCTTTCCATTTCCAGAAATGTTAAAATCTTCTTTTTTCTCATTTGCACCTATACATACCCTTTCAATACACTCTTCAAAACTTAAGCCAATATTATTTTTCTTAGCATTTTCAAGATGTTTACTTCTTTTAATGTGTTTCTCCATTCCTTCTTTGCTCAATGAATAAAGATTGCAGGCTTTACAAAGGAAGTGATAATCTTGGCCGTGCCGAAGCTTTATATGTCTTGTGAGAACAGTAGAAGATCTTGTTTTATAAAAACACTTCTTACACTGAAACTGAGGCTTACTTGAATGCCTCAGTTCACTTCCAGGGCTTACCCTGGATTTCACAGGCTCTTCCTGAGCTGTTCTCCCTGATTCATTCGAAGACTCTTTTGTGTTTTCTGATTCTGAACTACGCAAAGGTAAGGTCTGTAAAGCACAGTCATTGGCCAAGGATGGAGAAGTCTTCGCTTGAACCAATAAACTGACATGCTTTGTGGCTGCCTTGTGTTCTTCCACATCTTTCTCAGACAAGAACAGATTACAAGCAGTGCAAAGAAAATCCATATCATGCTTTTCCTTCATGTGGTCTTTAAGGTTTCTTTTGCTCGAGGAAACAAAGGAACAACACTGACAAGTGAGGACAGAAGCAGTTTGCTGGTGCTGAGTTTTGTGCGCATGCTCTTCTGGGTCCCCCCGTGACGTACTGGATAAGTCACAAGCTTGGCGATAGTTTTTCACCTCTTCTGCATGGCATCTGTTCACATGGCTTTCCAAATCGCTCATATTTGTAGCTATCTGGCCACAAATAGTACAAGTACATGACTTCTGGTGGTCAGAAGCTGGCTTCTCTGTTGGGGAGTCTAGAGGCATGGAACCCAGAGGACAGGAACTTGCCTTGTCCTGTGTTGTGTCCAGGGGTTCTGAGGAAGTCACACACAGACTCTGGACACTGGTGCTCATTTCCGCAGGCTTCAGCCCTGGTTCTGTGTCACTTGTTTTGATCTGTGTTCTAAAGTGTTTCATGTATGTTCTCTGTGTTTCACTCGCGCCTCTTTTATTAATTCCCAAGAGATTAAACCTTTTCTTTGCCTGGCCCTTCAAGGCAAAAGTGCCACTTCTTCGGCGAAATCCATTACCCAACATTACAACACTGCGCTCAGGTCTTAGCCTTGAGGTGGTACTGATGCCATGTGCTATCCGCAGGGTATTTGGGGTAGATTCTGATTTGCCCAAGGGACCCTCTGGAGTTACTCCTACCTGTTTGCTCTCATTTTCAGGATTTTGAGCTATAGTGAGGGATAGAACATTTTCAACAACCTCTGCTTTTTCTAATGACGTATTTCTGGATGGCTCCATTTCAACAAGGAGCTCACTGTCACCACCACCTTGATGAGAAATGTTCACTCCACAATCTGTAAATGTGCTCCCACTATTTTGTAATCCTTTTGAATCCACATTCTTTGCTTCTGGTTTAGAAGCCCTTGGTCTTGCTCTAGCATTCTTTGTTACCACGGCACAAGTTCTCTTAGGAAAAGGCTGCTTTGTTAAGATCTGTACAAAGCCTCCACGAGCAGCAAGATTCTGACGCCGAAGATGTGTTTTGCTGAGATAGTGTGCATTCAACAAGTTTTCTTCACCACATTGAAAGCCACAAAGGTCACAAGAGAAGACGTTGTGGACCACATGCGTGCTCAGGTGTGCCTGGCACGCTGGGCTGCTCTCTGCTTTGTGGCCACAGCGGCAGCAGGCATGCTCCTTAGCCTGCTGCATGGGGCACTCGGCATGCTTCTCCAAATCAGAGCAAGATGGAAACAAATGGCCACATTCACTGCACTTGAGGACTGCGTCTATGTTTCTAAAGGTACAGCTGACACTCATGTCCTTTGGAGGGAAAGAGGACTCTCTTTGTGAGTCAAGGGAAACCACTTCCTGAGCAGGCCTTCTTTCCGTGTCTCTTTTCAGAGACAGGGCATCAACGGTGCTAAGATCAGGAGAGGAGGTAGAGGCAGGTGGAAGAGCAGTGCCCCCCTCTGGCCAGTCCTTCAGGAAGGGCGCCTTTCCCATCTCATCTGATGGGATGTCTGCTTCTGTGGTGGAGCTCACAGGAGTGCTGAATCCGTCAGTGCCCTGCCGGCCAGACTTCAGGCACTGTGTCTCCTCCACCCTCATTCGTTTAGAAGCATGTTCACTTCTGCCTTCCTGCACGACACCGCCAAAGTCAGATGAGTCGGAAAAACCCCTTTTGCTTGTGATATTCTCAGAGGAGATGGCTGTCACCTCAGCTCCAGGTCCACAACTGCCTCCACAGGACAATAGGCTTCTCAACTCTCCTGCCACCTTCTTTCGACTCGCATCCTCATCATTCTCAGGTTTAACCTCAGAATCCATCATTGGTAAAGTTCTGGCAACGTTTCTTGTGTCAAAAATGGCTTACTTGGCTCTCATACCTGTAAAATAAACAGTATGACATTAAGTCTTTGGACATAAGACCAGAATTTGTCTAAAACTAGTTGAAAACTGTATCATAAAATTAGTCAGCAAAATCTTCTTTAAATCTGAACGAATCTGCTCATACACATAAAGTTCTTTTTGAAAAGTATACAATTTGTGTCAACACCACACTATATCATTGTTGACTCCAGAAGCAAAACTATGATATATTTTAGAGAAAAGGCAATACATCTTTAAAAAAAAAAAATCATGTTTCAAGTCTCTGCACTAGTAGACTTCAGCTGACCACATTTTTGTTTCAAGCAGTAAAAAGTTCTCTTTCAAATTACATTTCTGTGAATGCCCACTCTATACAACAAATGAAAACAAAACTAATGTAATACAAATACAAATTAAAAGGGAAAAAAAAAAAAACAAATCACAAATGGTGAGCATGTAGAGAAACAAAACCCTCACACACTGCCACTGGGACGGGCACTAGTGGATCCAAGTTAGCTACCATATAGCTACCACAGGACCCAGCACTTTGAGGAATATATCCCCACAACTGACACAAAAATGTTTATAGTAGTCTCATTCACAATAGCCAAATGGTGGAAACAACCCAAATGTCTGTTCCAGATGAATTATTACATACAATGTGCTATCTCCATATAATGGAATATTATTCAGCCATAAAAAGAACAGTATTCGCAATATGTCATGTCATGGACAGTCCTTTAAAACTCTTTGCTAAGTAAAAGAGCACATATTATAAAAGCATTTCATGTGAGATGTCTAGAATAGACAGACATCTATAGTGACAGAAAAATTAGTGGTTCCTTAGGTGGTAGTGGCTAAGGGGCAAAGGGTTTCTTTCTTTATATATATATATCTTTTGGGTAGCCCTAGAGCGTGAACTCAGGGCCTGGCTATGTCTTTGGGCTTTGTTTGCTCAAAGCTAGTGTTCTACCACTTGAGCCATAGCTCCACTTTCACCTTTTTGGCAGTTAATTGGAGAAAAGAGTTCCACAAGAGTTTCTTGCTGGAAGTGGCTTTCAACCACGGTCATCAGATTTCAGCCTCCTGTGTGGCTAAGATTACAGAATGAGGCACTGACAACTGGCTTCTCTCCTCCACCCCTCCCCAGGATTTCTTTGTGAAGTGATAAAAAGTGTTTTCAAAATTACTTTCACAGCTGGGCATGCTCATCCAAAGCCCATACACCTGGGATTTGCTTTTAAAAACGCACTCACCCCTTGGGAATGGAACTATAGCCTTCAGATAGCTCACACAGTTCTCATTTCTGCCTAGTAAAATTAATCAATCTGTACTTCTTTTTCTTTCTATATGCGGCTCTCATTATTTGTGACTTGGCACTAAGTCCAATGAACCGAATTTCCAGTATCAAGCTGACTGCCTGGAGGAGGTACCTAGGCCACACAACAGGAGGGTCTGAACTGAAGGGCACATTAAGGAGGGGAAGTGCAGAGATCTACGGCGGCCACCTTCCTTCCCACCAACCCCAGAGCCATGTCATCCGGCCTCCGGAGCCAGCCCTCGATAACATGCATTCCTCAATCTCCAACCACAGTAACTGCAGTTCAGAATTCTTCCACAACAGATCTAGAAATTCATGATTGAAATCATGCAGCAAGCTTTATGTAGGGGAGGGCCTGGCTTCATTTTGCTCAGCATTATGTTCTGATACATGGATCAGTAGTTTGTCCCATTTCACTTCTAATTGTGTTACATGATAATCACTCATGGAAAGCTGGGCCATTTCCTTCCGTTGCTGTAATAAAAAGTTATGAATATTCTTATGCATGTCTCTTCAAACATATATTTTAATTTCTTTTATGTAAGTACCCAGCAACAGTACTGCTGGATGAATACAGTTTAATTCTGTTTTCCTGATGACCAATGAGTGTTGAATAGTGTGTGTGCCTTGTTCGTGAGCTGTCTGCCCACTTCTTAATTCAGTTGTTTAATCTTCTTATTGAATTGCAAGAATCGTTTATGGATTCTGGATACATATCCTCTGTCAAATATATGTTTTACAAATGTCTTTTCTCTTTTTATTTTATTAATGGTATTGTTGATAAACAAGTTTTAAATTTTGATGAAATCAATGCTTTTTCTGTTATGATTATTTATATGTCCAGTTATTTTGTCTCTTTATGCTATAATGTAAACCATGGTTTATCTATCCATACATATCCCAAGAGCCTAGAATAATTCTAAGCACTTAAAGGGCATTAAAATGAATAAATACTTCATTGTGAAAGAAGAAATGCCTGACATGAACGGCAGGCATACAAACTTTTTCAAATGTTGATATGTGAAAAGATGTAAAGAGAAGTTCTGTTTAAAAGCATTTTAAGCTTGGCACTGGTGGCTCACACCTGTAATCCTAGCTACTCAGGAGGCTGAGATCTGAGGATTACGGTTCAAACCCAGCCTGGGCATGAAAGTCCATGAGACTCTTATCTCTAATAAACCACCAGAAAACTGGAAGTGGCACTGTGGCTCAAGTGGTAGAGCACTAGGTTGAGCTGAAGAGCTGAGGGACAGCGCCCAGGCCCAGAGTTTAAGCCCCTCAACGCCCCCCCCCAAAAAAAAAACCATTTTAACACTAGGGCTGAACTAGCATGAACTCCTGTTCTTTCAACATGGGCCAACTATGGCTTCTGCAAATATACCAAAGAAAATAGATCACCTTCACTAAGGGCAGCAGTAAGAGTATATCCTCAAAAATGCACTTGTAAAAAACATGAACGAACACACACACACACACACACACACACACACACACACACACACACACACACACACACACACACACACACACACACACACACACACACACCAGTTTAAAATAAATGTTCTGTTGAGCCAACCTGACTCATGTATTTTCAGAGACAAAAGAAAAACGATTCCATCAATAAAGGTAGCAATAAGACTCTTTATTATCTTCTATATAATGATGAGAACTTCTAAAACAAAAGGAAAAATGATATTTATTTCCCATTTGATTTTTAAATTAATGAAATAATCCAGCATTTTCTTACATCAAGAAAAAACAGCAAGCATTTTACAAACACGTATGAAATTTTCACCATATGAAGGAAAATACTATACAGTGATATAAATGTTTTATCTATTGGAATAATATTCTATGGGAGCTCCATTACAAAGTCACGTGTGATATAAACAGAGACATACCCCATATAGGTAGGGGGAAAACAATGGAGGGGGTAACAATGTTCAAGAGGAAGTGGAAGTGTACTCATTACCTCACTCATGTAACTGTAACCCTCTGTATAGTATCTTTACAATAAAAAAAATTTAAAAAAAAAAAAAAAAACAGAGACATACCCCATATAAAGGATCAGAAATCACACATCAAAGAAGAATATTCAGACTAGTCGAATTGTTTTACAGAATTAAATGTACTTTCTCTCTTGCTGAGAGTAGGGAGAAAGTTGAACATCTCAAGGGGAGGCAAGATTAAGCAATGCCTTAAATAACACTAAGGAATGAGTAGTACAACTCTAGGCAGACCAGAATACACAGCTTTTCATAGTGTCGTCACTTAAAAGCAGCAATTGTTCAATCTAGCCCAGATCACAGAAAGAAGGAAAAGGTAGATTTTATTCAGAAGGGAATAGTTAGGACATTGCATCATCTTGGAACGATTAACTTTTCAAGACATAAGTTATATTGGAGGTAAGGAAGTCTAGTGGCAGAAAGAGCTCATAATGATTTGTTACAAAGATCTGGAACTAGAACAAATTCAGTTAAGAGAATACAAAAGGATACAGCATAGTTTAATGAGTACCTTAAAGTGATCTATAAGGGAGTAAAAAGGAACACAGTTTATGCTAACATAAATTTGTAAAATAATAATGATTATACAGTGTTATTAGAACAAGTATCATATTACCAGTAGAGATGGAAGCAAAGAGGCCTTTCTTTAAAAACAAAAACAAAAAAAAAACACTCAAAACAGCTTAAGAACTCCTTTTTTCCAAGGCAGATTTCTTTCATTCGCTCAACAAACACTTACTGAAAGATTAGCATATACCAGCAAGCACCAATGATTTTCTCAGCAACAAAGCAAAGGAACATGCAGGGCCTCACTGCGAAGTCTCAGAGTTAAGGTATAATCTTTCTTTCTTTCTTTTTTTTGGTCAGTCTTGGGGACTAAACTCAAAGCCTGGGTGCTGTCCCACAGCTCTTCAGCTCAAGGCTAGCACTCTACCACTTGAGCCACAGCGCCACTTCGGCGTTTTTTGCTTATGTGGTGCTGAGGAATCAAACCCAGGGCCTCATGCATGCTAGGCAAGAACTCTACCACTGAGCCACATTCCCAGCCCAAACTCTACGCACCCCCCCCCCTTTTGTTGTTGTTGTTGTTGTTGGTAATGGAGCTTGAACTCTGGGCCTGGGCGCTGTCCCTCAGCTCTTCAGCTCAAGGCAAGCACTCTACCACTTAAGCCACAGCGCCACTTCTGGTTTTCTGGTGGTTACTTGGAGATAAAGAGTCTCACGGACTTTCCTCCTGGCTTTGAACCATGATCTTCAGATCCCAGCCTCCTGAGTAGCTAGCTTTACAGGCGTGAGCCACCAGCACCAGCTTTAAAAAAAAAAAAAAAAAAAAAAAAAAAAGGGAAAAAGAAAGAAAAGAAATCAAGCCAGGCACTTGTGGCTCCAATTAACCACTCACAAAACCAGAAGTGGCACTGTGGCTCAAGTGGTAGAGTGCTAGCCTTGAGCTGAAGAGCTGGGGGACATTGCCCCGGCCCAGAGTTCAGGCCCCATGACTGACCAAAAAAAGAAAAAGAAAGAAAGAAAAAGGAAGGAAGGAAGAGAGAGAGGGAGGGAGGGAGGGAAAGAAATCCTGGCACTTGTAATGGAGTGGAAAAAGAAAGCAAGTCTCAGATGTCTTCCCATGCAGGATTTCAAGGTTAAGAAAACCTAATAGGTATGTGGACTACACCAGTGGTGTGTCTTATTACACCCAACCCTTCTTTCATCATTAGGCTTCCTCTACAAAGTTATCAACTATCACTCACCACGTCCCTTACTACATTCACAATGATGCCCAAATATACTACTGTGTCATTCTTATCCAAATCCTCAAGAAATAGCTGCATGACCAAAACTAGTAAGTCTTGCTACTATTATTTATAGCTATAATCATTTTCATTCTTACCTATAAACTATCAGTTCACCCAGAAGCTGTCATCCAAAATAAAAGTCTGTTCTAATTTCAATAGTTCTCTGGCAAAGTATAAAAGAAAGGTCTCAAGAAAGAAATCCAAACACATACTTCTGAGGAACAATAAAACAAATCAATAGCAGCCTTCTGATGACACCTGGTGGCCGCTTCTCACAGGAAGGTTCAGTGTTTTAGAAAAGGCCTTCCTGAAGCAGCAAAGAAAGTTAACAATCGTGCATCCGTGTTAAACACCAGCTGCAGGCAGCACTCACAACATCTTCCCTCACTTTCATCCTCTGTTCCATTTCTCATTCGTTCCAGCCACCAGACTTGGATTTCTTTTCCCCGAGCCTTACCCCTCTCTAAGGGATGTAGGTCAAGAGACCTGCAGATCTTGGTCTTTGAGAGCCCCATACCACACTCACATCTTATCTCTGGCCTAACAAGGTAACACAGAACCCCTCTTCTCCCTGCCTCCAGCGTCACCCTTTTCTCTATACCTGGACATGCGAATGCTTCAAGTCTATTGCTTTTTCCCTTCGAGGAGTTCGAAAATGGATGAACCCATCTGGGTATAATGTCCACAATCCAATACTCAGGAGGCATGGCTAACCTAGGCAAATGTAGCAAGAACCTGACTCAACCAAAATACAGAAAGGAGGCAGAAGGCTTAGCTACAGCAGTAGAGTGCTTGCCTAGCACATGTGAAGCTGTGGGTTCAATTCCTAGTGTCACAAAAAAAAAAAAAAAAAAGGATGAAATTCAGAAGTTATGATAATTATCTCTCTGGGAAGACAAGGTCTGTTTATGAGTCTATTGTCAATTGTAATGGCCACAGCTGAACAAAAGAATAAACAGATGTGTCCTCTCTCTCTCTCTCTTTCTTCCTTTACCACTCTCTTTCTCTCCCCCCATCCCTCCCTTTTCCAACTAGACTTCCTACTAAAACTGTCACTTCTGTTATTTAAGGTCTTTAAGCCTGATTTCAACAAACAAACTCTGTACTACTGGTATGCACAAGTTTCAGGGTTACCAAAGGTGTGGCACTGCATCTTCTCCTACAACATCTCCCCCACCAGGAACAACCACTTATCCCAGTGGCCACAAAACAGTCTGATCCTATTCCCCATGGCAATGTTCACAACTGCAAACTGAATAATTCCAACAAGAGTATAGTTCATACCCTAAAACTATATTAACTAGAGAGCATGCAGAGATTTTCCACAAATGGATGTGCAATAGAGTCCTGTTACTTCAAATGAGACGAGCTTGTGACACTTGGGTCCAGTAACAGCCTCCTCACTGTCTTGAAAACAAGCAACAACACACTCTCCCAACTGATCCGTTTATGAAGTTATTAAGGGAATTACCCAGAAAAGAATATCTGCAAATTCCTCTGTGCGTGTGCGCGTGCGCACACGCTGGTACCAAGATTTGAACTCAGGGCTCTGTCCTTTAGCTTTTTTGCTCAGTGCTAGCATTCTACCATGTGCGCCACAGCTTTTCGTCAGTTAACTGGAGATAAAACTATAATCTAATATCACCATCTTCCCTGCCCGGGCTGGTTCTGAACCTTCATCTTCAGATCTCAGATCTCCTGAGTACAGCTAAGAGCCACCGGCATCTGTCAATTGTCTAAAAATTATCAGCTACACTGTTCAACTGGTAGACTGGACTTAGTGACCTGCCTTGAAGACAGAAAAAAATAATCGACTGAGTTCTTCCCTTGAACACTGTCTAAAAACATAATATGTCGGGGCTGGGAAGTTGGCTCAGTGGTAGAGCGCTTGCCTTGCATGCCTGAGGCCCTGGGTTCGATTCCTCAGCACCACATAAGCAAAAAGAAAAAAGCCGGAAGTGGCGCTGTGGCTCAAGTGGTAGAGCACTGGCCTTGAGCTGAAGAGCTGAGGGACAGTGCTCAGGCCCAGAGTTCAGGCCCCACAACCGGACCAAAAAAAAAAAAAAACATAATATGTCATCTAAAAATACATTTTAATATGCTTGTACATATATTTTTTTATTTATAAAAAAATCAAGTTAGTGCTGGGCGCCAGTGGCTCATGCCTGTACTCCTAGCTACTCAGGAGGCTGAGATCTGAGGATCTCGGTTCAAAGACAGTCCGGGCAGCTAAGTCCGTGAGACTCTTATCTCCAATAAATCACTAGAAAACCGGAAGTGGCACTGTGGCTCACATGGTAGAGCGCGTGCCTTGAGCTGAAGAGCGCAGGGACAGCGCCCAAGGCCAGAGTTCAAGCCCCATGACTGACAAAAAAAAAAAAAAAAAATCAAGTTATTAAAGAGCCTCGTAATAATAGAATGTTTTAAACTTATATTTGTATTGCATAAAGGCATTATCTTACTGTTTCCTAATTTTTAAAAAAAATTGTTGAGTTTGGATAAAAGCATTGTGTTGCATAGATTTTTTAGGATCTACTGAGCAAAAGGTTTTTCTCTTACTCAGCTAACAGCAGTAATAGGTTTCTTCCTAGCTAAGTACAAAAATTAAGCAGCCTACTATTCTGGCATGTCCAAACATGAGGACATCCAAATATCACATCTAGCCTGATCCCAAACAAAACTTCTCCAGTAAGAATCCTAGAGAAGCCAAACAGGCTAGAACCATGTGTTCACAAGCCTCCAGGTCACAGCAAAGTAGAATTCTTACCCAAGTCACATTCAAATTGTATTCAAGAGAATAGTATTTCTGTTCCAGAGGACACCTGTGTTATAGCCCAAATATCCAAATCAATTCTGCCTGGAATTTAAAAACTTAAATATTTGCTTAGTTCTTAAATAAGAATTAAAAGTCATTGAAATGCCATTTGACAGGGATAAAATATCAGTAACAAAACAAAATAAGTAGACCATCGCCAGTCTCATTATCAAAGACTCCTGTCTTCTAACACTATTTATGAAGATTTACTAACATTCAAATAAAATAACAAATCACATGGCAAAAGCAAATTGTAAAGTGAGCTCAGGCACTACACCTGGCAATGTCTTTTGTTAAAATCTTACTACGCTATATCAAATACATTAAATTGATTCAGTAATAAAGTTAATTTTATGACAACTTTATATCATCCATCCTTTAAAAATGTGTCTTTCAAAGTCAAAAAGATTTTATACAAAAAGCTAAAATTCAGTATCTCTTTTCAAAAATGCGTTGGTTGCACTGTTTTAAGAAAAAACTTATTGAAACAGGAATAATGGGTATAAGCAAAAGGGATGACACTCCTATGAGTAAAGGAAAAAAATTGAAAAAATTCAATGTCATTAAAAGCAGACACTATTGCTTGTGTCTTATGCTATTTGAAAAAGGTTGTTTTATTATCTATGTAACTAATCACAATGAAACCATCTCCTACAACTAAAGACATTATAATGAATTTTCTTTACAGCTACAGAGAAATGGGATTTGCTGTTTTACATCAAATAGAATAGGCTGTATAAATTCTTCTTCCTATTTATTGTAAAATATAATTTCATCTATAAAATCAGTCATGAAATATTAAAACTGAAACAACAGAATTTATATCCTTTACTTAATTTAGTTTAAACGGTCTATTCACTAAAAAAGGGGGTGGGAAGGTTACATGTGATAGAGCTCCTCCTTTCTCAGTAAGTGTTTCCATTAGACGCTTTATTTTCAAGAATTTATAACGTATCCATAAAAAAAGCATTCCACGATAAAAGTTAATCTATGTTCCTTAAATTTCCTTTCTTCTCTTTCAAAAGGCATGAAATGATGACACATAACATGAATCCTGTACAAAATCAGAATTAGGAGTTGAAAATTAAAGAAAATACTCTGTTTAGATTGAAAATTTGAAACAAAGAGTGAAAAAGGATATTAATCTCTGAAAAAGAGGCCTTTGATTTTTTAACTTGACTACACCAGAAGAAACTGAAGAACATGAGAATTCATGTAACCTTACAGAGGCTCAGCTCCCTTATTTACAGAGAAGAAAAAAAAAAAAAAAACTAAGATTCTAGATTTCAAAAGAAATACCTCCCTGACTTTAAGAAGTTTTGAATACTCAAAAACAGTATTCTTAGTAATGGACAAGAAAAAGATGAAAAGTATTTCCAAAAATGTAAATCTGGGAGAAATTTAACCAGAAAAGGGGGTGGGGGAGAAGAGCTAGAGATGCGCTGCACACTGCTCTTAGACAGATTCATCAGGTCCGTGAGAAGAGATGGAATACAACGGCTAATCAAAGAACTGCAGGGGGAAAAAAGACTAAAAGTACTAATTTTGGAAGAAATCTGGAAAACACTGTAATTCCGAATGTCAATAAGCTAACAGACCATATAAAACTATCAAGCCTCAAGACATTTAGAATATAAATTATTAGGTATCAAAGATCTGAGTGTTAAGAAAGTATATTTAGAAAGGCAAAAAAACTTTAGTATTAATTTTTTTAATGAGTCCATTTATATAATAAGGTTAACAGATCCCCCTCCCCCTAACCACGGCAGTGAAATTACAGGTAATTTTTTTTCTACTCTTTCTGGCACTTTTCTATACTTTCCAAAATATGTTCCTTTGAAGGAGCAGGTAACTTGAGTGGAAAGTACTTTTGGGGGTAGGAGGAGGGAAGTTTCCACACACTGTTGAAGAAATGGAAATGACGACTTACAAGGAAAAAAGAAGAGGCTTTGAGTGAAAATGCACTTTAGACTTTGGCAGACGGGTGAACCGATGGGTCACGCTGTGACCCATGATTGCCAGCTGGAAATGTCTGGGGTCTAATTTTGGTCAAATGCCAGAGATACTAAGGAAACTAACTGTGGTTCTGTGGGCCTCACATAAAATATGCAAGAATGGAGTTTGGAGATTTGGAAGGAAGGAGAACCAGTATCAAATCCAAAAGCCAGGCCATGTCTTTCAAAACATTTGCCACTAAAAAAACTTGGGCTCCTGGTGAAAAGGTTGATTCCAGACTTTTAAAGTTGGCAAAGTTAGAAGATGAGCCTAGAGCATCTTACGTCAGGGAGGATGTAGATGTTTAAAAACCAAAAAGTAAGAAGTGGGGGTTGGAGGCATGGCTCAGTTGGTAGAGTGCCAGCCAATAAGCAAAAGTGTCAGGTACCAAGTTCAAGTGCAGATCATGGACAAAAATAAGAAATGATATGGCTTCTGTACATCACCTTTCTAATAATAAGTAATTTTTTTAATTGAAACTACCCAGTAAACAGAAAAAATCCTTCTTTAAAAAAAAAAAAAAGTAATGCCTGAAGGGGCCTCTACCAGCTTCATCTCAGGCAGAAAGAGCATCAAAATAATCCACACCACTGAACTTTTGAAAGTAGAAGTGATTGAAGACAAGCTAGACAGGTGTGCATGGATGCATAAACGGATCCACGGATGGACCGACAGACTGATGACAGAGGAAGGGGGAGAGAAGAGGATTAAAGGAGGGGGAAGAGGATTAAAGGATGACTGTTTGCAGTAAGATGCCAGCCAACGGACAAACATGAGAAATATATCAGCAAAAATCTTATCAAGCAAATATCATCGATGGATACTAAATCTGATGGGGTATATCTCAAATGCAGAGGAATATTTATATGATGTGAAAGCATCTCCATACAAAGTACGTATTAGTTGAGAAAGAGGGGACAAAGGGAACAGTGACTGTATGGGAAAGCTGGCACGAGCTGGCCTGGGTGTTGAATCAACATCCTGCATGAAGGGCAGACGGCCATAGTGGTTCCCCAGAGGTGACAGCCAGAGAACACCATGTCACCCATACGTCGCTACAGCACAACCAAAAGCAAAGAGTCAATACATCATGAAGCATGGTTGAAGAAAAAAAATGGCGAGATTTTTCAAAATTATAATCTTCCAAAAATGTCATTGTCACTGTGGGCCAGCAGCTCACACTTGTAATGCTAGCTACTCAGAGGTAGTAACTAGATACTCTGATCTCCAATTAATCACCAAAAAGCCAGAAGTGGAGCTGTGGTTCCAAGTGGTAGAGCCCTAACCTTGAGTGAAAAAAAATCTGGGACAGGGGCTGGGAAGGTGGCTCAGTGGTAGAGCACTTGCCTTGCAATGCATGAGGCCCTGGGTTCGATTCCTCAGCACCACATAAGCAAAAAGAAAAAAGCCGAAAGTGGCTCTGTGGCTCAAGTGGTAGAGCGCTAGCCTTGAGCTGAAGAGCTGAGGGACAGCGCCCAGGCCCAGAGTACAGGCCCCACGACTGGACCCCAAAAAAAAAAAAAAAAAAAAAAAAATCTGGGACAATACACAAGCCGTAAGTGCAAGCCCCACAACTGACACCCCCACCCTCAAAAAAGAATGTTTTAAAAAAAAAAAGTAGGGCAATGTGACGATAGCTGAATCAGCACAGAATTTTCTTCTGGTTTTATTTTCATGTTTTTCAACACATTTGAAACTTCTTCCTAAGGAAAAAGAATAGGAAGTGGCCTGATTTTGTACATGTGGCTGCAGCATTTCTATAAGCTACCAAGATGCACAAGAATAGAGAGCTCTTAAAAAAAAAAAAAAAAAAAGACAAACAGGGCTGGGACTGGGAATGTGGGAATGTGGTAGTGCTTGCTTAGCATGCATGAGGCCTTGGGTCCAATTCCTTGGTACCATATAAACAAAAAACTAAACAAAATTTGGGGGGGGGGGGGAATGACAGGTTTCCTTAGACCTGACAGAACCCTTACTCTTCAAAGTAAGTCTCCAAGATTTCCAAAAATGCAACTGACCAGTGATCTTTGTTGTGCACTTGTTTAAAAATGGAAAAGTAACAAAAGGTGAAAAAATGCAGCAACTGTCCTCAGTTGACACTCTGTTGAAATGAACCATACAACTTGTATGGAGACGGAAGGGAGAGCTGAGAGAGAGCAAGGGAAGGGGTGACATTATCCAAAACAAAGTGTACTGTTTAACTGACTCAAGTAACAGGAGCCCCTCTGTATGTCACCTTTATAATAATAAGTTTTAAAAAAATTTTGGGTCCGGTTGTAGGGCTTGAACTCTGGGCCTCGGCACTGTCCCTCAGCTCTTCAGCTCAAGGCTAGCGCTCTACCACTTAAAATTTTTAAAATAAAAAAACATTTAAGGGAGCAGGGATTACAAATGTTAAAACAAAGAGACGGGTGCTGGCAGCTCACGCCTATAATCCTAGCTACTACTCAGGAGGCTGAGATCTGAAGATCACAGTTCAAAGCCAGCCCAGGCAAGGAACATCTGTGAGACTGATCTCCAATTAACCACTAGAAAACTGGAAGTGGCGGTGTGGCTTAAGTGGTAGAGTGCTCATCTTGACCTGAAGAGCTGCGGGACAGCACCCAGGCCTAGAGAGTTCAAACCCACAACTGATTAAAAAAAAAAAAAAAAAAAAGTTAAAACAAAATGAGAGGCTGTTGTTTTGAAATGAAGGAGTTCCTGCATTAGGCACCAACAGACCGGATCAAATCAAACCAGAGACACTCTTGCTGTCATCAAAGTGAAACTTTAAGAATTAGATCCCAAGAGTCTGGCTTTTCCAGAAACCCATGAGTCCAGTCTATCAGAATCAGTACAAGTAGCTTCTGCCCCAACCTTTATAAGAGGAAAACTGGAGTACACTGGTGCCAAGTACCTATTATTTGTTTTTCCCTTACAAGACCCTCTGACCTACTACTGCCCAGTGTCAATGGCCATTCTATTTTTACAAAATGGAACTTCTGACAGATGAATCACAAATACAACCAATCTATAACAGAATGTGTTATACTTTATCTTTTTGACAAAGACAACACCAATCCTTTATGAATTTAGCTAACTGTCAAAAACAAGAATCCCATTGAGAGTCTAATTAAGAAAGTCTGGTGTGAGGACCAAAATGTATACTTTTAAAGGGTTCCCTTACATGATCCTGATGAACAGATGTGGATTTTCAACTACTACCCTAAGTTCCTCCATTCTTCAAAGGAAACAAAAATGATATGTAATGTATACTTACTGGACCTAGAGCTGTGGAAGCATATGGGAGGAGGGATAAAAATAATGCATGTGGGCTGGGAAGGTGGCTCAGTGGTAGAGCACTTGTCTTGCAGGCCTGAGGCCCTGAGTTCGATTCCTCAGCACCACATAAGCAAAAACAAAACAGCCGGAAGTGGCGCTGTGGCTCAAGTGGTAGAGCGCTAGCCTTGAGCTGAAGAGCTGAGGGACAGCGCCCAGGCCCAGAGTTCAGGCCCCATGACTGGACCCAAAAAAATAATAATAATAATGCTTGTGTCTGGAGGAGCGAGGTAAATTAGGAAGGATAATCACCGGGGGTTGCAAAGACATTTGTCTACATCTTAATCTGCTATACAAAATTACTGAGAACGTCAATTCAAGCAAACACTGGCTTGCCACAACCTACCATCTTGAAATCCTATGGTATTACAGTAAGATATAATAAAACACTGCTCAAAAGGGAATCAGATTTTGGTACCCTGTAGATTGTTAATTAAACCCATGTGATCTCATTCTTTGGAAGGCTAAAATTTCTGCTCCGGTCCCTTCAATGATCTCATTTTTCTAAGCTAATTTTAAGAATACACTGCCACCTTAAACTCAAATTTTACAATTGTATTTTAAATTAGCATATACTCCTTTAATTGATGCCCCTCATTCAATGATTGTCCCAATAAGTATATACCAAAGTCTGACACATAATTTCACAGTCCGCAGAAATCACAAAGTCAACTGTACACTTCCAAAGTAGTGGTTTGTTGTTTGTTCTGGACTGAAACCACGAAGTTCCCATTACGCTTATTGAAGGTTTTTTTCCTCGTATATTTAAATACCTGAGAAGCACGCTGGACTTTGGTTACATTTGATGATTACACCAGTGTTATTCCACATGTTAGATTATGTTTTTTCCCCATCAGTCTTACTATCTTACCTCATTTTTCAATGCAAGAAAAAGAGCAAATCATATAAGGAAAATACATGTGTGAGCACCATACATACTAGAAGTGCTCAGAATAAGGACTGAGATTATCTGGCTTTAAGAAAACATCACTAAAAGAGAACAAGAAACTAATATCTGCTGGGGGAAGCCCACATCCCACCCTTCTCCATACTAGAGCTCCTTCCCTCACTGCTTGCATGAAATACAGACACTCTGCCATGGAAGGACTATCTTAGGCTGTCAAACTCCTATGAGGAGCTGAATCTGCCAGAAAGATGTAATTCTAGAATTACATATGCCTTGCAATTATTGAGGGTTGCAGAATTTTAGCACTCTGAATACCAAACAAGAAAAATAGTGCTATTTAGTTCCATAGGACATGAAATTTGACATCAGGCTTCTAGAAACCTATTTTCACTTTTCTCTACTTGCAAAATTTCAGGGAATGACTATGAAACCATGTTGGCCTATGTTTACAGTGTAATTGACAGTTATTTAAGAAAAAGTCCCCTAACATGGGCTCAGAAAAACCCGGCAAATATTGATTTCACAAGTGGCCTTTTGTAGTTAACAAATTGCCTAAGCAAACTATAATTTTCCCAAGCCACATGATGTGATACTACCACTTTCTAATGAACTGGAAGACAGATTTTAGGAATTTGTCATCTGCTAGAATGATGTTGGTTTAAAAACAAACCTACCAGTATAAAGAGTAACTTCAAGGGCTGGGCACCCTGGTAACAATGCTGGTAATCTCAGCTCTTCAGAAAGTCTCCATCAGGAGGACAGAGTTTCCATTCCAGCCCAGACAAAAAGGTAGCAAGACTACATCTGAACAAATAAGCCAGGTGCGGTGGTATAAGCTTGTACTCCCAGGTAAGCAAGATGCACAGACAGGAGGATTTCAGTCTAAGGTCCCACCAGGAAAAATATAAATAAATGCAAAACTCTATCCAAAAATATAAAAGCAAAGAAGGGGTGAGGGAGAGGCTTAAGTGGTACAGGGCCTGAGGATTTTTACATACTTTTAATTATTATTATCTTTAAGTTGTTATACAAAGCAGGTTATGAATACATCTTGATCAACGTCACCCCTTTCAACATTCTCACCCAATCCTCCCTTACAGACATACCAAATATTGCCTGATCCCAGAATCTAAGCAGAGTGAAGCCTGCTTAGTGCTTGGATGGGTGCCCTAGTTCAAACCTCAGCAATGCCAAAAGGAGGGAGGGAAGGGACTTCAAAACAAAGAAATAAACACACCTTTTCTATACCAGTCTTTCTCTATACTCCCATTTCTATCTTGCAGGTTTTTTGTCTGTCTTGTTTTTCTTCCCTCCAGCTCTCAAAACATCCTTTGTGTGTGTTCTTCCTCTGACTGCTGGTGGTGAGAAGTCCGTCTACTACCCCTAACATCTGTCCCCAAGGCAAGCTGCCTCTTGTGTAAGCCAGGCAGAGTATGAATCTACCCCCGCAGAGTCACTGTGAGGAGCAGTCCTGAATTTACTGGCACAGGAAGTCAGCATGTAATGTGCTCAAACCAGCACCTAGCAGAGGCAATGCTCAGTATTCACCACCACTAGCATCACAGCCAGTCTTCCCAACAGAACTTACAAGTTCTGTCACTTCTCCAAGACAAAGTCTCCTCCTCCATCATCCCTTTTTCACACAAATTGAGTATGTCACACTGTGTAGATAGACTGGGGGAAAAAAAAGAAAACAAATGTTTTAAATATAAACAGCAACTTTCAATATGTGTAAGACATAGCTATAGCATATCAAGATCAGGAGTACAACCAGAGCTTTAAAAAGCCAAGGTAAGCCTGTAATCCTAGTCACTCAGGAGACTGAGATCTGAGAATCACTGTTCGAAGCCAGCCAGGGCAAGAAAGTCTGTGAGACTCTTATCTCCAATCAAACACAGAAAAGCCAGAAGTGGTGCTGTGGCTCAAGTGGTGAGTCAAAGGAGTTCAGGGACAATTGCCCAGGCACAGAGTTAAAGCCCCAGACTGGTGGAAAACAAGAAAAGAAAACAAAAGAGAAAAGAAAAGGAGGAAGGAAGGAAGGAAGGAATCAAGCAAGAAAGCAAGGAAGCAAGCCAATATACTATCTTGAAGTCCTCTCTGAGCCTGTCCCTATCATTTTCCCTTTTCTTACATACCTGGTAATGGCATAAATTGAATACTGTGTTCTTTCTTTACCATGTGTCTGTGTCTGTGTGTATGAGAAAGAGAGACAGACAGATGAGCGGATAGACACTGGGGATCAAACCCAAGGCTTTATGCATACTAGAGGAGTGCTCCACACAGTCCTGTCTGCTGCTTTTTTCCCCCAATGCTGAGGCTTGAACTCAGGGCCTTGGCACTATCCCTGAGCTTTATGCTCAATGGCTAACAATCTACCACCTGAGCCATAGCCGCTTCCTGCTTCTTCTGAGAGGTTTATTAGAGAGAAAAGTCTCAAGGAGGACTTTGCTGCCCCAGCTGGCTTTGAACCACAATCCTCATTTCTCAGCCTCCTCAGTAGCTTAGGCTAACAGACATGAGCCACCAGCACTCAGGTTCTGCCTGCTTTTATTACATGATTCCGTCTGCAGTCCTAATAATAAGATTTTTGTTTTCTGCATATTGCTGAAGTACAAAGGTAAATGCTATGTGCGCCTTTTTTCCCCTTGAAGATGTGTGAGTTGCCAGACTCTTCCATGCAGCTCACACAGGGTTCAAACTGATGATACTCCATTCTGAGGTGACCCCACTCTGTATCAGGGATTACAGATGAGCACTGCTACGTCTGGCTAGGTATTTCCTTTTGTAAATAGTGTGAGACTTTGTTCTTGCACACACCTTCAGGCACTCAGGTCCAGAATGTTCCCTAGGGCAGTAGTTGTCAAAAATAAAAAGAATCTACTCCACTCACACAGCTGTCATCTAGTAGGTCTAGAGCCCAAAACTGCATTTTGAAAAACTTCGCTCATTGCTAGGAGTCTTCCTAGATGCTAGCAAGCAATATTGAAATATTACTCTGAGATAAAGATGAAGAGAGTTCAGATGTAGTGGCTACATGTGGTTGAAGAATGAGTTCAAGGCCAGCCTAGACTACACAGCAAGACCATGTCTTCAGAAACAGGATAAAAGCTTATTGAAATTAATGAGCTGAAGAGTTTGTGTCTCATATTTACTAGGTACTTTTATTGTAACATTTAACACTCCCCTCCTAGTGAAACAGATGGCAGGAACATCTCTCCCTGTCACTGTAACAGAAGTTAAGCAATGTTAGAACAGTTAGGTATTGTTAAAGTACTGTTACTGTTACTCTTTTGAAGGCTTTTTGTTAAAGCATTATTATTAAGCCTTTGTTGACAGCACCCTTTGAAAAGTCCTTTTTTTCCATTTAAATGTGCAGAGATGTTAGGGACTAAGGAGACTGACAGCTGCTGGACCCATCTCCAGGGCCCTGGCTGCCTTGAGCAAATGACTGCCCATCATGCAGCCAAACTGCCCTCATGCCAATACCAAAAGCACAATGCAGTTCATGAAGGCTCCTCACGAGAAACTTGTACAGCCCGTCAGCTCAGCAGACCAACTGCCACAACTGCCACTTCCAAGTGGAGAATGGGAGGGGGGGAGGGAAGGGGCACAAGGGCCCAAAGAAGACTGGTGACTGGTGCAAAACACAGTCCTTCATTGGGTAACAAACTGTATGATTATTGCACAAACACGAGGGGACGATGGTGATGGGTGCACACACCCTGGTCCCCTCCTCGTGGGGTTGTGTGAGTGGGCTGCACAACTATTTTAGGGACAGCTAGGATCCCAGGATTACCAATGAAGACCTGGATACCATGAAGAAAAGGAAGAGAAGCAGCATTTGGAGAAAGGCACCTCCTGGCAGAGCCAGCAAGACTGAAACTGACTAGGGCAGTTGGGGTAAGAGCTGCTGGCAACACACAGCATCATCAGGCACCAGAGAATGTAAGGAAGTAGTTGATGGAGCTGAGCGCTGGTGCTCACGCCTGTCATCCTAGCTTCTCAGGAGGCTGAGATCTGAGGATTGCAGTTCAAAGCCAGCCCTGGCAGAAGAGTCCCCATGAGACCCTTATCTCCAATGAACCACCAGAAAACCAGAAATGGTGCTGTGGCTCATAGTGGTAGTGTGCTACCCTTGAACCGAAGAGCTCAGGGACAGCGCCCAGGCCCTGAGTTCAAGCCCCATGACAGCGCCCACCCCCTTCACCTCCCCCCACCCCAGCAAAAAAAAAAAAAAAAAAGTAACTAATGGCACCCAGCTGGGACCTGCTGGGGGAGAGAGTATCCTGACCTGGCAGCAGGGATCCCTGTACCATCACCCTGTCCGAACCCCCAAAATCTAGGACGGTCCCATCACCTACAAACACCCACGTGGGCCTGGAATAACTGAGGTCGCCCTGTGCAACCCGTGCCTCCATGCTCACGCGCAAGAACGCTGCTAGCCAGTGTGCCATACCAGGATAAGCATCACCACTGCTTCTGATCCCCCCACAGTACTGCCAGGCATGTGACCTCACTGCCAAAACTGCAATGCACTGTTCTGATCCTGAGTGAGTAATAAAATTGAGCATTTTCACACTCAGATTTCCTTTTCTGGAATCATTTTTTCAATTTTCTATTGTTCTATTTGTGGTTGTTTATAGTTGTAAACATAACTATTTTTACATACAACCTATTCAGGATTTTTGGTTGTTTTGGGAGTTCGGGTGGGTTGGTTTTTTGGGGGGGGGTCCCCTTCATTGGTGGTACTTGAATTTGAACTCTAGCCCCTTGGGCTTGCTTGAGCCAAGCTTTTTAAATTATTTTTCAGGTAGGGCATTAAACATTTTTAGCTTGAGCCAGTCTCAAACCTCATCCACCTACCCACCTACAGTTTCGCCTGTTTACAAGATAAAAGGCATGGGCCCCCACACCAGCTTAGCTGAGACAGAGTGTAGCTAACTCTTTTCCTGAGCTGGCTTGGAATTGCAATCCTCCCAAACTGCAGTTAGGAGGTTACTGGGATCAAAGGTGTGAGCCACCACACCTGGCCGGCCCCCATGATGGTTCTTCAAAATAAACACAAACTGTAAGTATTGTTATATCAAACATATTGAATCTTTCTTCCCTAGTGATCTGCATCTTTCATGATCAATTTAAGACCATTACTACCTGTGCCAGGGGTATGCAACTATTATCCTCTACTGCCTTCTAAAAGTCTCATAATTTTGCCTTCAGTGTTCAAGCCTTCACTTGGTCTATAAGTGATTTTTTTCAAGTGATGTAAATTTGAAAAAGTATCCCACCCTCAGGAAGTTTATTTGGTAAGAAGCACATATTCGACCAACTGTGATTTTTAGGACACGGAGTGACCAAGTGAAATACTGACTGGGTTACTAGCTATTGCTTTATTAGGATTACTTTGCTCTTTCACTGAGGAAAAAAAAAAAAAAAATTCAGCACAAAAACCTGCAACGTTAGTCTATGATGCCCACCACACTCAACAAAGAATCCTTAATATGTCCCTTAAAATCTCAAGTCTTGCCTGAGCCCCACTAGGTCACACTTATAACCCTAGCTACGCAGGAAGCTGAAATGAGAATCATGTATGTTCAAGCCAGGCTGATCAGAAGAGTTGATGAGACTCTTATCTCCAATTAACTACCAAAACCTAAAATAAAAATAAATAAACTGGAAGTGTAATTGTGACACAAGTAGTAGAGCACTAGTCTTGAGCAAAAAAGCTCACAGACAGCACCCAGGTCCTGAGTTCAAACCCCAGGAGTGGCACCAAAATCACCTCAAGTCTTTGTCTAAAAAAAGTAAAAAATTAAGCATTTGGGAAATATGGAGAAACTGGCATTCTCACAGAGTACTCATAATTTTGACTAAGCAATTTCATTTCCTGGACAATAATTCTGATACACACACATGAGTTTAATCTGAAGAAATAACTAGACAAAGTATGTACTTAAGAAAAAAAAATCACCATTTGGAAGTGGACCTGTGGCTCAAAGTAGTAGAACACTAGCCAAAAAGGAGCTCAGGGAAAAGCTCGGCACCAGTGGCTCACGCCTGTAATCCTAGCTACTCAGGAGGCTGAGATCTGAGGATCTCAGTTCGAAGCCAGCCAAGGCAGGAAAGTCTGTGAGACTCTTATCTCCAATAAACCACTACAAAACCAGAAGTGGTGCTGTGGCTCAAGCGGTGGGGCACTCACCTTGAGCTGAAGAGCACAGGGACAGCATCCAGGCCCAGAGTTCAAGTCCCAGGACCCACCAAAAAAAAAAAAAAAAAAAAAGAACTCAGGGACCGTGCCCAGGCCCCAGTTAAAGCCCCACAACTGCCAAAAAGAAAAAAAGAAAAAGATATTTATCATAGGATTTACAAGAAAAAAAAAACATGCTATCCAATAATGTGGACAAGTTAACAATAAAGCAACTGTGGCTCAACTATGTAGAACTCTGATGATATAGATTATATAACTCTATATTCATGTGCAAAGATGTTCACCATGTACTCATGATATCTTTAAATATACTTGTAATTTATAAGAGCAGTTAACCAAATGCAGAGTATTCACTTAGTCATGAAATATTGTGTGCCAGCCACCCAGCAGGTCACGTTAACAAGAAGAGACCGCCTGTCCCCTGCTTCAATAGACTAACAGTTCATCCAACTTGCTCCGACTGGGACACTGAAGGCATGTGCATGCTGTGGGCACAGGTGATTCACACCTCTCTCCTGAGTAGCCAGCATTACATGCATGAACCACCAGCACTCATTCTAGGTTTGTCTTCTTAAGAGAGCTCTAACCTTAACAAAATTGACTGGTAATTTGGTTCTTGTCCTCTCTAAGTGGTTTATTTCTCAAGTAGTGATAAATCTAGCAGTTAATGAATCCAGGAATAATAAATTAAGCTGTGTCATCCCGAATGGTCCCTGGGCATTGAAGGCGGTCATTGAGACTGAGTGTTTGGAAATACAAGGAGGCCACCAGGCACTGGCGTCTCACGCCTGTAATCCTAGCTACTTGGGAAAGTGAGATCTGAGGATGGTGGTTCAAAGTCAGCCTGAGCAACAACAAAAAAAGTCCTCCCCTCCCCCCATGAAACTCTTCCAATTAACCACTAAAAGACAGAAGTGGTGCTGTAGCTTAAGTGATAGAGAGCTACCTTTGTGCACAAAGAGGATCAGGGACAGCTCCCAGGCCCTGAGTTCAAGCCCCACAACCAACAACACTACCAAAGAAAGAAATACAAAGTGGTCTTCAACTAAAGTCTTCCTTCCCACTGTGACTACTAGTGGAATGAAATAACTCAGGGAACACTGCTTGCCTGGTTGCTCTATGTCAGTCTCAGCAGTCTGGTAAAAGGATGAACTGGACACTGGGGAATGTGGATAATAAGGGACTGGCTGCAAAATCTGGTGTTGGTGCGGTCTTCTGTGGAGACAGTGTCACAGTTGCCATTCATGGTTCTTGGTTATCAAAGAGATGGATTCTGAGTTAAGCAGAAAAGGAACTCACTTAGATATGTTTTAAAATTGAAGGGAAGGGGGCTGGGAAGGTGGCTTAGTGGTAGAGTGCTTGCTTAGCATGCGTGAAGCCCTGGGTTCGATTCCTCAGTACCACATACACAGAAAAAGCCAGAAGTGGCACTGTGGCTCAAGTGATAAAGTGCTAGACTTGAGCAAAAGAAGCTTAGAGACAGTGCCCAGGCCCTGAGTTCAAGCCCCAGGACTGGCCAAAAAAAAAAAAAAAAAAAAAATAGAAGGGAAGGCTGGAGAAGTGGGTTTGAAAACTAGGAGCTTTTGCAAAAGAGGCTGGGTGGTTGAGGCTACCTACAGCCATTAGGTACATAGTCCAGTTAGGGTTTGCTGTAATAGCAACACTGTCACTGGAAAAACTGTCACCTTTGTTCCTAGACTGCTGACTACTGTCACTGGAAAATCTTTCAGGTGTCTTTGTGACATTTCCCCTCAAGCTTTTAGGTGGGCACATGAGATTGCACAAACCACTCTAGTGTTTCCAGGAAGTTTCCAGGAAGCAGAGACAGAGTAGCTGTTCTTTACCTGTCACAAAGATCCATGAAGGATTCCTTCAAAATAAAGTAGCCCTAAAAGTAAAAAAAAAAAAAAGTTCAGCATCACCACTTAACCTTGACATGATAACAGTAGAGAGCAATGCCAAGACAGGATGATGCCCAAAGAATGAACCAGAACTAGTTGGATAAGTAGGTAAGAGAGGGCAGGGAGTAGGAGCTTGCCAAGTCAGGAGGTAACATGCAACCTTTCAGAAGTTAAAGCTGTTACTTAAGGCAGAAGTATGAAAGACAGGGCTGGAGAAGAAGAAGAAGAATGCAGCTAGCATGGTGGCATACAGATTTTTATTTTCTTCAAAAAGGAACCATGACGGCACCGTATCAGTCTCCACAGAAGACTGCACCAACACCAGATTTTGCAGCTAGGCCCCATTTACTATCTACATTTCCCACCATCCAATTCATCATTTTACCAGACTGCAAAGATGGGCACAATGCAACCAACAAGCAATGGTGGGAAGGAATTCTCAGTGGAAGGCCATCCTTGCATTTCTAGTCACTCAGTTATAATGACCACCTTCAATGCCCAGGGACCAACTAGGAGGACACGACTTTATGATTCCTGGATTTATTTATTAGGATCCTCACTATTTGAGAAAAAAACCATTAAAGACAGCAAGAACCAAATACCCAGTCCATTTTGTTAAGGTTAGAGTCTATTAAGACAAGCCAGAAATGAATGTCAGTGGTCCATGTTACTCAGGAGGCTCAGACCTGGAGGACTGAGGTTTGAAGCCAACCTGGCAAAAAGCCTGGGAGACTCCATCTCCAATTAACTAGCAAAGAGCTAGGCTCAAGCGGTAGAGCACCAGCCATGGGCAAGAAAACCAAGTGAGCATGAAACCCTGAGTTCAGGCCCCATTCCTGGCACATTCAGAAACAAAATTTAATGTTGGAGAAATGACCCTTGGACCAGGTGAACACCACAAATCTTTGCCATGAGACTTATTTCCTCCAAGAAAGTTTGCACACCTTCACCTTTGGCAGTAAGGTATAATTTCCAATCTGCTCTCATCTGTCTAACGTTTACCGATGCCTCAACTATCTCTCAAAGTTACATATATTGATGTCAAAATTATATTTCTCTCAAAACTACAAATCTATTACCATTCCAGTACCTTGGATGGAGTCTGGCATAAAGCAGACCAATGTGTTTAAAGCGGAACCACTCTGCGTTGCTTAAGAAAGTGCCCGTGCAACCCTGGCCTATCTTGCTACTTGTGTCAGTAAGTGTGAAAATAGCCTGAACTAAGCCGTTTTTAAAGGGCACCAGTAGCAACCACCTGGTGGGCGATGCAGTCACAAACGCTTGGCCGTGGAGTCCACACTACCCTGGGCTAAGTTCCTCAATCGGAGTCTCGGTTCCTCCCCAGGCAGCGAGAGGCGGCCGAGCCTGGGGGAGCCGGCGTCCACGTCACAGCCCCCAGAGCCCTCCAACCACGTCCAACGACCCGTCGGCGCCCGGCCAGCGCCCTCGGGTCGGACCGCCCGAGAAGCGGGAAGGCCGGCGGTCAGACGCCAGGCCTGCCCGGGACGCCCTGTGCTGGAGCCCGTGCAGGACCCGGGCAGCTCAAGCCCCAACGCAGCCCCAGGCCGGCCGCGCGGGGCCCCCGTAGCGCCGCCGGGCTCGGCTCCAGGGCCGCGCCGGGGGCTGCGGGCCGCCCGGGCCGCGCTCCCGGCGAGCAGGTGAGGGGTCGCGCCGCGGCGGGCGGCCCGGGGCTCCGGGTCGCCTAACGGAAGGGGGCGCGAGTGGCCGCGGCACCGGCCGGGCCCGGGCACCCCGGCGCGGACGGCGGGCCGAAGGCCGGGCGCGGCGGCCGCCGGGGAGCGTTCGCGCCTCCCTCGGGCCAAGCCGGGGAGCCGCCGCGCTGGGTCGCGTCGGCCGGGGGCCGGGGCCGCGGGGGTCGGGCCTGCGGTGACAGGAGGTGCGGCGGGGAAACCCCGCGGCCCGGGGCCCCGAGGGCGGCCGCCGGCCTGCGGGGCGAGCCGCCGGCGGCGGGCGGGCCGCGGCGGGGACGCCGGGCCGCGGGTGCGGGCGGGGTCGCGAGTCCGGGCGTGAGTCCCGGCGGGCGCCGGGCGGCGGCGGCGGCGGGCGGGAACGGCGAGCCGGGAGGGGCGGAGGCGGGAGGGGGGGAGCGACGGGCCCGGACCGAGCTCGGGGCGCCGCGCCGCCGGGCCGCGGGCCCTCAGGCCACCGCCCCCGGGCCCGGCGCTGACGCCGGACGGTCCCCGCCTCCCGGCCCCCCGCCCCGCCCGAGGACAGCTCACCTGCTCGCCGACGGGCTCGCTCCCTGCGCCCCTCCGACTGACTCCTCCGGCTCACCGTCTTCCCAGTGGGAGGAGGGGGCGGGACTTCCTGTGTCTCCGCGCCGCGACTTCCGGCGTCCGCACGGCTACCCCGGCGGCTGAGGTCCTGGACGCCACACCCCGAACACGAGATCTCGTAACGTCCACCGTGAGGCCCGAGCCGAGCTTCCTCCTTCTGGCCCGAGTGGTCGGCGGCCCCGCGCGTCAACTTGTGTTTAACCCATTGGTTCTTGCCGGAAGTCCCGGAGATGCGGCAGGAAGTCCCGCCCTCCCCCTCGGGAAGGCGGACGGGAAGCCGGAGGAGTCGATCCGCAGGCCACGCCCGCCGGCCCTCCGGGTCCTCCGGTCCTCCCGGTCCTCCGGTCCTCCCGGTCCTCCGACCGTCCCGGCCCTCCCGGCCCTCCGGGTCCTCCGACCGTCCCGGCCCTCCCGGCGCTGGCTGGGACCCGGGACCCGAGCGCCGCGGGTCCTCGGGCCACGCCGGCCCCTCTCGGCCTCGTCCTGACGCCGCTGCCCTCCAGGACACCCGAGGAGGAGAAGAAGAAGGGACAGGACGCTAAGGTGGGGCCCGGTGGCGCTCCTCGGCCGCAGGCCAAGTAGCATCGGGCCCAGGAAGCCACGAGGGGCGAAGAGGCGCCTGCGGACTTGCCCGGCGCCCCGTGGACGAAGGAGAGGAACGCTGCGAGAAATGGCGGGCAGGGGCGGCCGCCGGGGCCCTGGGCGCCCACCGGCCACCCCGCGCCGCCGCCCCGGGCCCTGGCCCGGCTGCCCCGGGAAAGAGAGGTTTCCCCACGCGGGAGCCCGTCTCCCCGAACTGGGGGATGGGGGGAACCACAGCCACCGCCATCCTCACTAGACAGTGTGGGAAATGATCTGCACAGCCCGGGGGCGGGAGGGAGGGCAGGGGGGAGACCCGAGCCAGGAGCCACGAGCGAGGCGAGAAACTACTCTTCACCTTACTTGTGTAACTGTAACCTCCGAACATCACCTTGACTATACGTATGTGCATATATGTATACACGCATGCATACACACATACAAACATACATACACATACATACATACGTATCACACTAAAGACTTGCTTTCGAAGCCAGGCCATCTCTCAAGCCTCCTGACAGCACCGCTCAGTTTGCAGAAGAGCACATTATTCAGGCAAATAATTACATTGCTTAATAGTTTACAGAGAAATTTGTTGAGGCTTTATCTGGTTGACTTCACCGTAATCCACAGGAGTTCGCACGTCCACATAAGGAACTGTTTTCTAGAGGAGTCCCAAAATTACACTATGATAAAAATGATCTCTGCATTGAACTCCAGATCAGCGGTTCCCACCCCATCATGCTGATTCTGTTTAATATTAAAGCCGAGTGCCTGTGGTTCACCCCATAATTCTAGCTAATCAGGAGGCTGAGATGTAATGATTATGGTTCAAAACCAGCCAGGCTATGAAAACTTTATCTCCAGTTAACCACAAAAAAGCTAGAAGTGGAACTGTATTCAGGTAGTAGAGCACCAGCCTGGAGGGGAAAAAAAAAAACTCAGCCAGTACCCAGGCCCTATGTTCAAGCTCCAGAACCAAAAGAAAACAAGTGTAACACTTACTCCATTAGCCAGTATTTATTGAGTATGTGTCTTGTAAAAGAGAAGTAAAACTAGAGTCTGTCTTAAAAGAATTGGTGTAAATTTTTTAATTGATGTGAACAGGTAAGTACTAAACTCAAAAGTACTGCACACCTGTAATGTATGCCTGTAATCCTAGCTACTCAGGAGGCTGAGATTTGAGGATTGCAGGAAGCTCCTTGAGACTCTTCTCTCCAATAAACTACTCAGAAAACTTGGAAGTGACGCTGTAGCTCAAGTGGCAGAGCCCTCGGCTTGAGCCAAAGAAGCTCAGACAGCATCAAGGCACAGAGTTCCAGGCCCAGGACCAGCAAAACAAAAAGTGCAAGAAAGGGATGGAGCAGTAGATAACATGACTAGCAAGCATGAGGCCTTGAATTCAAACCCCATTACTACAAAAACAAGCACGGTTATGTGAAATATTCCTATTTTAAGTAGTTATCAGAAAATGGAAGTATTATGAGCAAATGCCATATATTAAGTCTTTATACTAAATATTGGGCTGAGTGTAATAAACATTCCATTTTCCTACTAACAACTGTAGTAAAGATATTATTCCTACTTTACAGCTAAGAAAACTAAAGCTCAGAGAGATAACATTTTCCCCAAATTATTCAGTAGGATCTGGACTTTGGGCTTCAACTGAAGTCTGTTCAACAGGAACATTTGCAAGAATTTTTATGAATCCTGATTCTAGATCATACATAAAGCAAGCAAATCCATACTATTAGCTTTTATTCCAACAGGGTGCCATATGGAAGATCTGCCTTTGAGTAAACTATTTTTGAGTTTCCTTCCTGTCACCAAGTAAAAGATTTTTGAAAGGAGGTTCATTCCAACAGGAAAAGATGAGCATCTAGACCAAGACTTCAGACCTTTAAAATATGAGATTGACATATGTTTCACTGATCATGAAAAAGATACAAGAATATTAGGCTTAATTTTCTTGTTAAAAACTAATCTTCCAACCAGGTGCCAGAGCTGGGAATGTGGCTTAGTGGTAGAGTGCTTGCTTATCATGCATGAAGCCCTGGGTTGGATTTCTCAGTACCACATGAACACAAAAAGCTGGAAGTGGTGCTGTGGCTCAAGTGGTAGAGCACTAGCCTTGAGCTAAAGAGCTGTATGTATGCCTGTAATCCTAGCTACTCAGGAGGCTGAGATTTGAGGATTGCAGGAACTTGGAAGTGACGCTGTGGGTCAAGTGGCAGAGCCCTCGGCTTGAGCCAAAGAAGCTCGGACAGCATCAAGGCACAGAGTTCCAGGCCCAGGACCAGCAAAACAAAAAGTGCAGAGTTCAGGCCCCATGACCAGACCCCCAATAAAAAATTACACTAAAAATGACTTTCTGTTTCAAAAAAGTTTTCTAAGCCAGACCCCAGTGGCTCACTCAGGAGGCTGAGATCTGAAGATGCCAGTTTAAAGCCAGCCAGGGCAGAAAAGTCCCAATGAGACTCTAATTAACCACTAGAAAACCAGAATTTCAGCATGACTCATAGTGGTAGAACACTACGGGCAGAAGAGCAGAGTTCAGGGACATTACCCAGGCTCTGAGTTCAAGCTCCATACCTGAAATTAATTGTTATCTCTCTGCTATTGATGAGAGAGATTTGTCAAATAGGAAAGTGTGTTTGCATATTTCTAGTAAGCAAAAGTCATTCACTGCCCAGCGTTGGTGTTTCACACTTGTAATCCTAGCTACTCGGGAGGCTGAGATCTGAGGATCATGGTTCAAAGCAGCCCAGGCAGATAAGTCCCTGAGACTCTTATCTCCAATAAACCACTCAGAAAACCGGAAATGGCACTGTGGCTCAAGTGGTAGAGTGCTACCCTTGGGCTGAAGAGCTAAGGGACAGTGCCCAGACCCAGAGTTAAAGCCCCACGACCAGCCAAGAAAAAAAAGGCCTTCACATCTGCTTCCATTTATGTTTCCTTATGTCATTTGTTATCTTTCTCTGCTTTAAACAATTTCTCTTTATTTTTGGTTTTCAGCAATTTCTGGTGTGATTATGAAACCTGAGTTTTACAACCCAGGCCCAAACTCCCAGGCTTCCACCTATCAGCTCTGCCCACTCACCCCTCTGTGCCAAGAAAGACATGATAAAGAGCAGAGGAGAGAAATGTGGCATGGGAGCCACGAGTTGCCTACAGACAACTTCAGGGTACGAAAGTGAGCCTAGGTTTCAATACACATGAACTAGTTCAGAAGAGAAGTGTGCGGAGTTATTCAACAGTACAGACACAAGATTGAGTCAGAGCTGTGCAGTGTGTGTCCTGGGGCTCAGAAGCGGCAGCAGGTAGTCTGACAGTCCGTTGTCTCAGAATTGGTCAGGTGGAAACGGGTTGACCCTTATCTCAGTTCCTGTTCTCCAAGGTTCCAGAACAGTTACTGCTATCATGAGTTGAGGGGATGAATCTGGCCCTTGTGTGATGGGTATTCCTGCTCTAGTGTGGTCAGCCTCAGCATTGGAAGCAGTTGTCATCATGTGGGGTGGACCTGCCAGGCCCTGCTGTTCCTTAAGGATAGTCTCAGCGCCTTATTCTAAAGACGTCTCTCAGCCCTGTCCTTCCAAGTGACCACAAAGTGAACAGAACAGAAGGCCCAGATACAGAACAGAGCCTGGAATGCCAGCTTTCTCCTGTTTTTAGTTCATTCATAGGCCCACATAAGTGGTAAGTACTTTTCAACAAAAGCAGTTTTAAGCACCTGCTACATGTAGATATAGTTTCCCTAGTTTATGAATAATGGTGTGGTTTTTCTGAGTTTTTAAAATCTGTGTTTTTCACTAAGTTTGGAAATTTTAGGGTCATTATTTCTCTAAATATTTTTCTTCCCGTTGTCTCTTCTTATAGTCTCCAGAGAAAGGTGACTTAAAATGCTGTATGAGGATCACTGAAACTCTTATCTTACCCTCCCCTACCCAATTCTTTTCTCTCTGACCTCATTTGGTAAGTTCTATTGATTCATGCTCTGATTATTCTGTCGCCTCCCACCTATTAAAACCATCCAGTCATTTCTATAGGTCAGGTGTTACAGAGTGTAAATTCTCAAATTTTACTTCGGGTTTCTCTTGTGATTTGTATTCCTGAAGGAAGGGTTTCTATCTGCATTTGTTACTGTTAGATAACTTAAATAGGTAGGTTTAATTGGGTAGCTGATAAAGAGAACATCACTTGGTATTCAGGCAGAAGAGAAGTCTACTACAAACTGCCTGCCCTGCCGTGTGTGCTGGAGAGGCATAGAGGAAGGGATGAGATGTGGAAGGAAGGCAGGGAGAAGGCGCTGCAGGTGAGGGAAGGTGTGGCCACCGGGGAGGGCTGTGACCCCAGTGGGAAGGGAAGTGTGACGGGTGGCCCAGGATGAGGAGGAGGAGGAGGAGGAGACTGCCTCCAGTTACCAGGTGACACAGGTGGTCCTGGGCAGAGACTTAGCTAAGAGGTGGGGAGGCCCTGGGCAGACATTACACTTGCAGGCGTATTTTCTACTCTCTCTCTCTCTCTCTCTCTCTCTCTCTCTATATATATATATATATATATATATACACACACACACATATATATATATATATATATATATATATTTAGATGCCAATATCTGAATCTCCTGATTCCAACATTTGAACCATCTTTGAGTTAATTGACTTTTCCAGTTTTCTTTTTATTGTGGTTCATGTTTTAACTTCTTAAAACTTCTAATAATTATGAACTGGTTTTTTTTTTTTTTTTTTTTTTTGCGGATCCTGGGACTTGAACTCAGTGCCTGGGTGCTGTCCATGAGCCTCTCAGTGTTCAAGGCCAGTGCCGTAGCACTTGAGCCACAGCATCACTTCCAGCTTTTTCTGAGTAGTTTATTGGAGATAAGAGTCTCATGGACTTTCCTGCCTGGGCTGGCTTCAAACCATGATCCTCAGATCTCAGCCTCCTGCATAACTAGGATTACAGGCATGAGCCATGGGTTGTCCACTTGTTTTAAAGAGTGGTTATTTTTGCCAGTGTAGGACTCCTTGTTTTGTGTCTTTTGTTATGGCTAGCAACTAAATCTCATTTGCTTCCTCTAGCCTCAACAGAAGGCTTAGACCTGCCCCTCTGGAGGTAGCAGTCACCCAGTGGTTTAAGCAGTGTCCAGGTTGATACTTCCCCTCTAGCTCTCATCCTTCCTGAAGTCCCTACCCCTGATTCTACCTAAAGTATTCTACAACTCTGCCTTCTGGGTGGTAAATAGACTTTTAAAAGCCTCCCTTGTTTCATTATAATTATTTAAAACTTGAAGCATTGGTCAATTTTGGTGACTAGTCATTTCTGATGACTAATTTAATAGTGTCATTCAAAGTCCCAATTTCCTTTAGATTAACATTTTTGTCATTACACTCACTTACAATAACAGAGAGAATGTTCTTTGAACAGTCAAACACCCACACTAGAATTTTAAATCTTAGCTCTTTCAGAATGCTATTTTGGCAAATATCAATGTGGGAGGTAAGATGACTTAAAATTTCATATTTTCTATTATAGTGAAAGGCATAATTTCTCTGACATGTTTTTTCATTTGGAATAAAGAATTACACTAGAATAATGATTTTAAATAAAATTTCTCTACATAATGGCATTTTTTCTCTTCAATTCTACCCAAACTAAAATAGCTCAAAAGCATTTATTTACTTATCATCACTGTTAAGAAATTACAGTCATTACACCTACTCTCACTTCTCTTCTGTATCATCTTAGAAAAAAAGGATGCATCATTTTTTACTTCAGATCTCCTGTATGCCTGCCTTTGCACTTCATCAGTGGATTTGGCCTTCAGACAGCTGAACAAAGTACAGCACTCATCCAACCCAGCCTCTGGCTCCCAAGAGCTCACTTGCTGAGGAAGGCCGGCTTCAGCAGAGAGTAGAAGATCGTCCTTCTTCCTTAGTGCTCTGCCACACAGAACGTACACATCTCAAAGGGGGTCCATGAACAGCAGGAGGAACAATATAAATATTAAGCCTTCATTTAAGTTTTACTTGTCATAGGACACACTGGTGTAGACTACTTCATTATGCTAGGAACAGTTACTGTATTGTATTGCCAGTACCAGGGCTTGAACTCCAGGTCTCAAATTCACAGCCTCATCTCACTTGGTTTTCTTTGTCAAGGCTGACACTCCACCAGCTATATCTCTGGTCCAGCTTTTTGCTGATTAATTACCAAATGAGTTTCTTAGACTTTTCTGTCCAAGCTGTCTTTGAACCATGGAAGTTTCAGCTTTCTGTGTAGCTAGTATTAGAGGTGTGAGCCACCAGCACCTGGCTAAAATTTTTTTCCTTATATAACAAGACCTTTTATCATGGTTTAATCAATACTGAAGCTTAAACCGAAAAGTAGCATTTAAAATGATAGATAACATTGACCAGATTTAAAACTAGACATGTAAAGTAGTATTTGAAAGCCATTTGGCCCATTCATAAAGCACACTTCGGGAATTTATTAAGAGAAAGTAACTACCTGTAGAAGTGAGAAGTCAGATGGAATAACATTTCCTTTTGTGAGCTTGCTTCCCCTTCTAAGAAATTTGGAAGTGGTTAAAAGAAATGCAAATCAAAACAACATTGAGATACCACCTCACCCATTAGAATGGCTATAATCAAGAACTCTAACAACAACAGATGCTGGAGGGGATGTGGACAGAAGGGAACCGTACTGCATTGTTGCTGGGAGTGTAAACTTGTTCAACCACTTTGGAAAGTAGTATGGAGCTTCCTCAAAAGACTCCACATAGAGCTCCCCTATGACCCAGCAATCCCATTTTGGGGCATTTACCCAAAGGATCACAAACAAGACCATACTAAAGCTACCAGCACAACTATGTTTATTGCAGCATTATTTACCATAGCTAAGATATGGAACCAACCCAGATGCCCCTCATTAGATGAATGGATCAAGAAAATGTGGTGTATATATATATATATATATATATACACAATGGAATTCTATGCCTCCATCAGAAAGAATGACATTGCCCCATTTGTTAGGAAATGGAAAGACTTGGAAAAACATATTAAGTGAAGTAAGCCAGGCCCAAAGAAACATAGGTCCCATGGTTTTCCTTATTTGCAATAACTAGTATATGTCTGAGACAAATAGAAACTCTCAGACAAGATGATGTTAGGCAAAATGAACTCCAAGATAAGGATTCAAATGTTTTTTTCTTTCTTGTGATTGTTTCTAACACATTTATAGGATGATTTCTTTGTTGTTTTGTATGTCCCTCCCCCACAATATAACCCCTGCTTTCGCTGTATTGATGTTGGTATAATTTGTGGAGGGGAAGGGAAAAAACAAATCATTTAAATAGGGATACAGGTGGACCCATTGCAACAATGAGATGTACAAGTCGTTATGTTGAAAAATGAACTTTAAACTTTGGTGGGGGGAAGGGATGGGAAGGGGAAACAAAGGAGGAGGCAACAATGCTTGATAAGAAATGTACTTATGGGGCTGGGAAGGTGGCTCAGTGGTAGAGCGCTTGCCTTGCATGCCTGAGGCCCTGGGTTCGATTCCCCAGCACCACATAAGCAAAAAGAAAAAAGCCGGAAGTGGCACTATGGCTCAAGTGGTAGAGCGCTAGCCTTGAGCTGAAGAGCTGAGGGACAGCGCCCAGACCCAGAGTTCAGGCCCCATGACCGGACCCAAAAAAAAAAAAGAAATGTACTTATCACCTTGCTCATGTAATTGTAACCCCTCTATACAGTATTTTCACAATAAAAAAAGAAATTTGGAAATGGTGCTGTGGCTCAAGTGGTAAGCACTAGCCTTGAGCTGAAGAGCTGAGGGATGGTGCCCAGGCCCAGAGTTCAGACCCCACGACCAACCAAAAAAAAAAAAAAAAAAAAAAAAAAAAAAATGTGATAAGTACATATTATGCATCAGGCACTGTACTGGTGCTCAAAGGTGCAAATACAGCTAAACTTACTACCCTGAAAGACACCACACAGCAGTGTTATATAATGCTTTTATTACCTCACTGATTGATTCATTTGAAATCTGCCAATTTTGGAATGTTGACATCATTTAAAGGCACTTATAAGAGGACACCAGTGGCTTACACCTGTAATCCTAACTAATCAGGAGGTTGAGATTTGTGAATCTCCACTCAAAGCCAGCCTGGGCAGACAAATAATGAAACTCTTATCTCCATTTAACCAGCAAAAAGCTGGAAGTGGAGGCACAGCTCAAGTTAGAACACTAGCCTTGAGATAAAAGCTGAGCAAAAGTGTGAGGCCCTGAATTGAAGCACACGCGTGTGTGCGTGCACACACATACACACACACACACACACACACACACACACACACACACACACAGAGCTTAGGACATTGTGAAGGCAGTGTTCCAGCAGGGAAAGGGTGTACACTGGGTCTACCAGCTGTTATCTGTGGCCATGAACTCTTACACGACCCCTCTGGGCTGGCACAGCTCTACCTGAGAGCGTGACCGGTCCACACACCTCAGCATGGCTGTTGCTCTCTCTCCATACTTGCTGCTTCCAAGATTTCGGCCCAGGACCAGTGTGGAAGCCGAGTCTAAGTTACCAGCCCCAGGAGGGGAGACTCCAGAACTTGCTGGAGGATCAAGATGCAGGGCTTACCCACCATATCAAGCACCTTCTGGGCACTGCACATCCTGCTGGGTGCAAGCCCTTCGAAGGAATGCCCTCTGGGGGCACCGAGCTGAGAGTTGACTAGGGGAGAGAGACAGATGCAAAGAAAATACCAAGTCTTGGCAGCATGGAAATGCATCACACAAGCTCACACACCGTTGCCCAGTTCACGACAAGTTTCCTAGGACACAGCGGGCCTAGGATTTTGGAGATAGCAAGAGAATCTTTAACACAGCCGGTCCCACCCCTTTGCTCCGATTTGTTGAGCTCAGATTTGATTGAATAGTTTGAAGCAGGGAAGATGTATTTACCTTAAGATGACCATTAAGAGACTTTGAAATCAGATTACCACTACACAAGTCATCTCAAAACCTCCGCATCACCTGTTATTTCTTGAACAATCTGAGGTATGTCTTAATTCCATCTTGGAAAAGCCAGTTAAGATAAAACCTTACCTTTCAAAATCTCTTCCTATTGGAAAGCAGTTCCTCTTTGCCTTTTGGTACTTACTGATAGCCTGCAGACCAAAGCAGGAACTTTTAACCAAATCACTTTGATAGAAAAGACAGTTTTTCTCACAGCCCAAGGACTGGTGAGGGAGTCTGGTTCTAGAAGAGGGGTCCACATGAGCACTCAGCTGATACAAAAGCGTGAGAGGGGTGGACATGCTTAGAATACATGTCCAGAAGAAGAAGACCGGAGCAAGTCCCTTGGCGTCCCTGGCTCCCTCCCCTTCCCCAGCTCAAGTCCAGAAAGTATTGCTGACCAGCACACTCACACTGTCCAGCAGACATGCAAGGCTGGCAGCTGTTCATGAATACAAAACAAACCCAAAGCATTCCCAGTCCTTAGGATTGCCACAGGACATTGAGGCCCAGCTGGTGTCCCTAGCCCCCTAACTTTATCACAGTGAGAATAGTTTAACACACCACAACTCCTAAGCCAGATGCGTTGTCCTCCTATTTGGTGAACTCCCCTCCTGATCATACAACACGCCAAGTACCACCTGATCATTTAACCCAGGTGCATGTATTTGATTAAAAATGGAAACAAACATGTAAATCTCCCTCTCTCCCAGTTTTTTTTAGCTTCTTATAACTAATTGGTTTGACCAATAACAGATTTCCCTGTCAATGTAATAAACTTAGATGATACTTCCTTTCTATCTCCCCCATCACCGGTGGACAGAGGTTGTCCAAGCCACACGGCTCAGAGTGGGGTGAAGTTTGGGGTGGTCTAAACCCTGGAGACAAGAGCAAGGGAGATTGTCAGCAAATCACAAGTCTGGACTGACACGGCAGGGTCAGAATCTCTTATGCCCAACACCGTCCATCATTCAAGGGAATCCTAATCCTGTGCGCATAAACTATAACAGAACAGAATATCAGACATCTAGCAATGTTCAGCAAACAGATTTGGTTCTCTTTAGCATCAGAGCAGGCATGGTGGCCTAACATCTCCAGTCTCCACAGCAAATACTACATGGAATCTTTGGTTCATTTCTATAAACAGGATGATTTCTATAAAATGGATCTGATTTCTGTGATGAGATCAGGATAATCTGTCATTGACCACAAGCCCCAGTCATTTATTAATGTGAAGCTGCAAGTCTGAAAACTAGCAAGTTTGAAGAACCAAAGGAGAGCTGGAAACAAGCTTTGTTTTTATTTGAAATCAGGAGAGCCATCCTTAATAAACCTTTAAATTCTTCTCCCTTCATGTGATTTAAATAATGAATGTATAAAGACTGAACAGATTTATTTACATACATGCAACTATAGAAAGATTGCATTCTTTTTATGTTTTTACACTATCAAGCTCAATCAAGCCAAATACAATGGTTAACTGCAGTGATTAATAAATGCAGCATTAGCTGAGGACTTTAAATTTAGAATGTTTTACTGAAGTCAGGGTTGATTAGTTCTCTATCTAAAACTGATGCTGTTTAAAAACTCTGAGCAATTTAGATGTAGCCAATTGAGTTAAATTCCAATGGGGTGAGAGAAATTCTATCAGAATAGATTCTGCTATACTGGGTTTACATTTGCAGGGAACAGACAGACAGACATTATTGATGGGATGAGAAGAGCAGCAGACAATGGTGCTGATCACATAACACCAATCATAGCAAAGATAAAGAAGTTTGGAATTAAAAAAAACTCACTTTGCACAAGGAATCTCAGGAGCATAAAGGTATGAGTATTGCTCATTGCAGCTTCCACACTTTTCCAGGAGCAGGAGTAAATAATTGAAGGGGAATAAAATGTGAATATTTTACCATACCTTACCAACTCTAAAAATGAACCCACAGAAAAGTCATTACAGTGGTGGAGACCCACCATTTTTATTTAATAAGAGAAAGGTGTGCTAGTGCGGAATGGTCATGTGTCCTGGGCCCTTCAGGACCCAGAAAGCACACTGGATGCATTATTCCAAATGCGTTACAAGGGGAGAGCCTAACCGACGGACTGTCCCGTGTCTGAAGGTTGCACTGACTGAACACAATCCTAGGCGACTGGACAGGACTCAGAACAGTTAAGGCACAATTAGCTGTGACTTCGGGGAAGTGAGAACAGGGTATTAAACTGCTAGGCATAGGCAGCTAGGTAGTCATGAACAGGAATGTCCCGGGCATTCTAACACCCCCTACTCCAGACTGCATGAAGAGCGTGGCCGCCCATCCTATGGACCCCACTTTCCATCTCAAGTTTCAACCAAGAAAGAGGATCATATGCTTCCCCACACTCGGACAGCCCCTGGGCAGTGGCCATACCATTTGAAGAGGGCTAATACTGCCATCTTATTGGATAAAATCCCAAGTTCCACAGTGGGGACTGACTAAACCTCACCCTTCCCTCCCAACCTCTCAGGTATGATTCTGATTTACTAAATCACTCTCCCTGCTCAGTGTTGTTCTTTTGTTGGGACAGCATCTTAAAGTTAGATGTTATACCCCCAAACTGAAGAATATCCGTTACATCCCAACTACAAATAGTAAAATAGAAAATAGTAACAAAACTATTTTCTAGATCAGCCTTTAAGATATTTTATTACTGTCCCAAATGTCCTAGCACACTTCCTTTGTCCTTCTTTCCTTCCTTCCTTTCCTTCCTTTCCTCCCTTCTTCCCTCCCTGCTTCCTTCCTTCCTTCTTTCCTTCCTCCCTTCCTTCCTCTCCCCACCCCCCCATGGTTTTGAATGGAGGCGTGCTTTACTGTATCAATATGTTCAGGCTACTAAACTTCCATCTCTGGGGGTGAGAGCGATCTCTCCGTGGGTCAGGAAAGATTCCTGGCATCAGATGCATGCAGTCTTGCCACCTCCAAGAAAAATGCAGCAAACAACTTGGACCCCTCTATGTAGTTCCACCTAACAAAAAGAAAAACCCAGAGAAACTTACAATTTCCATTCAAATGAAGGAAGAAGAGTATTCACAACCATTTACATGGGAAGATTTGATATCATGAAATCAATCTAAGGGACTTAAGACACTTCTGAGATGCTAGGATGAAAGGCACTTGGTAAAGTGGTATTATTAAGAGGATGGGTATTAGTCCTGGACACAAAGGCAAAAGAAAATCCCATTTCCCTTGGTTTCTAAAACATGTTCTTGTTTCCCACTAACCTGGGGGGCATAGAGCAGTTGTATTATCTGCCCACCATGTATGTATGTACATATGAATACTCTTTGTTAGGGGCTGAATTTCATGCTTTCCAAAATTCACATGTCGACACTCTAACCCCAAATACGACTATATTTAGAGGCAGGACCTTTGCTAAGACAACAGGAGAGAAAGGTACGCCTTGGAGAATAGAAAGAGATCAGAGCTGCTCACTTTGTGTCTAGTCCTAAGCCTCCCCCACCCTCTGCTTTCCCTTCCCCAGCTCCTCAGGCCTCTGGTTCTATTAGGTAAGGATACAGATTGCAGGCGGTCTGAGAGCTAGGAAGAAAGCCCTCAAGAGGCACCTAATCAGCCAGCACCTTCACCCAGGCCTTCCCAGACTCCGGGACGGGATAAAACATAAGATAACAGAGGGGCTCCCAAGAAGCCACACCCCTGCATGGGGGTCAGCTGACCTGTTGATCTTCTCGTTCTGAGCATGCTCTCCATCATCAACAGCGCCCAGTGGCAGCATCATCACACTCTTGTCTATGATGTCCTGGAACGTTCCAGCAATTGGAATGGTTGATCCATCCTGGATCATATCAGGTTCTACTCCAAACACTAGAGCACAAGAAAAGAAGACATCAGAACAAGTAAGGACAAAAGGATCCCCACAAGCTGTGTCCCTGGCAGGGCCGGAAGGAGCACGCCATCTCTCTGTTCTTATGGCATGCCGACAAGAGCAAAATGAAGTCCCCTGAAATACTGAGAGTGTTGGGATGACCCCTAAAGCCAGGTGGAAACCTGGCATGCATTTATGCAGACCTATAGTCCTAGTTGGAGATGAGGTCTGGAGCCACACTGTTGGGATTGGAATTCAGATCTCCTTGAAGAACTCACTCTACTTGGCAGCCAGCACCTAAGCCCGGGCCCACTGCTCGGCTAGTTGTCGGCCCTGACCAGGTCTTGGAAACTTATGGAATTGAAATAAACTCTCCTAGCTGGGCGCTGGTGGCTCATGCCTGTAATCCTAGCTACTCAGAAAGCTGAGACCTGAGGATTGTGTTTTTAGGCCAACCTGGGCAGGAAAGTCCCTGAGACTCTTATCGCTAGTTTACTAGCCAAAAATCCATAAGTAGAGCTGTAGCTCAAGCAGCCAAGCACAAGCTCTCAGTAAAAATGCCAGGGAGAGGTTGGGGCCCCGAGTTCAAGCCCCAGGACCAACACATAATTTTAAAATAAATAAGTAAAGTAACACTCTTAAGGATATTCCAAACAAAACTGCTGCCTTCTAAAGAAGCCATGTGGCTTTATGGAAAGGCTGCTGTTGTTAGGGCAGAGGGACTGGACCTTTGTGATCGTAGACAGCAAGTGCATTTCTGGGAAGAAATTCCATGAGAATCTCACACTGCCTTCATGGGAGCTGAATCGCTGGGGTGGTCTGGTGTTTGACTCTGCCAAGCAGTCTGTCTGTGGGGTTTGGGGAGGACTGAGTCATACCCCATGTGAGGATGGTCTATGGCTAAAACCTGACAGGGCTGACTGCATTTATCCAAATAGCAAGCACATTTACATTACATACATACATACACATACACACACACACACACGAGTTAAGCATGTGTCTCAGAGAATGACCATTTGTGTGTGTGTGTGTGTGTGTGTGTGTGTGTGTGTGTGCGCATGCGCACTTGTCTCAGGACTTAAACTTGGGGCCTGGGCACTATCCCTGAGCTTTTTGCTCAAAGCTAGCACTTCACCACATGAGCTACAGCTTCATTTCCAACTTTGGCAATAAATTGGAGATGAAAGTCTTACGGACTTTCCTACCCCAACTGGCTTTGAATCATGATTCTGAGATCTGAGCCTGCTCAGTGGCTAGGATAATAGGGGTGACATGCCAGTCTGAAGCTCAAGAATAATCACGTTTATGCAATGGGCCTTGTTTTCAACTCTATGCTTCCTGTTGTCCACAGGCTGTGACAGTGTCCTCTGGCTTGTTCCTAGAGATTTCCACTTCTTCATTTCTAATCTCAAAAGACTTCCCTTACTTTTTTATGGAAGATAAGCTGTGCTTTGGTTTTTCCATTTGGCCAAACATTTTCCAAGAATTTTGCATCAGGAAGACTTGAAGGTTTTTTAAATTTTGTTTTGTTTGTTGTTGTTGTTTTGCTGGTCCTGGAGCTTAAACTCTCAGCCTGGGCACTGTCCCTGAGCTTTTCTGCTCAAGGCTTATGCTGTACTACTCAAGCCACAGCTCCACTTCTGGCCTTTTCTGAGTAGTTTTTTTTTTTTTTTTAATTGGAGATAAGAGTGTCATGGACTTTCCTGCCCCAGCAGTCTGGGAACCATGATCCTCAGATTTCAGCCTCCTGAGTAGCTAGAATTACAGGTGTGAGCCACCAGTGCCTACTAGTTTTGAAGTTTTTTTACTCCATCATTGCCCCCAAAACTTTAACCCTAGCTTTGTCACTTATTAGCTATGTGCCTTTCAGCAAATTGGTTTTTTTCCTCTTTATTTTAATTTTTTGCCTGGCCAGGCTTGAACTCAGGGTCTGGGCACTGTCCCTGAGCTTCTTTTGATCAAGGCTAGCACTCTACCACTTGAGCCTCAGTACCACTTTTCAGCTTTTTCTGTTTATGTGGCACTGAGGACTCGAACCCAGGGCTTCATGCATGCTAGGCAAGCACTCTACTGCTAAGCCACATTCCCAGCCCTCAGCAAATTATTATTATTATTTTTATCTCTGTAAGCCTTAACTTCTTCAGTAAAATGGGGAAAACTGGAAGACTACATGAGACAGTGTGTACACAGTATCTGGAACACAGTATGGACTCAATACTGCACCCTAGATAGAGAGGGAGTTGGTATTTGAGTTTTAAGAGTGTCTTCTGATCCACTGTTCCACACACTTGCCCCACCCCCTACTCCCACCCCAATCTCACAAACCAAATATCTGAAAGTCTTACCTGTTCTGATGGCTCTTTTTGCTGCAAGATACTGACTGTCATTAGTCTTTGCAACCCATGGCTGAAGTCCCATTACCAAAGAGACAGCCATCTGATTGGAACTGTTTCTTTTGGAGAACACAGTTTCAAGATGTTGCTTTACCTACAAGTTGACATGGTAGGTAGTAAGAAAAAATTCACGTTTTTCTCTCATCCAGTGAGTGTAGTCTTTCATCAAGAAACCAATTGAGCTAGGGGAGGAACTAAAGCGTTTTCCTTGAAATTATGAGGGCCTAGGTTCAATCTCTAGTTCAGCCAAAAAGCAAAATAGGGAGAGGAAGAGAGAGAAGGAGGGAGGGGAAAGAAAGACAGAGAGAGAAAGAAGAAGGAAAGAAGGAAGGAAGGAAGGAAGGAAGGAAAGAAGGAAAGAAGGAAGGGAAAGAGAGAGAGAGAAAGAAAGAGAGAGAGAGAGAAAGAAAGAAAGAAAGAAAGAAAGAAAGAAAGAAAGAAAGAAAGAAAGAAAGAAAGGACAAACAAGACAAGCAGGTGAAAGTGAGGGAGGAAAGGAGGGAAGGAGGGAAGGAAGAGGAAGGGAAGGAGGGAGGGAGAGAAGAAGGGAGGGGAGAGGGAGGGGGAACAGTTAGGGAGGGGTTCATTGGACTGAGACAATGACTTAGATTATACAGCATCTGCCAAAGCAAGTATGAGGCCCTGAATTCAAACTTCAGAATCCCTATGTTCCTACCTGACAAAAGGGAAAATTAGAGTGATGAATGGTGTGATTTCTCCTTAGATTTAGCTAGAGGTTTCTCCATTGTATGCAAGACCTTCAGAGGCCCTGGGCTTCAGCAATTCCCACCTCTTTTTGGGGGGGGCGGGCTTGAACTCTGGGCCTGGACACTGTCCCTCAGCTCTTCAGCTTAAGGCCAACGCTCTACCACTTGAACCACAATACCACTTCTGGTTTTCTTGTGGTTTATTGGAGATTAGAGTCTCACTGCCTTTCCTGCCTGGGCTGGCTTTGAACTGCAATCCTCAAATCTCAGCCTCCTGAGTAGCTAGAATTACAGGCATGAGCCACTGGTACCTGGCTCTATCCCCGTTCTTTTCTCTTTTTTGCCAGTCCTGTAGTTTGAATTCAGAGCCTGGGCACTGCCCCTGAGTTTCTTTTGCTCAAGGCTAGCACTCTACCACTTGAGCCACAACGCCACTTCCTGCTTTTTCTGTTTATGTGGTGCTGAGGAATCGAACCCAGGGCCTCATGCATGCAAGGTAAACACTCAACCACTGAGCTACATTCCCAGCCCTATGCCTATTCTTGTATCAGAAATGTTGGCTGACTTTGAATTCAGATTCTGCTGTTTAAGTAGTTTGCTGAAAGTTATGAAACATAATTCAAGCATAACTTCTCAGTTGGAGTGTTCTTGGCTTTTGATTTATTGGTACCCCGCTGCCTCTGTTGGAAACATGGGGCATCTGGGTTATTGCTGGAAAGTAGGAGCCTTTCCAAGAAACACTGGGAAGGGGACAGTGCTACGTTCCTCTCTTCCCTTCCCCCAAGTCTTGTGAGAATCTTCTAGGGGAAACCCCAGCCATCCTCAGTGACTTTTTTTCTACTCATTTGTTCAGTGAGTACCAACGTCTGTCTAGGTGTTGGTAATTCAGCTGTGAGACAGAGAAGGTCCTGTCCTGGTGGGTGGTGTGTCTTGAGAAAAGGGGTAATGTATTCAAAGGAAGGAAGGGGGCTGTGGGAAAGAAGGGCTGGGGGACAAAGCACTTCTTTTTAGAATATAATTAGTGATAACAAGGAAGGAGGATAATGCAATTGAGAGTGGCAGAGGCTGTGTGTGTTCAGCTCATTTATTCCACAGCCTATTTTCTGTTAAACTAACTTGCGACAAATCGATGATGGGTTGATAATTTAAACAGACAACTCCTTCCAGATAACATTTTCATTAAAATGGCTGCTTTCAAAGTGTTGATTTCAGACATCATATTAAAGAGAAAAAAAAAACAACTAATGATTGGGCTTGAGATGTTTCTGACTGCATCCAGGGGCAGGCAGTTAGCTACTCCATCTAAACGGAAATCTAATTTTGCCGTTATAACTACCATCTAATTTTTAAAAAATTTCCCATCACTGAACTTCCAAGTGGATATTTATCAGATCGCTACAATTGCACAGAATTGTGGGAAGAAGTTCTCACTGAACAGATTGGCCTGGGTCTCTGACACGGCACCCTTCGTGTTGGAAAAGATGATGCTTTGTTAGCGACACCAAATTGCTCCCTGCTGGGTGCAGGGCTCAGAAGCGGTTGTGGACACGCTTGTTACCTGCTTCTCCAACACAGACACGTTCATGTGAGGGACAAGACGGATGGAAAATTTCCCTGTAACACAGCCAGGGATGACAGTTTTCGCTCCAGGCTCATCAAAGGCTCCCTCAATCCCGTGAATAGAGAGAGATGGGTACCTCCACAGGTGCATTAGGATTTCCTCCTAAAGTAGAATAAAAATCATCCACAAAACATCTGATTGAAACTCACGTGAAGCTGGCACTGCCACACACACACACACCACACACACACACACACACACACACACACACACACAGTCCTAGAACAACCTCATGTGAATTACACAGCTTGTATCACCAATGCTGGCCTATCTGAGACCTCCTAGTGACAGATGAACCAGTTCCTCACTAAGGAAACCAGGTGAGTGTCCCCCTCCCCCAGGCCCTGGCCTTCCTCTTCCCCCCTCTTCCGCCTGCCCACACTGCCTCCCAGCACCTCTGTCTCCTGGGCTCTGGAGTTTGTGGTTAATAGATAGGCAAAGGGGAGTCAGATACTGAGTTCAACTATAAATTTCTTTCCACGATTATTGCAATGATAACTTGTGTACCAAATTGTATTGTTCAGAAAACCTCAAAGGACTCTTTAGGCCTTTGGACCAGTTTTCTTTCTACTTGTGGCTTCACAGACTTAATTTGAGAGAATGAATACATCACATCAACAAGAAACACTGCCACTTCTTTTCAGCATGATTTTGCCCTCTCTGGGCGTTTCCTTAGGAATCAGCCAGAGCTGCCGAATACCTAAGCAGGCAAGCATTTTGGTTTGTTATTTGTCGGTTGTGGGGCCTGAACTCTGGGCCTGGGTGCTGTCCCTCAGCTCTTCAGCTCAAGGCTAGCGCTCTACCACTTGAGCCACAGCGCCACTTCTGATTTTCTGGTGGTTTATTGGAGATAAGAGTCTCACAGACTTTCCTGCCCAGGCTGGCTTTGAACTGTGACCCTCAGGTCTCAGCCTCCTCAGTAGCAGGATGACAGGCATGAGCCACCAGCACCAGGCTAAGCTTTTTGTTTTTAATGAAAAGAGGTCTAAATTTGCAATGGGATCTGGATCTCTATAGTAAAGGAGGAAATGCATTCACTTGCAGATTATCCCAGAAACTAATTCTGCCCAAGAAGGTGAACAATTTGGGGTCTTAGGTCTGAAACAGTCTCAGACTCTTTTGAATCTTGGAACTGTTGGGAAGTCTAGCTCTCTGGCTAAAGGCTGGGGTGGGCTTTAAGTTAATGAACTGCTTTAGGCAGGGCACCAGTGGTTCCCATTTGTAATTCTAGCCACCTGGGAGGCTGAGATCAGGGTGATCACACCTGAGGCCACCCTGGCATACATGTAAGACCCCTTCTCAACCAAAAGCTGGGCATGGTAGCACACACCTATCATCCCAGTTATAAGCAGGAAACCTAAAACAGGTGGATCACAGGAAGCAAGACCCTACGTCAAAAATAATCAGTGTGCAAACAAGGACTGAAGGTGTAGCTCAGAAATAAAGCACCTACCTAGCAAGCACAAGGCCCTGAGTTCAAATACAATACTTTCAAAAATAAACAAGTAGCTGCATTGCGAAGGCATGCCTAAGAAGTGAGTCGTTGGTCATGTTCAGTAAGTACTGAAGACAGTGCCTCCTAGACCCCACAAGAAGAGCTGGCTGATTGAGACCAAGTGGCCTAGGAATTTACACCTGCTTCAGGTTCTCAGAGCACAGATTAGCACCATCTGCTACTAATTAAATGCTGGGAAAACAAGACTTATTATCATAGTTCCCTTTTCACATTATTCATCATCAAGTGGCCATACCTTGGTATCAAACAGAAATTTCTCAACCTGGCTACTATTCCTGTATTCTTCTAGGTCCAGATCAATACTTTTATACTTCTGTATTTCCTCTGCTGTAATCGGAGCAACTTGGTCGTAGATTCCAGGGATCAAGATATGACCTGACGAATCCACCAGGCTACCTGCAAAATGCACAAGAAAACAAGGCCAGGTAGACGTGGCAAGGGAGCTAACGCTAGCATCCTGGGGTCAAGCCAAGCAATGGCTGCCCTGCATCTCAGCAGGCCTGGTGATGGTCTCTGGTCTCCATGACTAGACCCCTTGATAGTAACTCCACCTAAAAGGTGATAGACAGAAGGAGGAGCTGGGTACTAGGTGGGCCCAGGCAAGGTTGGGTTATAATGGTCACCTGGCCTGGTAGAGGAGCTGACTGAAACACATGGGTCTACCACAGGTCGAGGGAACTTAACTCCCCTGCTCACATTCTCAACCGGGCCTCCTGTGTCACAAACAAGGCTCCCATCGCACCATCTATTGTATCCTGGGTTAAAAAGTAAAGGTGAGGGGCTGGGAAGGTGGCTCAGTGGTAGAGCGCTTGCCTTGCATGCCTGAGGCCCTGGGTTCGATTCCTCAGCACCACATAAGCAAAAAGAAAAAAGCCGGAAGTGGCGCTATGGCTCAAGTGGTAGAGCGCTAGCCTTGAGCTGAAGAGCTGAGGGACAGCACCCAGGCCCAGAGTTCAGGCCCATGACTGGATCCAAAAAAAAAAAAAAGTAAAGGTGACAGGGTGGGGAGGGTGGGCATGATGGAAGCACTTCATATGCCATGTGTGGAAATATTAAAACTGTTTTTAAAGGGTGGAGAGGAATAAGAAAGGGAAATAGAGGAGATAAATTTGATCAAAATACAATGTATACATGTATGGAAATATCACAATTAAACCCTGATGAATAATTTTTTTAAAGTAGCTGAACACTGGTGGCTCACACCTGTATTCCTAGCACTTAGGAAGCTGAGATCTGAGGATCACTGTTCAAAACTAGGCAGGCAAGAAGATCTGTGAGACTCTTATCTCCAACTAACCACCAAAAAAGCTAGAAGGGGAGCTATGGCTCAAGTGGTAGACTGCTAGCCTTGAGTGAAAAATCTCAGACAGCACCCAGGCCCTGAGTTCATGCCCCAGGAGTGTACACACATACACATGTACACACACGTACACACAGTACACACACACACACACACAAAGTAATCTGCGTTCATTATAAAAAAATTTAAGTACATGTGTATATGTAAATATACATTTACAGTGTACATACACATATCTATTATCATATATGACACTGAAGTTTCTCATTTTTTCTCATTCTCTTATCCTACACACATTTCCCATAATAATATAATATTCATTTTTCCCTCAGTAGCGTAAAGTCCTTGAGATCTAGTCTATCATGACCACAAAATGCCTTCTAGTAAGTCAAGCATATGCGTTAATCTGATCTTTATGAAAGAGTTTCATGGTCAATGAAATGGTGGAAATCATCAACAAATATTGAGAGAGGAAGCTGGCAGCACTGAGACTTAGCAAACACTGCTGAGTAGCTCCAGAAAATGCTCACCAAAGATAGATTGCAACCCTGGATGTAGATTGATATAAATGACAAAATATCTGCAGGGCAGCTAATCTTTAATCCATCTCGGACTTTCATTCAAGGAAAGATACTTCACAAATAGCTGCCCCACAGTCTTATCATGATTAGAATTTGACAGCATCAGACGAGGAACTCTATTGTGAGGCACATTCGCTCTCTAGGCTGGGTGTGGTGGTGAGTACTTCTAAACCCTAGTACTCAGAGGCTGAGGCAGGAGGATGGTGAGTTCAAGTCCAGTCTGGCTATCTAGTGAGCCTCTGTCTCAGAAAAGCAAAACCAAACAAAAGAGCTTCAGGCCAGTGTCAAGAACCTCAGCGCACACTGGGGATCCAGACACATCCCTGCTCTGCCAGCCACTGGGCCACAGACCCCACCTCCCCTCAAAGAGGGGCTCTCTGACCACAAACTAATGAGTGTGGCCTCATGTGAGCTGATTAGCAGGTTGCTTGGCTCTGTGTAGATACAGCTGAAGCTAGGAAATGTCCTAGAAAATTCCACAGAGACGATGGCAACGGAACATGAAATGGACTTGCCATTAATTCGAAGATGATCATAGGAAACAAGGCTTGAGGCCTGACAGGGTTAGGGCTGTGGAATGTGAAGACATCACCACTCACGGGGGCCTTTGGACCCTCTCTTAGTCCCAGAGCACTTTCTGCAGATTCCTGCTCCTAGGACCACATTATGGACAGCATTAAAATCCATCATACTTCGAGTCCTGAGTTACAGAATTCCCCTCATTAGCCCAATGAATTGTATAGTAATTCAGTGATTTAAACCCATTACCTAGATTAAAGTTTAAAAATAAGTTGGTTGGGGCTGGGAATGTGGCTTAGTGGTAGACAGCTTGCCTAGCATACATGAGCCCTAGTTTTGATTCCTCAGTACCACATAAACAGAGAAAGCTGGAAGTGGTACTGTATCTCAAGTGGTAGAGTGGTAGCCTTGAGCAAAAGAAGCTTGGGACAGTGCCCAGGCCCTGAGTTCAAGCCTCAGGACTGGTAATAATAATAATGAAGAGAAAGGAGGAGGAGGAGGAAGAGGAGGAGGAGGAGGAGGAGGAGGAGGAGGAGGAGGAGGAGGAGGAGGAGGAGGAGGAGGAGGAGGAGGAAGAGAGGAGGAGGAGGAGGAGGAGGAAGAGGAGGAGGAGGAGGAGAAGGAGGAGGAGGAGGAGAAGGAGGAGGAGGACGAGGAGGAGGAGGAGGAGGAGGAGGAGGAGGAGAAGAGAGGAGGAGGAGGAGGAGGAGGAGGAGGAGGAGGAGGAGGAGGAGGAGCAGCTGCTGAAGGGTTGGGACTAGCTAGCATCAATGTGCTGTCTACCTTCTCATTTACTCCAAAAACAAAACAGCATCAGCAGTGAGATAATCCCCAAACCTTCCCTGAGCATCATCGGTAAACTTCTGCCCACAGTCTCTCTCCCCTGCAAGGATGAGTGGGAAAGCACACACACAGGCTCTGCTCCTAATCCAGACAGAGAGGTGCAGGTCAGGAGCAGGAGAAGAGCCTTACAGATGCACAGCCATGTGGGAGCACCGAGGAGCACCGAGGAGCCAGCAGGAGCGCCCCAGACCTCAGGGCCGTGCCGCCGGGGCATAGATGACACAAATGTAGACCAACTGTGTATTTAACAGATGGACGTACAGACACACCAAACATAAAAAGGGGGAGGGGGGCAGAGGGGAAGAGGAGAACACGGTCAACCTGTCTCAAGGGCACTGTGTGCGTGCATGGGACAATCTCATCTCACCCCTCTCCCTATTGATACATGCTCATTCAAAAGTAAAACGAAAACAAAGAAAAATGGTGGGGGGGTGAGGAAACAGAACAGTTATTACCAAGAAGAGCCACCAGATCGGCCATTGGTTCATGAAGGATCCCACCGAAAGTTCCGGAGTGAAAATCCTGATCTCTGCATTTCACCTGTGGGGTAGGTAAGAGAAGGGTTGAGCTTCCCCGGGGACTCTGGCACCCACAGCCCTTCCCACGGTGGAAGGTGACCCCGAGTGGTGGCCGCCCCGGGACGCAGGCAACAGCCTCCCCTGACCTTGCGTCTCCTGTGCCTCAGCCTTGGAGGTTGTGTATCCGTTATTTCACTCCCCATCTTCCCTGAACCCCAGTGTCCCATTCGCCCAGTTCTACCCATGAACACAGGCCCTCGCTGGGCCAAATTATTGGTGCCCATCTAGCTGTCTTGCTCTTGGCTTCATCCATCTTGAAGATCACCACCCTAGAAAATGTCTCCTTCCCTGGGTCCTGAGGGAATAATGTTGGTTTCTTCCTGCCGCTGCCGCAGCTTCATCTTTGACTGATTCTTCTTCTGCAGGGAGCTTGGCACACTCGCATGGCATGGTTTTCTACCTCTGTAGGTCTGACATTGTGTCAACCCACATCGACGAGCTGTGTGCCTACAGTGCCTCGAGATCACGTGACGCGCACACTTGGCTTCCAGGCTGCTGCTGGTGCCAGGGTGGTGGTGTTCCAATCCTAGGATTTGAACTCAGGGCCCAGGGGCTTCCAGTCTCTGGATTCCAACAGATCTAGAACCCAATTCAATGTCTTCCCCTCCAGCTACTTCCTTCCAGCTTGGTCTCTCCTGTGTGCAGCGGCTCTAAGCCATCACTAGTTTCTGAGCTGGGATTTGGGGAAATGTCTCTGGTTCTTTCACCCCCATCACTCCTACAAAGCTGGTCTTCGCCTGCTCCCCTCTACCTTTGTTATTCACAGGGCTTGAACTCTGGGCTTCGGTGCTATCCCTGAGTGCTTCAGCTCAAGGTGAGCACTCTACCACTTGAACCACAGCACCACTTCCTTCCCCTCTACCTGTAGTGGAAGATGACTCTTCCACTTAGTCCCGTAAGCTTGAGAAATTCACACTTTATTAGGCATTAGGTCTGAAGTACATTAGAGCTGATAGTCTTGCTTCTGAAATCTTAGGCTACTTGTCCTGCCTTTGACCATGATTTCTCTTTTCTTCCTCTTCCTCCTCTTCCTCCTCCTCCTTTTGTGTGTGTGCGTGCGCACACGCACACGCATGCTTGAATTTGGGGCCTGGGCACTGTCCCTGAGCTTTATGCTCAAAGGTAGTGCTCTACCAGCTGAGCCTCAGCTCCACTTCTGGCTTTCGGTGGTTAATTGGAGATAAGAGTCACATGGACTTTCTGCCCAGCCTGGCTTTGAATGGTGATGCTCAGATTTCAGTGTCCTCAGTAGCTAGGATTCCCAGCGCGAGCACCTTGTCCACTAATCTACCACTCCCACTCGATCTACCTGACACCCAACAGAAGAGGCGCATTCATCCCCTCAGCTCGGAATCGCAGTGCGGTCTCCTCTATCCTCCTCCCTCTGTTCTCATAAATACTCTCGCCCCCATCCCCCAATCTGGTCTTTGTGGATGGACCCTTCTTCCTGCTGCCTCCTGAAGGCTCTCTGAGATTCTATGCCTCTCCCAGACTTTACGCCATCTGTCCCTCTCACCACCGAGTTGAGATTTCTACCCGTGGCTGCTTCCTGTCTTCTCCCTCCCGCTCCTTAGGTATCTGTCTAGGGCAGTGGATTGGGTGGGGGGCAGGGATGGGGGGCAGGGTGTGGGGGGCAGGGTGCAGGGTGCAGGGATGGGGGAGATACTGTCTTTTTCTGTCCTGGGATTCACCTTGCCATGTCTGGCAAAGTGTTTTTTCAAACACTAAAAATGTGTGATGTTTCCATCTGGTCCATAAAAATTGAGTTTCACAACTGCCTGGGTGTGAAGAGGTCAGCATGGACTAATAAGCCTCCATTTCATTAGGTGACCCTCCAGCCTAAACTCTCTAATTATTTACACCACTCCATCTCCCAACTTTCTGATTCTACTTGTATGCACTTGTATCACAGGTTGTCTGTCTGAATAGAAAAGAGAAGGAAACTCTGCGTCAAACCCAAACTAAATGTCACAGGTAGTCACAGCAACTCCCTAGGGAAGAGGGAAGGTATGGTACAAGATTTTGAGGTGGAGAACTAAAGCCAGAGATTAGAAGCCTGCTCGGGCCAGGGCCATACCCTTTCTCCCAGACGCTGACCCTGGGCCTGGGACCCCCAGGCACGGGCTGACCCGGTGTCCTCCTCTGGGGAGGAAATTCCTGCCTCTAGATTGCATAACCATCCTTCCTAGACCTTTCGTGTTTGTGCCACAAAGCTCCAGGAATCCTCTCTCCAGACAATAAGCACACAAAGCGCACGCGCTCCAAGTTCATAAGGCTGCCTGGATTACACCCAGATGCCAACACCTCGGCCGCCCAGACTCTCAGGTGAGCTCTTCGGGGCTTCCTACCCAAGACCCCAGAATGGACTCCTCCCTCCTCTCTCCGTCCTTAGCCCCCATCACCCCGTACCTCCACGGTGAAGTAGCTGTTCCCTCGGGTACCATAGGTGAGCGCCGGCCTCCTGCGGCTGATCCACAGATTATCTGAGATCACGATGTAGTCCACACTGGAGAAGAAGCGGTCCTTCTCCTTCCTCACCAGCTCCTCCAGCCCCACAGAGCCCGCCTCCTCCATCCCTTCCAGGATGAACTTGACATTCACCGGGAGATCCTGGAATCGCGACAGAGCACAAAGACTGCCTAAAGTGCAAGCACCACGCTCTGTGGTGCAACACGAGACCATTCTCTCCACTCAGTGTATGGGCCGTTAACGCTCCCACGGCTCTGTTTCTAGCAGTGGAGTTTTCACTGAGCCTGGAAGAGAATTCAAGGTGAGGCCTGGTGAATGGGTGGCTTGGTCCACCCATGAACGCTGCGCCCAGCACCACCCAGCTTCCTTCACTCGAGGCATTTTCTTCCTCTTCCTCCTCCTCCTCCTCCTCCTCCTCCTCCTCCTCCTCCTCCTCCTCCTTTTCCTCCTCCTCCTCCTCCTCCTCCTCCTCCTACTTTTCCTCCTCCTCCTCTTCCTCCTCCTCCTCCTCCTCCTTTTCCTCCTCCTCTTCCTTTTCCTCCTCCTCTTCCCCCTCTTCCTTCTCCCCCTCCTCCTCTTCCTCCTCCTCCTCCTTTTCCTCCTCCTCTTCCCCCTCTTCCTTGTCCCCCTCCTCCTCTTCCTCCTCCTCCTCCTCCTCCTCCTCCTCTTCCTCCTCCTTTTCCTCCTCCTCTTCCTTTTCCTCCTCCTCTTCCCCCTCTTCCTTCTCCCCCTCCTCCTCTTCCTCCTCCTCCTTTTTTTCCTCCTCCTCCTCCTTTTCCTCCTCCTCTTCCCCCTCTTCCTTCTCCCCCTCCTCCTCTTCCTCCTCCTCTTCCTCCTCTTCCTCTTCTTGCTGCACCTCCCCAAAAATGACTTTTCTGAGAACTACAAAATTGCTGTTCTGCCCTCAGAATTCTTTGTATGATAAACAAGAACTCTTCCCTTTGAATGATTGTTCAGCTTTATGGATCATGTTTATTTCCAGTGTCTTTTATTTTTCAGCTATGAGCTCAGTCTGCCTTTTAATTTATTCAAAGCCTTTGATCTGGCAGCAAAATGGAACTGGCAATTTTATCCTGCTAATAAGAGTCACAGAAAGAGACCCCTTAAAATGTTTACAACATACCATTTTTCCCATTTGGTTTTTGAACTTAGTTTATAACTTCCTATCTTTAAGAGCCACATTAAGAAGAGAGAGCAAGGTCTTTTACTAAGCACAAAACACATGGAGGAGAAGGTACTGTGTAGATAACAGATGTAGCACAACCAGGGCCAGGGCCATAGGTCCTGCTGAAGGACAAACGATGAGCGGAGGATCATGCACTGGAAAATAAGCCAGTTGGACCTTCCATTTGGATAAGGGCATGGGGTAATGGTTTGTTCAATGTACCCATTGCACTGTGTGCCACTTAGGAAGTAGAGCTGAGGTATGGAAAGTTCCTTATTAATATTTAATGAGTATACAACCCTGAGAGGCAGTCAGAGATGGTAAGCACTTTCTGGCAAACCACGTTTAATAAAACATAAACCAAGGCTAGAGCTAGGAAGCGTTGAAGAAGAAGCCGCTCACCCACCTGCTCTCCAGCCTGCTCCTCAGTGCCCCAGGGATGCGGGGCAAGCATGATCACCGCTGGCGGCTCATTCCTCCATCATTCAAATGACTGTTAATAACAGCTCTGTTCTCAGTACAATGAGCCAGTGAGGAATCTGTGCTTAAGAACTCGATAGGCAAGAAGGAAGCGAGGAAAGAGGGAAACCTCGTGTGGTCTGGTGCCACTGGCAGACCTTTGCAGAATCTCTCTCTCTCTCTCTCTCTCTCTCTCTCTCTCTCTCTCTCTCTCTCTCTCTCTCTCTCTCCCTTCCTTCTCTCCCTCCTCTTTCCTTCCTTCCTTCCTTCCTTCCTCCCTCCATTTCTCCTGCCTTCTTTTGTTCTTTTCTTTCCTCTCTTCCTCTTTTTCTTTTCTTTTTTTTTTTTTTTTTTTGGTCCGGTTGTGGGGCCTGAACTCTGGGCCTGAGCACTGTCCCTCAGCTGTTCAGCTCAAGGCCAGTGCTCTACCACTTGAGCCACAGCGCCACTTCCGGCTTTTTTCTTTTTGCTTATGTGGTGCTGAGGAATCGAACCCAGGGCCTCAGGCATGCAAGGCAAGCGCTCTACCACTGAGCCAACTTCCCAGCCCTCTTCCTCTTTTTCTCTCCTTCCTTCTCTCTTCCTCTTCCTCTCCCTTCCTTCCTTCTTTCTCTTTTAAACAGGATCTCACTATATAGCGCAAGCTGGCCTAGAACTCAGGACTCTCCTGCCCATTTCCCAAATGCTAGGATTTACAGATGTGCATCACCATACCAGGTTTGCAGAGTTCTCTTCATTTCACCTTCCTAACCAGCTTGTGAGGTAGAAATTCTCATTTACAGAGAAGGAAAATGTGACCCAGGAAGATTGAGATGTGTCCAAGGGCAGTCAGTATTGCTTGTTTTTGTTATTTTATCATATAGCTTATAGAGTGCTTGAAAGTGTACATGAAGCCCTGGGTTTGATTCCTCAGTAGCACATAAACAGAAAGAGCTGGAAGGGGTGCTGTGGCTCAAGTGGTAGAGTGCTAGCCTTGAGCAAAAGAAGCTCAGGGACAGTGCCCAGGCCTGAGGTCAAGCCCTATTACTGGCAAAAATAAATAAATAATAAATAAATAAATAAATAAATGGCAAAGCTGATTCTGGCCTCATATTGTTTATGCAGATAGGAAGGAAGGAAGGAAGGAGCGAGGAAAGGGAGGAAGGAAGGGAGGGAGGGAGGGAGGGATTGGAAGAAGGAGAGACTAACAGGCCACACTCAAGTTCAGTACTTCTGTAGTTAATGAAGAGCTTGTGGATAAGAAAGTAGCTTTGTGCTGATCAGCAGGACCCAGCCAGAAACCTGTCCAGATTGATCGGGCTTGACTTTTTCCCATGAGATAAAGAAGTCGATAAATGTCAGCTAATGTCTCAGGAGAAACAGCTCCTGGGAAAGAAGCCCCTGATTCTGATGAAGGAGTCGAGTCTGTTTATAAACAACATTTGGAGGCAGCACCTTTGGAGATCTAAGCCAGAGGCCTTCCTCTGGGTGCGCGGTGGCCGTGTCCGTCCTGTGAGAATTGGGCTTCTCTGGGGTTCTCAGGGGCTCAGCAGCTTCGGTAGACAGGATTATGTAAGTATGAGCCACCAGCACCCACCAAGGCTGTACAGGTTTAAAGTTCAGCTTCACAAAATCCTACGCCCCTCAACAGCTAAGACATCGCGGGGTCAAGTTTGGAACCAGCTGTTCAATTCCTGCAGGTCGCCCCACTCAGAAAGGCAGCTCTGAGTGCATCCCCTCATCTCCTGTCCCCTCCCATCCCCTGTCCCCTCCATCCCCAGTCCCCTCATCTCCTGTCCCCCCGTCTCCTGTCCCCTCCATCCCCTGTCCCCTCCGTCTCCTGTCCCCTCATCTCCTGTCCCCTCATCTCCTGTCCCCTCCGTCTCCTGTCCCCTCCGTCTCCTGTCCCCTCCATCTCCTGTCCCCCCCGTCTCCTGTTCCCCCTGTCTCCTGTCCCCCCGTCTCCTGTCCCCTCCGTCTCCTGTCCCTCCGTCTCCTGTCCCTCCGTCTCCTGTCCCCCCGTCTCCTGTCCCCCCGTCTCCTGTCCCCCCGTCTCCTGTCCCCTCCGTCTCCTGTCCCCTCCGTCTCCTGTCCCCCCGTCTCCTGTCCCCTCCGTCTCCTGTCCCCTCCGTCTCCTGTCCCCTCCGTCTCCTGTCCCTCCGTCTCCTGTCCCCTCCGTCTCCTGTCCCTCCGTCTCCTGTCCCCTCCATCTCCTGTCCCCTCCGTCTCCTGTCCCCCCGTCTCCTGTTCCCCCCGTCTCCTGTCCCCCCGTCTCCTGTCCCCTCCGTCTCCTGTCCCCTCCGTCTCAGGTCCCCCCGTCTCCTGTCCCCCCCGTCTCCTGTCCCTCTGTCTCCTGTCCCCTCGTCTCAGGTCCCCCCGTCTCCTGTCCCTCCGTCTCCTGTCCCTCCGTCTCCTGTCCCCCCGTCTCCTGTCCCCCCGTCTCCTGTCCCCCCGTCTCCTGTCCCCTCCATCTCCTGTCCCCTCCGTCTCCTGTCCCCTCGTCTCCTGTCCCCTGTCCCCTCCGTCTCCTGTCCCTCCGTCTCCTGTCCCTCCGTCTCCTGTCCCCCCGTCTCCTGTCCCCTCGTCTCCTGTCCCTCCGTCTCCTGTCCCCTCCGTCTCCTATCCCTCCGTCTCCTGTCCCCCCGTCTCCTGTCCCCTCGTCTCCTGTCCCTCCGTCTCCTGTCCCCTCCGTCTCCTGTCCCCTCCGTCTCCTGTCCCTCTGTCTCCTGTCCCCCTGTCTCCTGTCCCCTCCGTCTCCTGTCCCCTCCGTCTCCTGTCCCCTCCGTCTCCTGTCCCTCTGTCTCCTGTCCCCTCCGTCTCCTGTCCCCTTCGTCTCCTGTCCCCTCCGTCTCCTGTCCCCTCGTCTCCTGTCCCCCTTGTCTCCTGTCCCCTCCGTCTCCTGTCCCCTCTGTCTCCTGTCCCCTCCGTCTCCTGTCCCCCCGTCTCCTGTCCCCTCTGTCTCCTGTCCCCCCGTCTCCTGTCCCTCCGTCTCCTGTCCCCTGTCCCCTCTGTCTCCTGTCCCCTCTGTCTCCTGTCCCTCCGTCTCCTGTCCCCCCGTCTCCTGTCCCCTCCGTCTCCTGTCCCTCCGTCTCCTGTCCCCTCCGTCTCCTGTCCCCTCCGTCTCCTGTCCCCTCCGTCTCCCCAGTGAAGCTGCCACAGCTGCTCCTGCACACCTGTGAACCAGGTCAAGGCCAAGCTTGCTGCTTCCAGATTCCTGTTGCACCCTGGACCAGTCATGGACCCGCAAAATGGGTGTGAGTAGATGAGAAACTGAGGCATGGTGCCCTGTGGAACTTTCTGGATGCCCAGGCCACTTCAATAGGTGCCAGAGGCAGCGACCTGTGAGTCCTGTCATGTAGGCCTGGTGCTCCACTGAGGAGTCTTCTCTCCCACAGAGCATTGGATGTGGGGTAGTGACTGCCCTCCAACCTTCTGTCTGAACACTGCCTCCTTCCCCACAAGTTTCCCTGAGCACAGGGCTGGGGTGGGGTGAGTGGAGCTCACAGCCAGTGCTTAGATAGGGGCGGGGGGGGGGAGGGGGGAGTGGAGCTCACAGCCAGTGCTTAGATAGGGGCGGGGGGGGGGGGGGCGGGGGGGAGCTCACAGCCAGTGCCTTAGATAGGGGCGGGGGGAGGGGGGAGGGGGGAGTGGAGCTCACAGCCAGTGCCTTAGATAGGGGCGGGGGGGGGGGGGGGGCAAGGCCTGGCAGTGAAGGGCCAGGTTCTCCACCTGCCACTCAAGTCCAATGGACTGGTCATCTCCGTGGGACACAGGAGTGGGAAGTAAAACGCAGACTCCAAACCTGACCACCCAAACCAGTGCACTCCTTCCACAGAGCAAATCCAAGGCACAGAAGCTAAGCCCTAACCCACAGCCACACAGCTGGACCGAAGCTTCTGTGAGTGTCTAAGCACCTTGCTAAGTACCAGAGACGACTGGTCAGAGATGGAGGCCAAAGTAACCCCATGAGAACACAGCACAGGGGCTGGCCCTACAAAAATGTCCTCAACAGCCAGAACGCGTGGCTGACCCCAAAGCTGCCCCCTTCCTTCCTCCACAACCCACATGCGACCCCCTAAGCAAAATGACCGGGAGTCAGGAGCTGGTGGCTCACGCCTGTAACCTAGCTACTCCAGAGGTTGAGATCTGAGGATCACGATTCAAAGCCAGTCCAAACAGGAAAGTCCATGAGACTGGAATCTCCAAAAAACTGGAAAATTGGAAGTGGAGCTGTGGCTCAAAGTGGTAGAGCGCTATCCCTGAGCAAAAAATAAATAAATAAATAAAAATCAGGGACAGAGCCAAGCCCCTGAATTCAGGCCCCAACACACACACACACACACACACACACACACACACACACACACACACGAAAAAGAGAAAAGGAAGGAAGGATGGGAGGGAGGGAGGGAAGTAGGAGAAAAGAAGGAAGGAAGAAAGGAAGGAAGGAAGGAAGGAAGGAAGGAAGGAAGGAAGGAAGGAAGGAAGGAAGGAAGGACAAACTACTAGATCTACAGGAAGGAGCCTCAATGCCCGAGACCCAAGGTAAGGTAGCAGAAACATGACCCTAAATTAACTGCAAAGTAGTCAGTACCTTCTTTTAAACATGTGTACGAGTTTGTTAATGAGTGCATGCTTACTTCTAACAAGGAAGGAAATGGAAGGGGCCATGCAAGGCTCCGGTAGCAGAGGGTAACCAGCACTGGATCCACACAGTTTTTGTTGTGTTACAGTTGGGTTGGTTGGTCGCTGTTTTGTTTCAGGATTTGAACTCAGAACCTTGCCCTAGAGCCAGTGCAGCTGCATACAGCTCTTTGTGCTTCTGTTTGTTTTTCAAGTGGTGCCTGGAACGGGAGGTTTAGGGCCACACAGCAGGCTCCAGGCCGTGGGGTTTGGAGGCACGCTGGGTTTACAGGTGGGAACTACCTTACTCCATTTGTGTTTTGACGGATGAGTTTTACTCATTTTTTTTTTTTCTACCCAGGCTTGCTCAAGTCCCGAACCTAGACTTCTAATTACCGTGCTAATCCCCGTGACCTGCTCTCCCTCCCCCTCCCCACCCCAGTCCAGGCACTGACCCTGAGCTTCTTTTGCTCAAGACTAGCACTCTACTACTTAAGCCACAGCACCACTTCCAGCTTCTTCGTGTATGTGGTACTGAGGAATCGAACCCAGGGCTTGGTGCTTGCTAGGCTAGCACACTTCCACCAAGCCACATTCCCAGCCCCTTGTGACCTGTTTTTGATAGTCATCGCCACTAGTTGGGGCCACACGAAATAGATTTCTCCATCTTCCCAACCTTATTTCTCCCATGTATAAAATGCATGTGACAGAATTTCTGCATCTTCCAAAGACAATTGGGAAACTGGGGAACACGGTGTAGCTTACTAGCCCCCCCCCAATAGCATACACAGATTGATTAATCACCACACTCCCTCTCGCCCTCTCACGGCTGGCCACCTACTTGATTCAGGGCTCTGAAGGCGCTCACGGCATTGATCCAAGCTAAGACGGGGCCTTTGTTGTCTGTCGTTCCTCGTCCATACAGTTTGCCTGCAAAGCAACGGGAGAAGAAATTTTCCCAACAGCACAAAGACCTCTGCCAAGATGAGTGAGTTAAAAACAAATGTTGCTGGACCAGTAATGGTTTCCTTTAGCACTTTTTAATTAGCCGACATTACAAGTAATACTATTAACAATGCTTTCCAACATCCCAGGCACAAATCTTGCTCTGAAACTACAGAATGTGACTTCTTCTATACAAAGCGTATGGTCCACGGCGAGTCAGATAAAATATGCCGATATGAAATTCACAGCTCGCCTCGGCCTCAGCAGTTAGGAATTGTCTGTTTTACCTGAGTTCACTGAAGGGACCTGAGGATTTGTTCCTGAACAAGCCTGTCTCTTAAGATTTTACAATTTGCCCAACAGTAGAATAGGTTACAATCTGCAGCACAGATTTTTACTAACCTTTCCTCTTCTTTTCAAATTTTTATGGCAGCATGGGATCTGAACTCAGAGTCTTGCCCTTGCTGTGCAGGCTCTCCCCCACGTGAGCCACACCACCAGCTCAGTATTTTTTAAAAAGAACTCATGTGACCTCAACAACTGTTTTCTTCCTGTCCAGCAGCCCTTCCCCAGACACACAGAGTTCTAGTTTGTTCCACAAAAGGAAGAAAGTCAGCCACATGGGACCAACTAGAAGACCTGGGAACAACGCTTCTATTCATCCTTGTTGTGTTGCTGTTGTTCCAGTAGTAGGGCCTGGGTACCGGCTGACACTTCACTATTTGAGACACAGCTCCACTTCCGGCTTTTTGGTGGTTAACTGGACATACGAGTCTCACAGACTTTTCTGTTTGGGCCAGCTTCAAACCCTGATCTCAGCCTCCTGAGTAGCTGGGATGGCAGGCGTGAGTGGCCAGTGCCTGCCTTCTGTTGGGAGTGAAGGACCTAGGGCCAGAGCTGCATCTTTGCCTCTAACTCTGTGAGCCAGTCTGCGCAGGCGCTGGCGGGCACTGACCGTCCACCTCGGCCAGCGTGAAGGGGTCGGTGAGCCACCCATCACCCCGCAGCGCGGGCTGCACGTCCAGGTGTCCATACAGGCAGACCGTGGGCTTCTTCGGATCATTCCCCAGTTCAGCCAGTATGATGGGCGGCAGGGGGAGGCTCTGGCCGTCCGGCAGCTGCAGAAAGAGAGTGGCTCACATTGTCCTTCCAGAAAATTCCAGACACTAGGAGTCCTGCCTGTTCTACCCTACCAGCACTGGGCTTAAGTCTTCTTTTAGTGCATTACTTTCTCCATCTCTAAAATGGGTACTCTTAGGTCTGGGAAGGTGGCTCAGTGGTAGAGTGCTTGCCTTGCATGCATGAAGCCCTGGGTTCGAGTCCTCAGTACCCCATACAGAGAAGAAGCCAGAAGTTGGGCTGTGACTCAAGTGGTTGAGCGCTAGCCTTGACAGTGCCCAGGCCCAGAGTTCAAGCCCCAGGATTGGCAAAAAAAAAAAAAAAAAAAAAAAAAAAAAAAAAAAAAAAAAATATATATATATATATATATATATATATATATATAAAATGAATAAAATAAAATGGGTACCCTCAGACTGTTAGGAAAAATAGAAAACATGCTGGGGACACGTAGTTCATGCCTATAATCCTAGCTATTCAGGAAGCTGAGCTATGAGGGCCATGGTTCAAAGCCAGCCAGGGCAGAAAAGTCTGTGAGACTCTTATCTCCAGTAAACATCTCAGAAAAATGTGGAAATGGAGCTGTGGCTCAGTAGTAGAGCACTAGCCTTGAGCAAAAGAAGCTCAGGGACAGAGACTGGGCCCTGAGTTCAAGGCTCAGGACTTGCAAAAAAATAAGTTAATTAAATAAAAATTTATATATATATATATATACATATATATGTATATATATGTGTATATATATATGCATATATATATTCTAGTTATTCTGCAGTTCTCATTGCCAAAGCACAGGCCATGGTTTCTTAGGCTTAGGGTTGGCGTTTGTGATGGATTGGCAGTGCCTGCGTGGCCAGGGATCTAAGGAAAGAGCCAGGGCCTTTGAGAAAGTGGCACATGGAGGCGAGAGAGAGGAGACCTGGGGGAGATCAAGAACCAGGGCCTAGCCCACCTTCTGTGCTCCCCCCCCCCCGCCCAGTCCCACTCTGCCGGGGAGTCCGCAGTGCATTCTCATTTGGGCCTAGAGGGAGTCCCGGGTGGCTCATCGTATGCTCTGAGCTTCCTGCAGCCAGTGGCTGTGGGTTCTGTATGGGAGGGACCTGTTCCCTCCCTTCCCCCCCCCCCCCCCCCCGCACCTGCTGAGAGCCAGGTTCCTCCCCTCCCTCCCCCCCCCCCCCCCCGCACACCTGCTGAGAGCCCAGGTCCACCACATCCACGCCAGCTCCCAGGCGCTGCAGCTGGTCAGCAGCCATGGCCGCCATGCGGGTAAGCTCTTGTCTGAACCGGGGCACGGGCTGCCCGGACACGCTCTCCACAGCCACCCACTCCTTCAGCACCTGTCAGGACGGCAGGGGAGGGTTGGCGTGGCTGGGCACCCACATCCACTTGTGTGGGGGGCAAGGCCCCAAACCTGCAGGCAGTGTTAGTGACATTCAGAAGTACCTGATGAGGCGCGTGCGGGTGGGCGGCTCACACCTGCTATCCCAGCTGCTCAGGAGGCTGGGTCTCAGGCTCATGGTGTGTAGCCCGCCTGGCCTGAAACATCTCTGAGGCTCTTACCAGCAATCAACCAAACCCAAAAAGCCAGCTGTGGAAGTGTGGTTTGAGTGGTAGAGAGCCAGCCTCGAGCGAAAAAGCGAAGTGAGAGCCTGAGGCCCTGAGTTCAAGGCCCCATTGCTGGCACACACAAAAAAAGGGCAATTGATTTATAAACTGGAGGTTTAATCAAGACACCAGAACCAATGGCGCACAGCTATAATCCCAGCCCTTGGTAGACTGAGACAGGAGGATCAGAGGGAGAAAAAGCTATATGGAAGCCAGAATCACATGGTGCATGCAGAAGACAAGGCAGGGGGAATGGGGGACAGGGCAGGAGGGCTGCTGTGTGTTGCTGACCGATCCGGGCACCTGCATGGCCAATGGGGCGGGGCCTCCAGTCAGTGCTGTGTGTTCACGGGGTACTCGTGACTTCCACCGCCGCCCTTCCTATATCCTAGTCTTGGGTTTTCATCTGTGCAGGAGCATGGGGCTTCCCAACCCAAGGTTAGAGGGCCGTGAACTGAGGGGCTGTGTGTGGAAGACACGGGCTGTCGGCCAGAGTTGCGCCACCACCACATGCCGGGGCTCAGGGTGAGCTGCTCCTACGGAGCCTGACACTTTTAGGAAAAGAACGCATATCTGGGGTGCTGATCTTGACTCTATTTCCCCTTCCCCAAGCTGAGTAGATCTGGGATGCTTGAGGAGGTGGGAAGGGGAAAGGCTTGGACTCCAAGGCCATGGGACACCATTTCTCCACCTAGGCTGGAAATCCAGTTCCAAGATGCCTCTATGTCAGGCCAACATTCTAGCAGAAGGGGCGGCAGCGGGGGGTGATAGGGGCAGTGGGGGGGGGGCAGTGGGGAGGGGCAGCGCCACAGGGCCATTCCAGTCTGCTTTGAGTCTTTAGCAGGAAGCATGACATTCCTAAATGATCAAATACACAGGTATCCAAACTGCTCTGAAACAGACACAGGGCAGAAGGCTCAGAGTCCAGAGTCCTGAGCCCCCGGGGCTGAGGGGCTCCGGCAGCAGCCCCAGGCTGCATGTCCCAGGAGTCAGCAAGAGACCATGAGATGGAGACATTCCATAAGAGATTGCGCAGGCCGCCCGATCCCCTCCCCCGCCCTCCCCCTGTCCCCATCCACACGTGTCCACACCACATGCCACAAGCCAGCAGGGAGTTATGAAGGAGGAGGCAGTGAGGCTGCCCAGGTATTGCCACAGCGCAGCCTTGAACCTGGACGAGGGGCCAGGTGGCGGTCACATGGGCACCCAGTGGGCCAGGGCAGATGTAAGATCCATGGCGGGGCAGGCACTGGGTGGACAGGGCTGGATGGAATGCTCAGAGCGGGCACCGGGTAGACAGGGCTGGATGGAATGCTCAGGGTGGGCACCAGGTGGACAGGGTTGGATGGAATGCTCAGGGCGGGCACCGGGTGGACAGGGCTGCATGGAATGCTCAGGCATGGCACAGAGCGGCAGCCTCTTCCTCCGGGCTGCTGAACACCCACCGTTTGGGGTCAATGACTGACAGGCTCTTAATGGAATGGAGTTATCACTCCGACCCCGCCTCCCACGAGCCAGGGCGTCAGCCATCCCTGCAGGCCCCCCACGCACCCGGGCACGGTCCTACCTGCACAAACTCATCCTGGTGGGCGTCGATATACTGGAAGAGTTTGTCCAGCGGCCTAGGGGGCGGTGGGGACCAGGAGAACATCGCCCCGTCCAGCAGCAGCAGCAGCGCCAGGACGGACGAGGCCTGTCAACGGCGGATGGACACGAAGCAGTAAGTGATTGAAGTTTGGACCTTCACGTGCTTCAAGAAAAGCTGTTACACAACCCAGCTGCTTCAGGCTGGCTGGACTGAAGTAACCGGAGAAAAGAGAACTGGAAATGCAAGCTTTTGTCACAATCTGCCCCCACGCTCTTATTTCCAAAGCCAAAGGCAAACGCCAAGGGAATGACGTGACTCGGGTTCTTTCTGTGGCCCTCATTGTCCCTCTGGTCCAGTCCCTGTGAAGTAGAGCCAGTGCTCCGACAAAGTGCGAGGCCAAAACAAATGTACACTTGGGAAAGTGGGAAGCTTCTATGCTTGGTTAACCACTCGGAAGTGCCAAAGTGCCTTGCAGGATTGCCCGGCTCTCTCTCCTGCACCTAGGACTGAAAACCTTAAAAGGTAAGAAAGGAAAAGAAATGTATACTGGGTGTGGTAGTGCATGCCTGTAATCCTAGCACTTGGGAGGACACAAGGCAGGAGGGTCTAGAGTTTGAGACCAGTCTGAGCTCCATAAGCAGACCCAGTCTCAAAGAAAAGAAAAGAAACAAAAGGAAAAAGATGAAAGGGTATGAAACCTATAAACTTCACTGTAATAAAAGATACTCATAAATGGCACCTCTTTTAGTTTACCTTTTCAAGGACAAATCTTTATTTTCTCATGAGAGTTAATCAGATCACATGCTTGCAGTTTGGAGGGAAGAGTTAAGTTTTCACGCCTCTGGACATTTCTAATCTTCTTCTACCTCTTGTCTTAACTCTCACGCTCTAACCTCCAAAGGCAAATAGATTGAGTCATTGGAAAATGTTTTTTTTTTTTTTTCTGCCAATCCTGGGGCTTGAACTCAAGGCCTGCGCACTGTCCCTGAGCTTCTTTTGCTCAAGGCTAGCACTCTACCACTTGAGCCACATCATCATTTCCAGCTTTTTTGTTCATGTGGTACTGAAACCCAGAGCTTCATGCATGCTAAGCCACATTCCCAGCCCTTGACTTGTATTTTAAGACAATAGATCTTCAATTATTTAACTTTTCGTCATTCCCTGTGAAGAGTGGGTATTGCCTGCCTCCATTATATCTCCAGATAGCCTGTTTCTTCTGAGTATGTAAACTGTTTCATTGTTCTTCGGTATTTTCACCACCACCACCCCTTGTTCTTTACATCAGGGAATAGATCCTTTAGTGCCAGGACTGTGAGACACTGGTCTTTATGTTAGGGTTTATCCTCACAGGTGCTCCTCCCAAAACGAACAGGGAACACACGAACCCTGAACTCACGACTTCATGACCCATGCACCCATCCCAGCTTGGGCTATAACCCAGAATCAAAGGAGCTGTTCCACAGCCAGGGCCTGGCTGGAAGTGCCGCTTTGCATTCTTGTGTTTACTGTCTTTGCCTATAGATTAAGATAAGGTAAATGACATCTGGATGGAAGATATGGTAAAAGACCTTCACCACCTAGCAGCACTCCCTAGTTCAGGTCCCTGACACTCCACCCCCTTTCTGGAATTCTCTTTGATCGCTGGTGAATCCCTTTTCTCCACCTTCCTGGTTTGTTTTTGTTTTTTAAGTTTTTTGTTTGTTTTGGTTTTGGTGTGCTGGTCTAGGGCATGAACTCTGGGCCTGGGCGCTATCCTTGAGCTTTTCTGCTCAAGGCTAGGGCTGTAACACCACAGCCGCTGATCCACTTCTAGATTTATTTTTTTAATAATTTATTGGAGATAAGAGTATCAAGGTTGGACACCTGTGGCACACACCTGTAATTCTAGCTATTCAAGAGACTGAATTCTGATTGTGGTTTGAAGCTGAACCCGACAGAAAACTCCCTGTGAGACCCTCATCTCCAATTAACCTCTGAAAAAGTGAATAAAATAAACATAACCACACCATTTTTGGTTGGTTGTGAGGTTTGAGCTCTGGGCCTGGGCACTGCCCATCAGCTCTTCAGCTCAAGGCGAGCGCTCTACCACTTGAGCCACAGTGCCACTTCTAATTTTCTGGTGGTTAATTGGAGATGAGTCTCACCAACTTTCCTGCGGGGCTGGCTTTAAACCATGATCCTCAGATCTCAGCCTCCTGAGTAGCTAGGATGACAGGTGTGAGCCACCGGCTCCTACCTGGATACAGATTTCTGTGCACTGTTCAGTGGTGTGTGGAGGGTGCAGTGTGGAGCCCAGCGGCTCGGGGCCGGGGCTGCTTTGCCACCAGTGCTGGGCTGAGGCTCCCCGGGCAGTGTGTTCGCATTCCCTTTTCCATGTGAGTGTTTTGTAGAATTAATATCCCCTCCTAAGGGAGGAAAAAAAGTGCACTGCTGTCTGTGTACAACAAAACATGAAGTGTGTCAGAGCACACTCGTTCCCAAAGCAGGAGGTGTGTCAGAGGGTGCGCACATGCACGCACGTGCGCTCGTGCACACACACACACACGCACACACACACAGGGCCATGCATGCCCGGGTACAGGAGGTGTGTCAGAGTGCAGTGTGGCGGTTCAGCAGCCAGTGTGGCAGTGCGGTGAGCCAGGCGCTGCTGGAGATGCCTGTCATCCTGTGGAAGTGCTAGCACACCTGTACCCGGGCGTGCATGGCCCTGTGTGCGCGTTGTGTCCTCTAGGCGCAGTGTCTCCCGGTGCTGGGTCGCGCTGAGGCTCTCGGCGTCACTGCACCTGCCCACTGCAGTTCCGCAGGGAGCCTCGCTCCTCAGCTGAGAAAGGAAAGTGCCATGCCCAAGCTAAATCACCCAGCCCTGGCACGGCGCCCATCCACGCATGTCAGAAAGTGCCCGTGGCCATCTGGCCGACCTTACAATGCAGCACCAGCAGACCCAGCTGCCAGGCTGGCGGCTGGAGGGCTCACATTTCACTTCCAGGCCATTCATGGGCCTCCAAGCCACTCACCGCACGGCAGCCCGCGGGATGTCTCAAAAAGTGGATGTTCATCTCTTTCAAGGCGGCTGCTCCCCCTGCCCCACCAGGCCACGGCTGCCACGCACCAGCTGAGTGAACACAGCGTCCACGTGCACTCTCCAGCCAGCTGCCAGAGCTACACGCCGGGAAGTGTGTGCTGATTCTCTTCCCAAACCAAACCGAACCTCATGCTTCCGTTTCCTGGAGTTCATTTTGGTAACTATTATTTTGTGTGATTTGAGGCACACAGGCTGTGAGCCTTTGTGTTCCTCTCCTAGGAGTGTCCTCCTTTGGTCTCACTGTGCGTGAATGCCTAGTGTCTTGGATAAGTTACCATGTCCCTGTGTATTTTAGATCTAGTGTCTACATATGAGAGAAAACATGCGCCGTTTGTCTGTCTAAGCTTAGCTTACCTTCTGAACATGATTTGTTCAAGATCCATCCATTTCCCTGAAAATGACATAATATTATTCTTTTAATGGCTGTGTAAAATCCCATGGTGTATAGGTACCACATATATTGGATCCACTCATCTATTGTAGGGCATCGGGGCTGTTTCCACAGCTTGGCTGTTGTGGATAGTGCAGCAATGATGTGCAACATGGATGCACAAGTGGCTTTATGGATCCTGGCTTGTGATGCTCAGGGTAGATGCCCAGGAGTGGTATGGCTGGGTCGCAGGAAAAGTCTATGTTTAGTTTTTTGGGGAACCTCCAGATTGCTGTCCAGAGTGGTTGTACAAGTTTCCATTCCCACCAACAGTGTAATAGTGTTCCTTTCCCCCTATCGCCTCCAGTATTTGTTGTATTCCAATTTACAATGTTGGTGTTCTGATTATTCTAGAATGCACCAATAGCAGAGTACTGGCCTGACTGAAAATGTCCAAAGAGACAGTGCTCTCCCCAAGCTAGAATGTCACTTGGCACGGGAGGAAAACATCCCTGCTTCTATCTCATTACCACAGAATAAGAGAGAGGTATTTTGCTTTGAAATACTGAGACTCGATTTGCATAGCATCTGAGAGACCACATGTTTACAAGTAGATGGAGAGAGGAAGAGAGAGAGGGGGAGAGGGATGAGGAGAGAAAAAGAGGGAGAGGGAGAGAGAAGGAGGGAGAAAGAGGGAGAGAGGGGGGAGGGAAAGATGAAGAAAGAGACAGAGAGGGAAAAGAGAGGGAGAGAGAGGGAGACAGATAGGGAGAGAGGGAGACAGATAGGGAGAGAAAGCAATTTTGACCAGTGTAGATTTAAAAAAATATATCAGAAGTGGTTCCTGATTTATGAAACTGTAACCCTCTGTATATCACATTTATAATAACAAGAAAAAAAATTGAAGGAAAAAATATTACCAAATAGAAGCAAATATTCAAAGAATCGTTCAACAGGGAACAACCAGTCCTTTCAACAGCTGATGCAGACGCTCATCTCCACCTCTGCCTCACACCACACATGCAAGCCAAGGTGAAACAGCTCAAGACCTGAATGAAACCCTGAACGATAACAATCCGAGCCTTGGATCTGGTGAGAGCTTCTTAGATATGATGCCAGCAAAAGAAAAAAATGAACTTCACAAAAATTAAACATGTGCCTCAAATGACACCATTAAGCAGTAACTCAAGCAGTAGAACATTTGCCTACCAAATGGAAGGCCCTAAGTTCAAACACCAGGACCCAGCACCACCAAAACAAAAACAAAAAGAAACAACAACAAAAAGAAAAGGAAGCCAAGCCGGTGGATTATATCACTAATCCCAGCACCTGAGAGGCTGAGATGGGAAGATTGTGAATTCAAAGACAAAGATTCAAATTCAAAGATTATGAGTTCAAAGACAGCCTAAGCTATACAGCAAGGTATGTCTCAAAACCAAAAAGCCAGAAGCTGATGGCTCCTGCCTATAATCCTATTCAGAAGACTAAGATCTGAGGATTTCAGTTCAAAGTCAGCCCGCACACACAAATCTGAGAGACTCTTTCCTCCAATTAACTAGGAAAAAAAGCTGGAAATGGGGATGTGGCTCAAGTGGTAGAGGACTTCACTTGAGCAGAAGTGCGAAGCAAGAGCGCCAGCCACTCACTTTAGGCCTCAGAACCAGCACAAAATTTAAAAAAAAACAAGACCAAAAAAAAAAATTTAAATGAGTAAAAGGGCCAATTTACAGAGGGGAAAAAAATCTGCAAACCATATATCTATGAAAGAGTTTGTGTTTACAATATAATGCACAATTACAATTTGGTCATTAAAAAGGACAGCGTCCAGTTTTAAATAGAGAAAGACATTCAACAAACATTTCTACAGAGAAAACCTAGGAATAGCAATTATGCACATGAAAAGATGCTAAACAAAATTATCTGAGGGAAATTGATATCTGAGGGCAATGGAGCCTTGCTTCAAGGAGGGATTAAAAACTTTAACCAGGGCTAGGAAGGTGGCTCAGTGGTAGAGTGCGTGCCTAGCCTGCATGAAGCCCTGGGTTCTATTCCTCAGTACCACATACACAGAGAAAGCTGGAAGTGGCGCTGTGGCTCAAGTGGTAGAGTGCTAGTCCTGAGCAAAAGATGCTCAGGGACAGCGCCTAGGCCCTGAGTTCAAGACCCAGGACCAGCAATACAAAAACAAAAACAAAAAACAAAAACAAAACCCCCAACTTTGACCATCAGGTGGTGCTAGCCAGCCATCCAGTTCTGGAGGAAGCAGACCGCATTCTCAGGGAGGAAGTCTGCAGACCTCTAGTGGCCGGGAGATGGAGCGCAGAGCCGGGAGGAAAGCTGGGAGGCAACTCTGCGACGAATCGACCTACACTAACATGTGAACGTTCCTTACCTTCACCTTTGCAGAAAGAAGAAGCAGAAGCTGAGAACAGGAAGGTGACATGGGGGTTTGGAGTTGGGGACTAACAGGAAGAGACCTGGTCTTTTTATTTGGCCAGTCCTGGGGTTTGAACTCAGGGCCTAGGCGCTGTCCCTGAGCTTCTTTTGCCCAAGGCTAGCACTCTACCACTGGAGCCACAGCACCACTTCCGGATTTTTCGATTTATGTGGGGCTAAGGAATCGAACCCAGGGCTTCATGCATGCAAGGCAGGCTCTCTACCACTGAGCCACCTTCCCAGCCCGAGACCTGGTTTCTAGTGTTCCTGTCCTGTCTTATCTATTAGGAAGTTTGTTCTTGCTGTCCTTGTTTGCAGGTCCTGGGCGCTGTCCCTCAGCCTCTTCAGCTCAAGGCTAGCGCTCTACCACTTGAGCCACAGCACCACTTCCGGCTTTTTTCTTTTGCTTATGTGGTGCTGAGGAATTGAACCCAGGGACTCAGGCATGCAAGGCAAGCGCTCTACCACTGAGCCACCTTCCCAGCCCTTCGTTTTCTTTCCTCACAGCTGCTGCCCAGGCTTGTCAGGGAGGCGGTGGCCCTCACCTGCTCTTTCTCCCCTCCGTCACCCCAGCTGAGCAGGAGGCTAAGCAGCCTGCGGGGTCCCCTGCCAGGGCTCTGCCACATGCTCCACCCCACCCCAGTCTCCCACGCCGGGCCTGACGCCACAGAAGAGCAGACATGAGGAGCTGGATGAACGCCGCAGCCATGCTGCAGGCTCTCCAGGGGAAGAGGAGTACAGAACAGAACAGAAACCATTTTCCTCCACTGCCTCCATTTTCCCTGGCCAGGACAGGTGGTCAGGAATACCAGAAGCTTCCGTGCTGGACTTGGACATCCACAATTCTACCAACCGAGTCACCTAGGGCCCCTGTTCTCATGTAGCAGAGGTCGCTCTATCCTGTTCCCGAATGTGTCATAGCAGAATTAATTAATTAATTAATTAATTAATTTGTCCTTTGCTGGGCTTGATTGAAGTCAGGGCCTGGGCTCTTTCACACAAGGCTAGCACTCTACCACTTGGAACCAGAGCACCACTTCTGGGTTTTTTGGTGGTTATTTGGGAGATAAGAATCTCAAAGACTTTCCTACCCTAGCTTTGAACCGTGATCCTCATCTCTCAGCCTCCTGAGTAGCTATGATGACAGGCATGAGCCACCAGCCCACAGTCAGAAAAATGTTCTCCTAGCCTACTTGATCTCATCATGACAGGATTTAAAGCAAAACGAAACAACCACCCCGGCTTCTGTATTGTGTTGCTCTGCAGGCAGTGTGGGGTAAGGAGGCAATGGCTGTAGGGAGGACAGGATATAAGGAGCACTTTCTAGGAGCAAGATTCCCCACAGTCCCAGGAACTGTGAGTTTCTGCACGGTCCCCTAGCAGGGACTGGTCAGCACTTGCCTGCCACTAGACATGCTTTGGCCAGGTGTGGCTTCAACCAACAGCAAGGTCCACAGATCGCATCCCAGGGAATAACCACACCGACAGAGATGGGTACAGCGTGTGAGGACCCTCAGCAGGATGCAAGGGATGTTGGCCAAGCTCCAAGATAACTAGAGCTGGACCAGTCAGTCACCCGGGCCCTTGAGGTTCTAGATCAGAACCTAGCCTAGCAGTTAGGCTCGGGCTGGGAAGGTGGCTCAGTGGTAGAGCGCTTGCCTTGCATGCATGAAGCCCTGGGTTCGATTCCTCAGCACCACATAAGCAGAAAAAGTCAGAAATGGTGCTGTGGCTCAAGTGGTAGAGTGCTAGCCTTGAGCTGAAGAGCTGAGGGACAGTGCCCAGGCCCAGAGTTCAGGCCCCACAACCAACCAAAAAAAAAAAAAAAAAAAAAAAAAGAAGTTAGGCTCTAGACTTTTGGGGCAGTACCCAAGCCCTATTGAGTCAGCAAGGCAAGAACAAAATACTAAGATCCGGGCAAAATAAGGAAGGGCGGGCAGAGTGTGGGTATGCTGGCATAGGGAAATAGAGGCCAAGCAGAAGTACACCATGTTCATGTGCCTGCACAAATCTAACAGAAACCAAGGAAGAAACTGAAGAGGGCAAAGCCACCCCTCCCAAGGGGGCTTTCCAGAGGGCAGTTGCCGGAACGCGGGCTGGGAACAGAGTGGGTGGGGCTATCTGAACAGAAAGCAGGAAGTCTGCAAGGGGCTTTTAAAGCTGATACAGAAGTGGTTGTAAGGGAATGTACTGATTTCTGCACCACTAGATAGGAAGTGCCCAGCTGCTCAGATGAGGCGTGGCACATTTCCTCCAGTCAGCACTCCCCACGCATGTAACCAGCACTCCCCATGCATGCAACCAGCATTTTGCATCCATGTAACCAACATTCTACATGCATGTAACCCGCACTCCACATGCATGTAACCAGCACTCTACATTCATGTAACCAGCACTCTACATGTATGTAACCAGCACTCCCCATGCATGTAACCAGCATTTCACATGTATGTAACCAGCACTCTACATTCATGTAACCAGCACTCCCCATGCATGTAACCAGCACTCCCCACTCATGTAACCAGCACTCCCCATGCATGTAACCAGCACTCCAATGCATGTAACCAGCACTCTACATGCATGTAACAGCACTCCCCATGCATGTAACCAGCACTCTACATGCATGCAAACAGCATTCCCCATGCATGTAACCAGAACTCTACATGCATGTAACCAGCACTCCCCATGCATGTAACCAGCACTCCCCATGCATGTAACCAGCACTCTACATGCATGTAACCAGAACTCTACATGCATGCAACCAGCACTCCCCATGCATGTAACCAGCACTCTACGTGCATGCAACCAGCATTCCCCATGTATGTAACCAGCACTCCACATACATGTAACCAGCACTCCACATACATGTAACCAGCACTCCACATGCATGTAACCAGCACTCTACATGCATGTAACCAGAACTCTACATGCATGCAACCAGCACTCCTCATGCATGTAACCAGCACTCCACATGCATGTAACCAGCACTCTACATACATGTAACCAGCATTCCCCATGCATGTAACCAGCACTCTACATGCATGTAACCAGCACTCCCCATGCATGCGGCCAGCATTCTGCATCCATGTAACCAGCACTCCACATGCATGTAACCAGCACTCTACATGCATGTAACCAGCACTCCACATGCATGCAACCAGCACTCCCCATGCATGCGGCCAGCACTCCCCATGCATGTAACCAGCACTCTACATGCATGCAACCAGCACTCCCCATGCATGCGGCCAGCACTCTACATGCATGCAACCAGCACTCCACATGCATGTAACCAGCATTCCACATACATGTGACCAGCACTCCCCACACATGTTACCAGCATTCCCCACACATGTAACCAGCACTCCTCACACATGTAACCAGCATTCCCCATGCATGTAACCAGCACTCCACATGCATGTAACCAGCACTCCACATGCATGTAACCAGCACTCCACATGTATGCAACCAGCACTCCCCATGCATGCGGCCAGCACTCTACATGCATGTAACCAGCACTCCCCATGCATGCAACCAGCACTCTATATACATGTAACCAGTATTCCACATACATGCAACCAGCACTCCCCATGCATGTAACCAGCATTCCACATGCATGTAACCAGCATTCCTCACACCCTGTAACCAATTTGTATGAAACCTAGGGTCTCCCCTCCCTCGGGATCCAAATTTCTTTCTGGAAGTATACTGGTTTGGGTCGCAGGCAATAAACTTTTTTTCTCCTCTCTAAAAGAGCTGCTCTTGCTCTTTGCTGTTCTGCATTGCTGTAACCAAACCAGTGATCAGCATTGACACACCAGCCAATTGACAGAACCCTGGAAACCACAAAACAGTTCAATCCCAGCTCCAGCTCAGCGTGGCACCAACAGTGCCATTCTGCTGGGGCTCGCCAGCTGACCGGCTGCTTCCCTCCCTGCTGACAACACTCTAATGCGTCTTTGCCTTTCTCTGTCTCCTTGGTAAATCCTTTCACCAGCCCACGGCCCCAGAAGCACAGGCAAGAGGCTCTGAACCATCAGGCCTGCGGTTCCCGCTCACCATGGGACCGGCAGGAGATGCCATGAGTACCTCTGCCACTTCACAGCCCAAAGGTTTGCATGGGGGCAGAAGCCGGCTGTGCAGAGGCCTTGAGACCCAGCGGGCCCCAGGGCGCTCCTCACTGGGAATGGAGAACACATGGCAGCGTGGGAACGAGGAAAGCTAGGATGGTGAGTGTGCAAGGCTGGCAGGCTGCCGACGGCAACCCTGTTTGATTCCCTCTGGTCTCACTCACACACCAGCCAGAGACAGCCCAGCTTTGCATTACTTCTAGAGCTTTCCGTCATCTGGAAATAGGACGGCATCTTGCAATGCAATGATAAGTCCAGCTGGGAAGGGGGAGAGTGGAGCCACCACAGGTTTCTGATTTTCTGTCTCTCACCGGAAGGAATGAAACAAAGCTGATATTCGCTGAGACAGACTAGACCCTCAGGATGGTTCAGTCTGTGCCGGAACAGGGGTGGCCTCTGGGTGGGCGGGGTGGAAAGCGCACCTACCAGGTGTCGCAGGTGGCATTGCCACAGATTTGCTTTGGGTAGCGCAGCGGCAGCGAGCAGGTCCCAGCCTGCTTGGTGGCCCTTGGGCTGGTTCCGGCGTGGCAGGATTAATAGGATGCCGGTGTGACATACCCTGAGGGACAGTGACAAGGGTCTCCAGGTGTGTCAGGGGAGCAGGGATCTGGGGCACGCAGGGCAGAGGCCCCAAGAACAGACGTCCCTGAAGGCTTCTCTGGAGAACTGCCATCAAGTCCGAGCTCAGCCCAGCTGTTGTGTCTCAGAGCCGGAGGCTGCATCTGCCTGGCTGTGGGGAGCCCGGGCCCAGGATGAGGGAGAAGTTTGGGGAGCGGCCTCTCCTCCACTGGGGTCTCAGGCTACCTTTTGATTCTCAACACAGGTTGTTCACTACAGGGGGAATTGAAGACTGAGGGCAGGACTGTGCTATCTCTGGAGGTTTCCTGGGCCTCCTGTAACAGAACACACGCACCTGCCGTCTAAACCACCCAGAGGCATTCCTGCATGCCCGGCCCCAAAGTGGCTACATCCACCATTTTAACCTTTTCAACAGGTGCTCATGAGCTCAAGCTAAGAATGTCCAGTCACATGACTACTGTCTTTTCTTCTTGACCTATGGCCTTAAACTGAGCGTGCACAGCCATGTCCTGCCCCTAATGAGCTTTTCTATTCAATGACTATGTGCAGGCTCTTGAATTTAATCCCCAAGCTTGTTTTGTTTCCAGACAGCAGTGCTGTCTGCCCCCCTTTCCTGCTGCAGATAAGAAGAAACCTTTCTGTGCTTAGTTCCCACTGTTCATGGCTTTATGCTCACCAAGAATCCAAGCCCTTGCTTTTGGTTACATGTGCATGTAGGGCTGGCTTGGTACCAGCGTGACTGAAACTGGTACTTAGAAACTGCGTTTGCCAAAAAGCACTGATGAGTTAAATAAAAGCAGCCTCAAAGCCTGGCATTACTAAGTCCATGTTGAATCTGAATCATTCATTCTGAGCCATTTTCTCTGGCAGAAATCTTCTGAGAAAATGGCTCAGAAAAATGGTAGTGTGGACAAAGCTACCATCCCTTCCCTCCTCCCCACACAATGAGTCTCAGGTTGTAACAAGGCCCTGCAGGACCCAGCCTGGGGCCATCGCGCCCCTCTGACCACTGGAGCTCACCTGGTGCCGTTCATAACGCTGGCTCCCTCTGCGCCCATCTTCCTTCTCCACTTAAGCAAACGTCCAACTGGGGAGATTTGTTTAAATGCACACCTTGACATTTGCTGCATCGATTACCTTTCCTTCCTCTAGTCTTCACCATTTCTGCCTCTATCTGTGGAGACTGAGGCTAGCAGCCAGCCCTGGACCTGTGTAGGGCCTGAAGCTCTGGTTTTGTGACTTCATTCTGTTTCATTACAATATATCTGATGAGCGTATCTTCGTTTTTCCATCTTTTTTGGGGAGGGGGAGGGGACGTCCTAGATAAATTCTTCATAACGTTTTTAGTTCACTAGTTTTCCTATTTGTGCTCAGACTAGAATTTACCCTACCCATGAGCTACCTCAGGGACTGTTTGGATTTAGGATTACCCACCAGCTGGCTTTCATATTTCTGTTCTTGATTCCTATGAACCTGCTTACCGTCCACAATCTTTTATTCTTTTATGGGGGAGTTAGTCTTTCATTTATCACCTTGTATCCTTCTTAAAGGACTTCTGATATTTGGATTTCAGTGACACTAAACCCACCAGTTTTCTGAGCTATTTTCCTTATTGTTGCTCTTTATTTTGGGGTCTCACGTATGTTGGGCTGGAGAAAGACAGTTTTCTGTAACCCCGACCCTTCCATCTCCAGATTCCCACCACCCTCGTTCCCTTCTGAAGCACAGGGAGGGGATTTCTCCAAAGTTCCTGACTCACTGAAGGGGACCCCTGCAACTTGGCTAATCAAGGCAGGCTAAACTGCCATGGAAGAAGACGCCAGAAATCAAAGCTCAGACTTTCATCTCAAGCCACTGTGTGCTCTATGCTCATTCCTTTTCCCTAAAAATCATCTGCTTCCCGAAAGGATTTGAATCTCCTTCCTCTAACCTCCACCACTTCTCTGTTAGTGACAGATGCAAGTTCCCTTCCCCCCCACCTCCTCCCCCCAGCTTCTCCAGGAGAAACTATTTCAGTGCCAACCATCTGACTCTTCAAGTTTATACATCAGCAATTTGCTCACACTTCCCATTTTGTCGGCCAGCCTTTCTCCACTGGGGTACTGTCCCTTTTCTCCCCCTACATTATAAACCTCAGAACGCCATCTTTCACTCTCAACCTGAAGAGCAGGGCTTTTCTTTTCCTTCTCTGTAGTTATTTTTGACTAGAAACACCCTGTTTGCCTCCACCTCTGGCTTCAGGTTCCAGGTTTGAATCTAGGTGACTTGGAGTGACCATGCAACCTGGGGGGCTGGCACACGTCCCTGAGCTGAGCATGGCACTGGCTCTGCCGCGTCTGGCTGGCTGTCTTCTGTGTCAGACCCTTATGCGTGTCTTACTGGGACCCCAGCCCAGCCACTGAATAGGGATCGTGGTATGTCAGAGAGTTTGTGCCCCTTCGATGAAAACTCTAGGGTACATGCAGACACTCTGTGTGGGTGGAGTTTTCAGAGTGACGTTGAACTTCAGTAGAACTTTCCAGTACTTCCTGGAGCCTGGCCCCACACAGTTCCGAGGAAATGAAGTGCTGCTTGCTACCTGATGCAGACTTTCCCAAGTAGGAAGAGAACAGGGTTGGGCTGAACACAAGAGAAGCTCACTTGCAAGCTTGCAGGCCCCAAGGAATAAATGTACTCTGAGAAATCCTTAGCCTTCAGGGACAGGGTGGGGAGTAGCTCACGCTTGTGGCCCTGATTCCTGGAGTTCAGGGTCCACACCTTGCCTAGTCAGCAAGGAAGGGCCAGGTGAGGAGCACCTGCACTGCCAGCCTGCACCGCCACATGCTGCGTTGGGCAACAGGGCAGGGCAGGGATGAACCCTTGACTGTGGACTGGGCAAGCCCAGGGCACTGAACCGTTGGACTGTGGACTGGGCAAGCCCAGGGCACTGGGCTGCCCGTGGGCAGCGCTGATCTGTCCTTATCACCTGCAACCTCGGGGAGCCCTGTGTGTCTTTAACAGCTTAGCTTACGTTAGTTGTGCCGGGAAGGATTTCACTGTTACCTTTCCACGCGGCATGTGTGTCTTCATTCTTCACACTGTGCCCTGCCATTCCCTCGGGTCTTCCGGGTCCCAGTCCGGTGTGTTTCCGTGGGGACAGCCCCCAGCAGAAGGGCGGGGCTGCTGGAAGCTGAGTGTGTTTCCTTTCCTGGTCATGCGCATGTCCTGAACGTTGCCTCTGTTGCTATCAGTGCCCTACTGAAGGGGGAGGATTGTAACCTCTTGAAAGAGCATTGAGACGGGAACACTGAGGCATTGTACTTTGGGGACAGAAGTCGCTCACCTCCGTGTTGCGCTCATCTCTCCATGTGCAGGGCTGGGATGGTGGCGAGATCGTAGGGTTCAAGCCCCCCTGTTCTAGCGCTCTCTCATCTGACCCCACCGTGGGCTAAACAGATGCCAGCTTGTCTAGCCGTCAGCACATAAACACCACCGCAACATTTGTACCTCTGGGCTCATGGACCATAATCTCTGCCACCTCTCCAGGACCCTGGCTTTCAGCCCCGGGAAAGCCTCGGTTCCTGCAAGCACCAGTTCGTTAGATATGGCTGTTCTTAAGAGAATGCACGTGGATTACAGACCCAGGGCAGGATCCTCTGAGCTGGCCAGAGGAGGCAGAGGTCACTGGCAGCCACCCCTGGCTTTCAGAGGGCAGAATCACCAGGTTAGCTTTCCTGGCTCCCCAGTCCCAGCACATGCTAGAAAAGCCTTGTCCTGAAGGACAGGGCGCAGCCTGCGTCCCTCTGTGGGAGGTGGAAGTCCACAAATACAAAGAACTGCTAGTGGAAAGAGCGAGCTAAGGGTGTCCCCCGTCAAACACCATGCTGGACAGGGAAGACCCTGGGAGCAGGAACAATCCTACCTTCTTGGAAGATGGTGTTGGCTGCTGAAGCCCTAGCCGGTGTCTTTCCTACTGCTAACTCTGAATGGGCTGCTTGTGAGAAAAAGCCACATCTTGTGCAAGTCAACAGCAGAACTGCTTAGTTAGAAATAAGCTACATCCTTGACATTAAGAGTTGTGCTTAGATCTCAAATACTGGAGCCAGAGACACCCACCTAGATAAAGCCAAGAAGAGCTCCAGAGGGCTTTGCTATTTGTTCTCCAAGAGTCATGTGAGAATCCTTTGAGTGGGAGGTGGAGTGGAGAGTACGTGTTAAAAATGAGGATTTCTTGGCTAAAAACATTCATGAAAAGGTGCCCAGCCTCATTACTTAAATATTCAGAAATGTAGGAATATGTGAATAAGAACACAAGTCATCATTTCATACACATCGACATGATTACAGAACGCTGCCCAGTTAGTTTCCAGGGCTGGTAAGAACCCACACACAACACAGGGTGAAGGTTATGTGGGGCTGGGACGGAAATCAGGCGGTGTCTCAAACGACTGACCTCAAGCCCTGACAATTCCACCTCTATCTGTACACATTCAAGAGAAATGAAAACACACCTGCATAAAAGCTGGTACACAAGCGTTCGTAGCAGCATTACTCGGAGTAGGTAAAGGATGGAGACACCCCCAAAGTCAATCCTCTAAATAAACTGCATACACAAAATGTGGTCACACAATAGGTTATTCTTGGCCACCAGACAGGAATGATCCACTGACCCGTGCCACAACATAGGTACAAGCATTACATTAATTAAAGCAGGGGACAGGGTTTGTGGAATAATGGAATAAAAACACCTTCAAAATAGTGTCAGATAATTATTTTTGAGACAATATTCCCCCTCCCTCCCCCCCCCCCCCGGCAAAGAAATACTATCACAGGAATTACCAAACACCATGTGCCTTGGTCCTGGCTAGCAAGCACCTAAGAACACCTGGAAGGAGAGAGTGCTGTCAATGCCTAGGGGCTCAGCTGCCTACGTGTCGATGCCTAGGTGCTCAGCTGCCTACGTGGCGAGGGGTTGGTGCCTGGCTCTGGTGGACTGAGCCTTGAGGCTCCCACTTACCATTCTCCCAAGTTTGGGATCCATTGGGCCGGAGCTTCAGCTCTCGTGTAACCTTCAAGGGCTGTGGGAAGAGGAAGTCCCATCAATACCCCAAGTGGGTCTCACTAAATATCTCTGTGTGTCCTAACACAACCTGACCCCCCGGAAGGAAGATGAGGCTAATGAAGCGGATCTATTCATGTCTGGAAAACAAAAATGCTTTGTTCCACATGTAGGCAGAGAAGGGAACAATGAATCCCATATGCAAAGATAAAGGATGAGGCAGTGGTCTGAAGGTCATGTGATGCCACTGGAGATCAGTGGCTGCTGAAGCCGTGGCTTCCCCCCAGAGGTCGGTGGCCACTGAGACCATGGCTTCCCCTGGAGATTGGTGGTCGCTGAGGCCGTGGCTCCTTAGGTGATCTCAAGGCTCAGGGGCAGGAGATAACCGTAGACAGTGAGCAGTGAATATATACAAGGCCCACCAGCAAGGGCAACCTAGAGGCCTCCAGCCTCCATCCTGGGGTTCAGACCCCAGTTGTGTCCCTCTGAGCACATGAGCTAGGACGCTGCAGGCTGTGTTCATTTCTTGGAGCCTCTGTTCACAAAAATGCTCGAAGCTAGGCAACATACACGTGTCATACACGTGTGACCTCCCAGCTCTGAAGGCCCTGAGGTCTAGAGTGAGGAGTGTGCAGGGTGGGCTTGTTCTGATGCTGTGAGGGAGAAGCTGCCCCAGGCTGCCCCAGCTCCTGCTGCTTGCTGCTGGTCCTTGGTGCTGTGTCTCATAGCAGCAGGAGCCCGGACTCTGCCTCCATCATCACTTGGCATCGCCAAGTGTATCTAGGGGTTGAGGTGGAAGAGGACCTTAGCGGGGAAAGGCTGGCACCAGTGAGCAGATGATGAGCACTTCTGGAAAGTGGAGAGGCCAAAGCATTAAGAATAAAGCATTTAGGAACCCTCTGGGAAACTTCTGAAAAGCCCAGTGCCAGGCATGTCCTCAGGGCCCTGTGTCGTTTGGGGTCAGAGCAGGCAGGGAGCCAGGAGAGCAAGCATAGTCAAGGACTTCTGGGCAGGGTTCAGGGTGTGACAGGTGAGCAGGAGGATCATTCGAAGGTGTGCCTAGCAGAAGGGAAGATGGGAGGTCCATCCCTTCCATTCCAGGCACTGTTTGGAATTGGCGTTCTGGCCTGCTTGCATGCTGTTCTAGCAGGCAGCCATTGCAGAGCTACGGAGAACAAGCTCCTAGTGACAGCTTCCTGATGGGGGCAGAGCCGGTGCTCTGTCTGTTCCTGGTGTCCAGCCTCCAGTGGGCAGAGGCACTGGGCGGCTCCCTCACGGGAAGCTCCACCACAAAGGGCCCTGAGCAAGACGTCCTCCTGTGAGCCAATTTCCCAGGCTGCAGCTTTCCAGCAGGTTCTGCCAGTACTGACCACTGGGGCTTCTCCAACAAGCACTGGGCCACGATGGTGTTTGCCTGGCCCTGCAGCGGGCTGTCCCTTGGGTGTGCTATCTCAGGAATAGTGGCTGCTCGCGTCTTCTGTCTGCCCTGGATTCTACACATGTGACTATGAGTCCTACCTGTAATCCGCAGGGAGAAATGCGTCAGAGACCCAGCCGGCCGGAGACGGTGGGTGCTGCGTGCTCTGGTGTGAGGAGGGTATGGGATGAGCTCATGACCAGTGTCCATGAGGCAAACGAGCTGCCGCGGGGACTTCTGGGGGCAGACCTTGCAGTTCTTTCTGTAGCCTACGGAGCTGAAGGAATGCATGGTTGTGATGCAGCCCTGTCTTCTGAGTCCTGACCGCCGGCCTCCACTCCGAGCTGACAATGACCCACACGGCAGCCCACATACACACGCATGTGCTCCATGACCCACACCATGCACACACATGTTGAAGCCACCCAACAAACACCTGTGTGGCCCATGAATAAGCCAGAAACCACCCAGCAAGCGTGTGTGCTCCTGAGCCAGGGGCTCTCCACCAAGCACACGCGTGTGTCCCACAAGGAAGGCAGACACCAACAGTGATTTCAGGGGTCAGTGTTCACTTTTATTCAGCAGCACAGACCAAGGGGGGACAGTCCTTCCACTGGGAACTGTGGGCTAGGCCCCGAGGGTTGGTAACAGAGAAGGGACAGCAATGTTGGGGCAGGTCTTGAGAAAGGATAGAACAGAGCACAGCGAGGGGTGACAATGGGGGCTGTGATGGCACAAGAGCCCCTGACTTTTCTCCCTTTCTGAATATCCCACTGTCATCCCCTGACCCAGAAGGCAGAGACAACCAGCTCCAGGCACCAATCCAGTGATGGCTACCACACCCTAACAGAGCTGCTGTTCTGCGATGCTGAATCCTTTTTAACGCCGAGGTCACACTGCCACCACTGAGAACCTGCCCAGAGGGTCGGTCAGCTGGCCTTAATGAGCCCCAGCACTGGAACATTAACAGTGGCCTGGTACAGCTAACTCCACCCACCTGACGGCTGGACCTGCTGGTGTCCATTCTTGGAAGTTGGCTCAAGGAAGAAGGGGAGAGGAACTTCCACTTTCCCGAAAAAGCCAGGAGAGGGAGAGGGTAGGATTCCTTCTGGTCGGGTGCAGCCCTCTGCGGGGAGCAGACTTCTCAGTCCTGCAGCTGAGACACCTCATACAGGTACGCGGCCAGCATCTTGGTTCCTTCCACATAGTTATGCCTAGAGGAGAGAACATGCAGGCTGCTGCCGACTGCCTGGGGGTCAACACACGTGTGTGGCTTCCCTGGGAGGGAGGGAGGGAGGCTGCATTCCTCTAGGGAGCATCCCCTGCCCTGGCTTGGAGTCCCTCTTGCTTCTAGAACTCGTGCGCCTCTCTCTCTGAGCAGGTGCAGCCCACTCCTCCTGCCAAGCCTGGTGCCGGGGTAGGGATGGAAAGGTCTGTCTCACCTGGCTCCCTGGTTGTCAATTGCTCACCCAGATCCAGGGCCCAGAATTGTTTCTGAAGAGCAGGCCTCCACCTCATACCCCAGGGACCAGTCTGTCTCTCCCACTCCCTCAGGCGGTGCAGGGTCCTTGCTGCGTTAGAACTGCTCACCCTGCTTGCCCAGGAGGAGCCTGGGATTTCTGTCCTCAGCAGCTCCAGGTCTCGGCTGCCACTCCCTCCACCTGCTGGGGCCCACCTGCCCAGCCCTCTCCTTCCTGCTGCCGACCAGAGGCTGCCTCTCTCCCGGGAGCTGGGGGCTCCCTGGCATGGCCACAGCCATGACATGCTGAATTTTCAAACAGGCCAAGTTGAGGGACTGAGGGGCGTGGTAGGTGTGCAATGCACACAGGGCACCGACTTACCTTTGTCTCCATAAACCACCTGCAGTAGGACTCATTCCCACCCCTCCCCCGTGAGAAGTTCTGGCCGCGCCCAATCCACCCAGGGGATCCTGACAGGTGCCGCCGCCCACCTGCTGTTCTTTAGAAGCAGGGGAGGAGTCTCACCTGTTGAGCTTCTCATTCTGGGAGTGGGCACCGTCATCTGCTGACCCTACTGGCAACAGCATGACGTTCTTGCCCGTGGCTTCCTGAAAGGTCAAGGTCACAGGAATGCTGCCACCTTCTCTGGTCAAGTCTGGTTCAACGCCAAAAACTGGGGGACAGAACAAAAGAAAGGGTGAACATTGGGGCCTGGAGCCCAGAGACCTTCACAGAGCCATCACCCAGCAATACTGAGCCCCAAACCATCAGCTGGCATCCCAGGTCCCAGCCCACGGCCAGCCTTCCTCTGAGCACCACAGATAAGCCTCGTGTATCACATGATACAGCAAGGCCCTGGGCGCGCGCTCAGGAGCCTGGCTTCCGCCCCCAAGGCAAGCAAGTCCAACCTGCTTTCAGGGCTCTTCTCCCAGCCACGTAATGCGGGTGATTGAAGTCGGCCACCCAGGGCTTCCCACCGTGGCCCATGTACACCTTGAACTTATTGGGACTGTGTAGTTCAGCAAACTTCTTGGTCAGGTAGCTTGTAACCTAAACCATAAACAGAAACACACATCATGTTTCTGTTTGGTTCTGAGCCAATGCTGGCAACTTACAATGGGGCTACAAGGTTCAGGCAGACAGGTCTACTCCAGGTCCACAGTGAGTCTACAGAGTCTTGCTGCTGAAGACTGGCCTGCATAGCATAACACCAGGAAAGGGAGTTAAACATCTTGTTCTGGAAGGTAAAAGGACTAGGACTTTAGCTCAGGAGGCTCTCTCTCAGCATTCTTGCTCACAGCTGGCACTCTACCACTTGAGCCATGCTTCTGGCTCAGCTTTTTGCTGTTAATTGGAGGAGCCTCACATACTTCTCTGCCCAAGCTGGCTCTGAACTGCAATCCTCTAGGTCTCATCTTCCTGAGTAGCTAGGAGTAAGGGTGTGAGCACCAGTACCTGGCTTACAATGCAATGTTGTAATTCAAAGCAATTCACTTTTCACACAGTTTAATGTGTGATCACATTTTAATATTAAGTATAAAAACAGCCGGGTGCCAGTGGCTCATGCCTGTAATCCTAGTGACTCAGGAGGCTGAGATCTGAGGATCTCGGTTCAAAGCCAGCCCGGGCAGGAAAGTCCCTAAAACTCTTATCTCTAATAAACCACCAGAAAACCGGAAGTGGCACTGTAGCTCAAGTGGCAGAGCGCTAGCCTTGAGCTGAAGAGCTGAGGAACAGCACTCAAGCCCAGAGTTCAAGCCCCACGACCGACCAAAAAAAAAAAAGGGAATAAAACAATGTTCTCTGACCTGCTGGATGTTAGCCCTCTAAACTCTGCTAAGCCTCTTTGGAGATGAGGTGGGTCTCTAACTAGACAGGACTGGTATCCTGTAAGAGGGGCACCAGAGAGCCTGTGCCTTCTGTGATTGGGAGCAGATGCCACATGCAGTGCTGCCACCTTCATCTTGGGCTTCCCAGCCTCAGAAAAGAAAAACCACCCATGATGCGAGCTTCTGTTAAGGCAGCTCTAGCAGACAAATAAACACTGTACTACTTGAGCCACACCACTCCGCCCTTTCTGGTTTACTTTTCAGTCTCTTGCTCTTGGTGTATGGGGCAGTCTTGGACCTTGATTCCCTGCCTCCTGAAAAGCTGGGATCACAGAAGTGTGCTACCACACCCAGCTTGTTTTTGATAGAGCTGCCCTAACTTTTTGCCTGGGCTGTCTCCTCTCATCTCCACTTTTTGCGTAGCTGGCATCACAGGCATGAGTCATGACATCTAGCCCTACGCTTTATAGTGATGACTGGCTAAATTTCATTGAGACATAAAGGAATCCAAGATCCAACCATGGACATGCCTGGATGACATCTAAGTTCTCGTGTGGAGAGCAGGCCTCGGGGTTTTCTTCCCAAGGGAAAATGCTGATTCCATCTCCCCATGAAGTCTCCCCATAAGGAAGAGCAACTGCCGGATGCTGGTGGTTCACTCCTGTGATCCTAACTACTCAGGAGGCTGAGATCCGAGGATCGTGGTTGGAATCCAGCTTGGGCAGCAAAGTTTAGAAGACTCTTATCTCCAATAAACTAAAAAAAGCCACAAGTGGCTCTATGGTTCAAGTGGCAGAGAGCTAGCCTTGAGCAAAACAGCTCAAGGATAGCACCGAGGCTCCGATTTCAAGCCCCAGGGCTGGCACATGCATGTACCTATGCGAGAGTGCAAACACACACACACACACACACACACACTGGCTGGTACTGGAACTCTCCCTTCCACTCCTTCTACTCTATTCCTTTAATAGATGGACTCTCAAGACTCTCACCCAAAGATGACATTTGACACAAATCCATTGGGAAGAGGTCAGAGAAGCCCTTGGCACACCTCAGCAGTAATGAAGGTCACTTACAAGCAATGCTTGCTTGTGTGACCTATGCTGATGACACACTTCTGCACTGATCATTATAACAAGTACCGAGTAGGCCAAAGCCATGAGGTACAAGTGTGTGGGCATGAGGTTTCTGCCTAGTAAAAGCCTTTTTCCCCTAAGGCTCTAAGAACACAAAAGTCCTTGGCCCACACCTGTACCCTTCACCCCCATCCACACCCCACATACCTGCTCACTGACAACTTCCGGGGTCATGTTCGGCACGAGCCTGATGGAAAACTTGCCGATCACCTTCCTAGGAATCACAGTCTTCGCCCCTGCCCCAGAGAAGGCACCTTCAATGCCGTGGAGGGAGAGGGAGGGGAACCGCCATCGGTGCATCAGGATGTCTTTCTGCAGAATCACAGGGAGGGTCCATGAGGAGACATGATGTCAATTGGGCAGCTGCCGTTCCTTAGGGCCAGGCTGAGTCCTGACAGCTCCAGAAAGGAGGCTGGGATGTGGGGACCCCACGCAAGAGGGCTGCTTAGAACTCACCCAATGGGTCACAACGGCTGCACACTCCCGAAGGAGGGTCATGCTGCCTCAGTAGTCCCCAGAGCTGGTGCTAACTGTGCAGGTCGTCAGATCCACTCTAAGCCTGCAGGCCACCCCACCCCACCTTCTCCGCCCTTCTGCCAGTGTGCATTGGCCTGTCTCTGCTGGTCTACCAGTGGCTTCTGCAGGACTCTAGGACAAGGCCCAACCTGTCCCAGACCTGCCAGCCCTCCCTGCAGGCAAGCCCACACTACAGAGTCCGGCCTATGGGCTGGGTCCTTCTGCAGTCCTTTGCTGCTTGTCTCTGGGGAAGGAAAGACCCCAAGGCCCAGAAGCAGACTGGACCACATGGAAGGTGGTGACTGGTGAAGCACACTGAGAAGATCAGAAGTAAACAATGTAACAAAAATCAACACATGACTTCTACCACTGGTTAAGTGTTCACCTTCACATCTGGCCACTGGGTGCAGCTTAACTCATCCCTGGGCTAGAGAGGTTTCTCTACAAACCCAAATAAAGTCGAGTTGGCCAAATATGAAGTCTGACATTTAGAACCCCTAATTGTCCCCAAACCAGCCACACCCCGCTTTGTAGATAGCTGTGCCAGTGCTGGCTCAGGTGGCCCCACTCCTGATGGGAAGAGCCTGAATCTGGACAGGCACGAGGCCCAGCGGGCTGGCACAGGCCAGGGTCCTGGACAGTACCTTGCAACCATGCAGGAGGGTGCTGACTCCCACGTCCTTGGCAAACTCCTCCATGTCGAAGTCAATGTGGTCATACAGCGCACACTCCTCCTCCGTCACAGGGGCCACGGCCTCATTAATGCCAGGGATAAGGATTTGCCCTTTCTTATCTATCAGGGAACCTGAGGCAAGTGGAGAGGGTTGAAACATTTGAAGGAGGCAGCACAAGAGGAACTGTGAAATAGCAAGTGACTGGGTGGAAACCTGCTCCTGAGCTGAGGGGAGCCTGGGAGAGGGGCGGGGCAGACTCCAGCCCTAGAACAACTCTAATGGCAGCTTCGCTCCCAGGGGAAGAAAAGGGAGCTGACAGACACAGGGGGACTTGGCTCCCTTTGGCCACACACCAAGGGGAAACCAGGAACGGCAGCAGATTGGTGGCCCATTGTAACAGAGCAGGAGTGTCTTCCCAGTGGCTGGGGAAAGCATCCTGAGCTTTAGGGCACATGCTGGACGGGACCTGGGGGAGACCAGGGGGTGTGGGAGGCAAGGCCAGACTTCATCAGGTATGGGACCATTCTAGGCAGAGCAGATGATGCAGAGGCAGAAATGAAACACAAGGGTCTTTTGAATGAAACTGAAGAAGGGACCTGGGATCCTTGGATACATCACCTGCTGTGGCCATCAGCCTAGAACTAGCACCGGCCCCTTCCCCAAGCCTCACAATTGACCAGGGACAGCCCACCCCAGCTCACCCATCAGGGAAATGAGATCCGTCATGGCCTCGTGCACCGAGCCGCCGTACACCCCAGAATGGAGGTCCTTGTCACTGCATTCCACCTGGGCAGGAACAAAGGGCACTTTATGTGGCGACTAAGTGGGAGCTTACTTTTTATCATGTGACAGCACATTGAACAAAGAACATTTATAAGACCTGATCATTTTCTAAATCAAAATCTGCTCCCCCAGGGACTAAGGACTGCCCCTCCCCATCCTTTCATGAAGACCCAAGAGCCTGCGACAAGCACCATGACCGGTGTGGGTCTGGAGCCTGAGAACATGGGTTCAGGCTCATTCCTTCACTGATCAGTCTTATAACCAGGTGAGCAACTAACCCATGTGCCAGTCCCAATCTCTAAAGGGGACAGACCACACACTCTCCCACAGTCCCAGGTCACTTCTAACACTCGGATGGGTCATGCCTAGTGACTGCTCAGTGCAGCGATGGCTGTCATTTCTGCCGCTTGGGGGTAAAGGTCACAGGCTCCACTCTCACCACCCAGGATGTGTGCAGGAAGACCAGCCCCGGGTGATTTCCGCCAGTGACCGCAGAGTGCAGCAGGGAGGGAGGGGCTTGGGGGTCCCCGCCCTCAAGAAAACTCAGTTATGGGATGCAAGCTCCAGTATTGATATGCAAAAGAAGGGTTCCTCAAATGTTTTGTGTATGTCTCAGTCTCCTGAGATAGACTAGCATTTAGTCTCCTCTTACTTTCTCCAAAGAAATATTACAAGTAACAGCTCTAGCTTGACAACACTATGAAATTAACTTCTGACCCCAAGAACCACTGTCCATGCCTGGGATATTAGGAGGGCTTACAGAACCTAAGTCATAAAGCTCTAAGCCGAAAGCTCCTCTCCACACATGACTAACTTCTTGGCACTTGCCTATTGTAGGTAGGGAAGAACAAGGAGGCTTAGTTGTTAATCCAAGAAGGCAAGGAAGCCTGAAGAACCCAGCCCCACACCTCAATGAAAAAGTAGCAGATTCCCCGGAGGCCATAGGTGACGCATGGCTTCTTCTTCCCCAGCCAGTAATTGTCAGAAATGCAGACGTAGTCCACATCTTTAAAGAACGTGTCTTTCTGGGCAAAAATCAGCTCGTCCAGGCCTTCAGAGCCAGATTCCTCCATACCTTCCAGGCAAAACCGCACGTTGACAGGAACCTCCTGTGAGAGAGAGTGGCAGAGGACTAGGCTTCGTGGCTTTCCATCCCAAAGCACCACATGAGGAAGCAGAGTGCTTTCAAACTGAATTTCAAGTTTTAGTCTCCTCCAGACCAGGGGCAGGGAGGGATTAGGTTCAGAGGGTGGCCCTCCATACCCCTCTAAGGGAGGACGGGGAGGCTAACGGAGGCCCAGTGGGGCTTAGGGAGGTTTGGGGAAACCTGTGGGGAAGAGGTGTCCATCAAGGGATTTCTGCATTCAGAGTGAGCAAAGAGAAGACAGGAGCCAGAGCCACTCCTCTAACAGAGAGCAAAAACCTTAGCATGATGAGCATTACCCAGTCCTCACGGAGGCAGACAGAACTACCAATGCGAGGACAAGCCAGCAAGCCCTTTCCTCCGAGGCCACCCCGGCCACTGGCACCACCCACCCACACAGCTCTGCATGGAAGTGGTGCCCTTGCCTGAGAAGCCAGTCTAGACTATGTGTTCTGGATGATTTTCTAGGTACTCTTCTAGCTTCAAGAGCAAGACAGGTGACCCACCCATGGACACAGCCAGACGACTAGCCAGAGTCCACAGACAGCACAGAAGAGCAGGGCAGACATCTTGCTGAGAAGTCACCAGGGTAACCTTTGAGCACCGGCACAGTGATCACTCTTCTAATGTTTTCTAGAGCTGGCAACAGCTACACAATCTTAGATCTGAGTCACCTGTGCTGACGAAGCTTGGGGACACTTGCTTTCTCCTGCCTGGTGATCTTTACGGCACTGCTCAGATCGGATCTGGCAGGCCCTGCGGTGAACATACCTGACCGGTCTTCTGATAAGCTTCCAGGGCATTCATCCAGCCGGCCACTGGCCCCTTATCATCAGTCGAGCCTCTCCCATATAACTTGCCTAGAACAGCAACAATTCAGTCCTGGTTACAATGAAATCGAAAGGAGTATATACCTGAAATATCCATTTGGCAATGTCTTAGCTAGCACAACCACACTTGGGGAGGGAGGAAGGCTTTCTTTTCACTCCAGAAGCCCAGAGTCTCCACCCAGTCCTAGTGGCAGAATTCAGAGAATTCACCATGATCCCAGAAGCAGTCATGTACGTGTCCCACCATGCCCCTCCTTCCCTTCTACAGCAGTGGTGAGCGAGCATTCCTCCTGACCAGGGCAGGGACACACAGTCCATTCCAGGTCATCAAAGCTGGTCACCACGGGCAGTCAGCAGCGGCGTAGGTGGGAAGCTCGGTCACTCGTACTGCAAAAGCACCACAGACTTCACCCCACCCCAATGTTGACACTAAAGCTGATACATAAACAGAGCTTGCATTTTAAATTTTTTACTTCTCCATTCTTTTTTCAGTTATCATTTTGAAAACTGCAGGACAGAACACTACTTCCAACCATTATTGGATCTGGGACTTCCAGGAGGTGTCAGGGTTACTTTGGGAACAGTCTGGAGAGGTACGGAGGAGTAAGGGTCTGGAAAATCAGGACAGGGACTGGCAAGGGACAACTCCTGGTGTAGAGCAACACAGGGTCTGTCACAGAGACCAAGAAGTCTGAGGAAGGAAGATAGCTGTAAGTCCTGCTACAGACTGGTGGAGTTTACATGGTAAGGAAACGCCACTAAGACTTGAGCATCTGCACTCCAGGAGGAGTTTACTCCAGGTACACACAGAAGACTAACTCCCATACTAACCAGTGTGCACACACAGCATCATGTAGAGGTACACAGAAGACTAACTCTGATAACTAACTAGGATGTACACACAGCATCACATGGAGGTGCACAGAAGACTAACTCTGATAACTAACTAGTGTTCACACACAGCATCACATGGAGGTGCGTAGAAGACTAACTCCCATACTAACTAGTGTGCACACACAGCATCATGTAGAGGTGCGTAGAAGACTAACCCTGATGACTAACCACTGTTCACACGTCAGCATCACACAGAGGATGATGGCATGGGATTAAGTTTGAGGAAAACTGTCATTTTAAGTGGCATGTCTCTTCAATCTTGCAGTCATGAACATAGTTCATACTTGGCCAGGAGAGGTCTAAAGACAGACTGCACCAGTTAGAAAAGAATTCTGGAAAGCAGCCCTGACGGGCAAGGCTCAAATGCAAGGGCCTCTGTTTCTTTCTGGTCAGGGACTACCATGGACAAAAGCAGAGAGAAGTGAGAGCAGAGTACCCCTCAAGAGGGGCTGGGAAGAAGTCTAGCTTCTATGGGTCCTGTGTCTCACGAGCCTGCTGGTGCCCGAAGGCAGGCGCGAAGGACAGACTACTGCCTCCTACTGTCCTAGAGTGACACACAAAGCAGTAGCTGGACCTCAGGGAGAGGCACTAGGCAACAGGCCTTTGAGGATTACGTGGCCTCAGTTCAGAAAATGTATCTGGAAGAGACATCAGGATATACTAAAGCCCAAGATAGGATGAAGTTACGTGCACAAGAAAAGGTAGGTTTTTCCGTGTTTTCACTGACTGAGACACATGTAAAAAAACTCCAGAACCCATTCTCTAGATAAGAACAATCCCTATTGGCCAGGTGTGGCATCACCTGCCTATAACACTAGCATTCAGGAGGCTGAATCATGAAGAGCCAAAGTTCCAGACCAGTCTAGACTATCTAGCAAGACTGTCTAAAACCAACAAAGACAAAAACCCAAACTGTAGCTAAAAGAGGAAAACCTGAGATGATCAGCGATTTTCCCATCGCAGAAAATGCAGCAACGCCGGTGTGAATGGGGAGCCCGCCTCCTTGGGAGAGCAGAGGACACTGGGAGACACCGCCCCTCACCATCTCGCTCCACCAGAGTGAAGGGCTCGCTGTCCCAGCCATCCTCCAGGGCCGCAGGCTGCACGTCCAGGTGCCCATAAATGCACACTGTTTTCTTCTGGGGGTCATTGCCCAGCTTGCCAAGCAAAATGGGAGGGAGTGGAATCTCTGAGCCATCAGGGAGCTAAGACAGAAAAACCAAGAACAGCTCATTAAAAAACTTGGGATTTACTGGCTCTGTTATTAAACATACCTGGGCTTTCTTATCTGCTCTTATCCATCAACTTCGGCTGAAAACTTTATGATCGTACTGCTCAGCAGTCATTAATTAACGAGAATTTACTTTCCTGTAATCCAAAGAGCGTACTGAATTACATCTACACATTTTCAAAGACTTGATTCTTCAGTAACATTGACAGAATAAAACTCTGCAGGCTGAGTGTCCAGGGCCTCACAGCTGCTCTCAGGAAACCCAGACCTGGAGGATCATGGTGGGGAAGAAAAGTCTGTGAGACTCCATCTTCAATTACCCTACAAAAAGAGGACTGGACGGCTGGGAAGATGGCTCAGTGGTAGAGCACTTGCCTTGCATGCCTGAGGCCCTGGGTTTGATTCCTCAGCACCACATAAAGCAAAATGAAAAAAGCCGGAAGTGGCGCTGTGGCTCAAGTGGTAGAGCGCTAGTCTTGAGCAGAAGAGCTGAGTGACAGCGCCCAGGCCCAGAGTTCAGGCCCCAGGACCGGACCCAAAAAAAAAAAAAAAAAAAAAAGAGGACTGGAGATATGACTCAAGTGGTAGAGTGCTAATCACAAGCAAGCAGGCTAAGTGAGAACGTGAGACATTGCTTGAATGCAAGCCTTGGTCCTAGTACAAACAACAACAACTACAAAACCCACAAAAAAATTCCACAGCCTGAGTTTGGGATATAACTTCATCACTTCTTGAAATGATAGCTGAAAAGAATTAAGATTAAATGGAGGGCTGGGAAGGTGGCTCAGTGGTAGAGCGCTTGCCTTGCATGCATGAGGCCCTGGGTTCAATTCCTCAGCACCACATAAACAAAAAGAAAAAAAAGCTGGAAGTGGCGCTGTAGCTCAAATGTTTGAGCACTAGCCTTGAGCTGAAGAGCTGAGGGACAGCGCCCAGACCCAGAGTTCAGGCCCCTCGACTGGATCCCCCCAAAAAAGAATTAAGATTAAATGGAGGGGGGCTGGGAAGGTGGCTCAGTGGTAGAGAGCTTGCCTTGCATGCCTGAGGCCCTGGGTTCGATTCCTCAGCACCACGTAAGCAAAAAGAAAAAAGCCGGAAGTGGCGCTGTGGCTCAAGTGGTAGAGCGCTAGCCTTGAGCTGAAGAGCTGAGGGACAGCACCCAGACCCAGAGTTCAGGCCCCACGACCGGACCCAAAAAAAAAAAAAAAAAAAAAAAAGATTAAATGGAGGGCTGGGAAGGTGGCTCAGTGGTAGAGTATTTGCCTTGCATCCATGAGGCCCTGGGTTTAATTCCTCAGCATCATATATGCAGAAAATGCCAGAAATGGCATTGTGGCTTAAGTGGTAGAGTGCTAGCCTTGAGCTGAAGAGCCAAGGGACAGCGCACAGGCCCAGAGTTCAAGCCCCATGACCAGCAAAAAAAAAAAAAAAGATTAAATGGAAAGATACATTTTTTTGAAACTCTGTATGAAGACTACCACCATGCACAGATGTAAAGAAATACAATCCACACAGAGCCATAGTAGATGAAGTGATGACTGTAGGTATTGGTGTCAGTCATTTGTCCTCCTGTAAGGATGGGCACAGGACATGAATGGCAGACTTCTGTGTGCAGAGGAGAAATTCAGGGACAGGACAAGAGAGCAAGTCAGCCAGGTCTCCTCTAACCTTCCCATCAGCTCCAGGGTCCCCACCTGGACTTACACTGTGGCTCTAGCAGGCTGTACACAAGCCTTGCAGCCCGAGTGCCTCCTCTACCAGTCCCCACATTCTCACAGAAAACCCTGTGACCACAGCAGAACTCCACAAGCCATGGCAGAGGAGGATGTGAGCGTGTATACCTGATTCAAAAGGAGGAGGCAGGGACTGTCCAACCAGCATGTCACATACGTGCATTGATCCAGACACCAGGATATTCTAGTTACAGTAATATAAACAACACATGCCAGGTGTGGTGATACACATGTGTAGTCTGACACTTGAGAAGCTGAAGGATGGGAGGATTTTACATGTGTGGCTAGAAACAAGGGCTGGGAATGTAGCTCAGTGGTCAAGTGCTTGCCTAGAATGCACTAGGCCCTAGGTGTCAACACCTTGCCCTGCCCCACTCCAACCCTGGTTATAATGAGCAAACCATGTTCTTAGTGAAGCTGGACTAACAACTTAGATTTAGAGGCAAAATGAGCAACTGAAAGCAGAAGACAACATGGTGCGGGGCTGAGAACACTCCACACTCTGAGCTTGTGAGCACTGCTGGGAACTCAGCAGGTGTTCAGAATTCTTGTCAGAAAGACGTGTTTCCTCATTATAGGTTACCTATTAATACCTAAGTGACTCTGGTAATCCAGACCCATCTGTACTCAGTGTGCAGACTAGATGCCCAGCACTACTTGAGCTACACACAGTGAGGGCTGGATTTTCTACATGAGATCTCCTGAGGCTGGCCAGGCGCCAGTGGCTCACGCCTGTAATCCTAGCTACTCAGGAGGCTGAGATCTGAAGATCTCAGACAGACTTCCCCTAAATAAATTAAAAACAAAACAAAAAACAAAAAAAAACCTGAACTAGTTTAGCATTTTCTAACAAGCTGTTAGGACCCATACATAAGTTGGCTTTGAAATTTACTTGGGCTTGACATCCCAGTCTCACCTTTCCTCTAGCTGTGATAACCCCAGCTTCACCTTCAGACCTGCTCCAGCCATCCTTCCCCCTGGACATAGAGCCCAGCTCAAATGAATAAACAAAGAGAGAAGATGCAGAGCTGATGCCCTGCAAACGTCTGGAGAAGTTCTCTCCCTTTCTCTCCCTACCAGTGCTGGAGATGGAACACAGGGCCCTGACTAAAAATTCTACCACTGAGATACATCCCTGTGGTGATGAAAACTTTCAATTCCTTGTTAAAAACAGATGTTACATGGCCTGAAGTGGTAGAATAGTCATCTTATTCTTCAATGAAGGGCCGTACCTAAAACACTACCCTGTAAAGTCAGTGGTAAAGTGAATAGGTCTATTGTAATGAAACAACTCTTAAATTATTTATCACATCTAGTTTTCTCATATATTGGGAAAAGATGGAGAAGAGAGCAAGTAAAGTGCATACCCAAGAGAAAACAAGATGAAAAACTTGGTTATTCTCCCAAGAGTAAGCAAAAAGTACAATTGTTTGCAAGATGTAATACATCTAAGTCAACAATTAAATCTACTGTCAGAAGAAAATATCAGAAGAACCGTATTGAGTGAATACTGAATTCTGGCATTTCCATTTCCCTGGCTCCTGGTGGCCCAGTCCACTGGAATAAAGTATGCCCACAACCAAATGTCCACATCCGACACTCCAGGACTGTAGTTTTCTACCCACATCAAACTCGACAAAGCAAAGGAGCAAGATGAACAACATCATGTCATGTCCTACAATATGAGTCTTCAAACTCTGAAAATACAAGGGCTGAAATTATTGGAAACTAGATTTGCATAATCATGTATCATAAAGTGAGACTGTTTACTTAAATAAGAAGGAAAAGAGCCGTTCTTCTCTGTCCGGATCCGACATTAAACGGCAGCAGACACCACCACCATCTCCCTCGTGAAGTGCTGAGGACAGTGCTCAGGACATAAGCCGTGGAGCAGAAGTCACCACTATCTTTAGTGACAAGGTAATAGTTTAATTTGCCGGTTTAAAGCTTTTTAATTTCTGGGACAAGTATTTCAGCTATTCTCTAACAATGACCAATACAGTAATTTATTCTTGTGCAACTGTCTACCTTTCTCCTTCCTGAAGAAAAATGATGGGTATCACAAAATCTCTGCTCTAATCCAACTAATGCAATCACTGAATGGTCATTGCAAGGGCCCTGGCTTGTTCTGAAGATGGGCCGAGCAACTACAGCAAAAGCTCACCCAAGACTGGGTGGAGTGCTCTCAACCCTGGCCCAACCCGCTGCTGGGCTCTGCAGCCCCTACCTTCTGTTTCCCAATGTCCATCAGCTCCACAGAGCCCCCCAGCTTCTGGATGTCTCCAGCTGCAGTCTCCATCATCCTTTTGATTTCCCCTCTCTTCTCAGGCCATGCAGACACGCTCTGGATGGCTACCCATTCAGCAAGTTTCTGTAGGTAGAGAGCAAGCAAAAGGAATTAGTTGGAAAAGGATTTCCTTCCAGGTAGAACAAGGTTTCTAACTGTGCGGTTTTTCAAGGACATCAGTCCCACTCACTTGCTGACACAGACTAGGCAGACAGAACAAGACCCATTTTACTGGCTTGTGTTCTAGATTTTAAGAACTGTGCACTAACCCTGCCCAACGTCTAGAACAAAACACAAGACAGCAGGATATGTATTTTTAACCACTAAGGTGATATGAATATAAAATGTACTAAGTTCCATAAATATCTGAGCCTTACAAAATTTAACTGAAAGATACCGTAAATACCAGCACTCTTATAAATCAAATTAGTTTATTTATCCTCCCCCAAAATATTCATGTTTTATCATTTTTAGAATAAGAAATCTAAAGAATTTTTTTTTCCTGAAGTATGTCTATCAAAAAATAACTAAAGAACTAGGTGTAGGTACCTCACATGTATAATACTAGCTACTCAAGAGGCAGAGATCTGAAGATCATGGTTTGAAGTCAGCCTGGGCAGGCAAGTCTGTGAGATTCTTACCTCCAATACATTACCAAAAAGTCAGAAGTGGAGCTATGGCTAAGTGGTAAAGTGCTAGCCTTGATCAAAAAGAAGCTCAGGGATAGTACCCAGGCCCTGAGTTCAAGCCCCAGAACTGGCACTAGTAAGTAAAAACATAAATAACTTAAGAGCATGATACTTTAAAATCGAGAAACAAATAAGCATAAAACATTAGAGTTACTCAGATGATGCTAAATACAAACTAGTTCTTTAATGTGTAACTATCTCAAGAAATCACAGATGCAGATTAAAGAAAAATCACATGGTAGCTTATCATTTCTAGAAACAGATATTAACACTTTCTGTGAAATTCCAGAGGTGAAGCTATATTGTACTGAGAACGTAGAGAAACAGATCCCTAGGTAAGATTCTGAGTACTTGTTCTTTTTTTCTTTTTTTTTTTTTTGGGTCCATACGTGGGGCCTGAACTCTGGGCCTGGGCACTGTCCCTTAGCTCTTCAGCTCAAGGCTAGCGCTCTACCACTTGAGCCACAGCGCCACTTCCAGCTTTTTTCTTTTTGCTTATGTGGTGCTGAGGAATCGAACCCACGGCCTCAGGCATGCAAGGCAAGCGCTCTACCACTGAGCCACCTTCCCAGCCCTTGAGTACTTGTTTAAATGGCAAAATCCAAACTGACTTCCAAGTTTCTCTGACCCCACAGCTTAAGCCAAGTTTCACTGCTCACTAGCACAGGGATCTCCTTACCTTAATGTAGCGATCCTGGTTTTCATCAATATACTGAAACACAGGAGTGAGGGCCGACATCCTTCAAGTAGGCTGCACACTTTGGAGGTTCCTGGAAGGGAGAACAATGGGTCAGTCCTGCCTGCAGGAAGGGACTGAGGTCAACAGTGACTCGTCAGAGCTCTAAGTATGGCTCCACCCTCGTGTCAGCATTGCAACACCCATCACAAGACAGTCCAGGAAGTAAGTACCCTTTGGAACCCAGACAGAGGCTTAAGACTCATCTTCCTTTAGCTCTGCAAAAGGCTTACACAAAACTGCATCCAGTCGCAAGGCCTGAATCATGGACAATCTGATAAAAACCAAAGGAACACTAATTTATCAGGAACTTTTAACTTTATACTCTTAAAGCACACAGAGAACTTTCTACCTTGTTACCACAGCGGAACAAGTTACTTTAAAAATAAAAAAAAAAAAGTCATGTGCTGAGTCTCTACATCCACAAAGCCACAAGTCAGCCAGATAAACTGGATGAAGTCAGCTTAGGCGAGCTGACAATCTTAGAAGGAATGCCCAAGGGCCATGTACTGCACTCTGTGAGGAAGAGTCTTTGTCTGCTCCGCACAGTGGGGTAACTGAGGATTGTAATAATGCACTGTATGTTCAGAAAGCTAGAAGAGGATTTGAAATCTTTCTACGATAAAAGAGTGATTAGTGGGCTGGGAATGTAGCTTAGTGGTAGAGTACTTGTCTAGCAGGCATGAAGCCCTGCATTCAGTCCTTAGCACCACATAAACAGAAAAAGCCAGACAGAGTACTGTGGCTCAAGTTGTGCTAGCCTTGAGCAAAAGAAGCTCAGGGACAATGCCCAGGCGCTGAGTTCAAGCCCCAGGACTGGGAAGGAAGGAAGGAAGGAAGGAAGGAAGGAAGGAAGGAAGGAAGGAAGGAAGGAAGGAAGGAAGGAAGGGAGGGAGGGAGGGAGGGAGGGAGGGAGGGAGGGAGGGAGGGAGGGAGGAGGGAGGGAGGGAGGGAGGGAGGGAGGGAAGGAGGGAGGAAAAGAGAGAAATGACTAGTATATGAGACAAATGTTTCTACCAATTGGAATACTACAGTGCCTATGTATTGAGACACCATGAATATGTATGTGCCCCAGGACTATGTATAGTGTTTATGCTTTTAGAAACAAACTTAAAACTAAACTTCATTGTCTACAGACTCCTGGCACATTGTCTAACAAACACCTAGCTTTCATGAAAAGGATTCCTGGACACTTGGAATGGCAGAGTAAATAAAGGCACAATGCAAGAATGAATGGAATGAAGGTGTAGGCATGAGACCACATGGCCCCACACTGCAGTACAGATCAGAAGCAGGTATCAGATAAATGCACTGATAAGTAAAGAATACACTGATAAGTAAAGAACTTTTTTCCCCCCTGAATAAAGGAACCTATGACAAGAAGCTGGCAGCTAGGCAGGAGATCCAGAAGTTTCCTGAGATGCACAGTGTGAGAAAATCACAGAACAATGAGTAGCAAATCTCATTTCTCTATGGGTGGAAGATGAAACTAGCACGTTCTTGGTGCCCTTGTCCTGCTGCCTCCTCTGCAAACACGAGGTCATAGCCACATCTGGGGCCAGCTCAGCCTCACCGGAAGCCCATGAATGCCAGTGAGGCTTTTAGTAAGTCACATTTCACCTGTCACCAGAAAGGTATACAGGGAAGCTATCTGTTTACACGACATGAAACTCTGTTTCCTAGCAGACCACATACATCACTTGGAGCTTTCTTCTGTTCCTGCCACTACTTACAAATCTCAAACTCCCTGCAGCACAGCCTTTCTGATCTTCATGCTTACATTAGCCCAGGCTCTTTTAGCTAAAACCACACAAAGATACAATCATGGAAGCTGCATTTTTGTTAAGAATAGTATAAATACTGACCAGCATGTTCTGCTTCCCTGCAAAGTCTCCAGAGCTGAGCTCAAACCCACTCCCCCTCCAGGCAAAGCAGGTCCAGCCAGGTTTCATTTTCTCCCTCCCACTCAGTTCTGATTCCAGTTTTACCTCTGCCTGCACCAAAGCCTCTAAGGAGAGCACCCTGTGTGCTTTGGGATGAGCCTGATTTATTAAGGTAAAAACAGTTTGGGTGAAATGAACAAAAGCAAACTTTAGTCTGTTGCTGGTGGCTCACATCAGTAATCCTAACTACTCAAGAGACTTAGATCTGAAAATGGTAGTTCAAAGCCAGCCCAAGCACTATGTATGTATGTGTGTGTGTTACACGCATACATTCTTTCAGATAAGACAGTTTCACTGCCTTTTGAAATCTCAAATTTAAAGAGGTCAGGGAGAGAGGAAGGAGAAACTGTATGTGCAGTATGAGTATCAATCTTTGTCTCTTGATAGTTCAAGGTATGCATTAATGTGACTTTAACTGAGTAAAAAGCATCAAAGCTAGGGCAAACAGGATCCATTTGTCTGTTCTAGAACTTCTTCCTAAACATACCAAGGAATCACTTTCTGCAACTCCTCTCTACAAACATTACAAACAGGGTCAAGTTTTAGTGTGTGCATGTGTGCGTATACAAATTTTACAAATGGGAGCTGGGAAGGTGGCTCAGTGTGTAGAGTGCTTGCCTTGCATGCATGAGGCCCTGGGTTCGATTCCTCAGCACCACATAAGCAGGAGAAAAAAAGCTGGAAGTGGTGCTGTGACTCAAGTGGTAGAGCGCTAGCCTTGAGTTGAAGAGCTGAGGGACAGCGCCCAGGCCCAGAGTTCAGGCCCCACAACCAGACCAAAACAAAACAAAACAAATTTTACAAATGGGTTTTAGTGTGTGTGTGTATATATATGCAAAAATTACAAATAAGGATTTTAGTGTGTGTGTGTTTGTGCCTGTACTCAATCTTGAACTCAGGGCCTGGGTGCTGTCCCCTGGCTTTTTCGGCTCAAGGCTGTCCCTCTACCATGGCAGGTGTGAGCCACTGTCCACATCGGGTAGGTTACAGGACCGGCTCCAGGCTCTTTGGTCTCCCTCTGAGAGGCGCCAGATGAGTGGTCCCCAGGAAGGTGGGGGCCTCTGTGAGGATTTGAAGGACAGTGCAGGGGGCTATGTTACCCACCCCACCCCCAGAGCGAAGAAGGAGCCTTGATGACCTCCCTGCCCTCCCCTCACAGACCCGGCCTCACTGACCCCCCCCCTCCCCTCATAGACCTGGCCTCCCAGACCCTGCCTCCCTGACCCTCCTCCCTTCTCCTCCCCTCACAGACCTGGCCTGGCTGACTCTCCCTCCCCTCCCAGACTCGGCTTCGCTGACCCTCTCTCCCCCCTCCCCTCCCAGACATGGCCTCGCTGACTCTCCCTCCCCTCCCTCCCCTCACAGACGCGGCCTCGCTGACCCGCCCTTCTCCCCTCCCCTCACAGACGCGGCCTCGCTGACCCTCCCTCCCTCCCCCCCCCTCACAGACGCGGCCTCGCTGACCCTCCCTCCCCTCCCCTCACAGACGCGGCCTCGCTGACCCGCCCTCCCTCCCCTCACAGACGCGGCCTCGCTGACCCGCCCTCCCTCCCCTCACAGACGCGGCCTCGCTGACCCTCCCTCCCCCCCTCACAGACGCGGCCTCGCTGACCCTCCCTTCCCCCCTCCCCTCACAGACGCGGCCTCGCTGACCCTCCCTCCCCTCCCTCCCCTCACAGACGCGGCCTCGCTGACCCGCCCTCCCTCCCCTCACAGACGCGGCCTCGCTGACCCTCCCTCCCTCCCCCCCTCACAGACGCGGCCTCGCTGACCCTCCTTCCCTCCCTCCCCTCACAGACGCGGCCTCGCTGACCCGCCCTCCCTCCCCTCACAGACGCGGCCTCGCTGACCCTCCCTCCCTCCCCTCACAGACGCGGCCTCGCTGACCCTCCCTCCCCTCCCCTCACAGACGCGGCCTCGCTGACCCTCCTTCCCTCCCTCCCCTCACAGACGCGGCCTCGCTGACCCGCCCTCCCTCCCCTCACAGACGCGGCCTCGCTGACCCTCCCTCCCTCCCCTCACAGACGCGGCCTCGCTGACCCTCCCTCCCCTCCCCTCACAGACGCGGCCTCGCTGACCCGCCCTCCCTCCCCTCACAGACGCGGCCTTGCTGACCCTCCCTCCCCTCCCTCCCCTCACAGACGCGGCCTCGCTGACCCTCCCTCCCTCCCCTCACAGACGCGGCCTCGCTGACCCGCCCTCCCCTCCCTCCCCTCACAGACGCGGCCTCGCTGACCCGCCCTCCCTCCCCTCACAGACGCGGCCTCGCTGACCCTCCCTCCCCCCCCCTCACAGACGCGGCCTCGCTGACCCTCCTTCCCTCCCTCCCCTCACAGACGCGGCCTCGCTGACCCGCCCTCCCCTCCGGGACCCGCGGGGCCTGCGTGGCGTCGTCCTCTCCCCCTCCCACCCCCCCCCCGGCAGCCCGGAGGCCCTTACGGAGGCTCGGGCCTGTCCAAGGCCTCCGGGGACTCAGGGCCTCCGAAGCCGGCCGCGCACTCGGGGCCAGCCGGCCTCCATGGCTCCCGCCTAGCCGGGAACCTGCAGGCCCCGCCGGCGCGGGGTGCAGGCCGGGCGGCCGCCGCCAAGGGGAGCCCCGCGGGACAGCCCCGCTTACCGCCGCGAGCGCACGCCGGTTCCGCACCACGTGTCCTGGGCCACGCCCCCAGCCCTGGGCTCGCCCCGCCTACCAGTCCTCAGCCGGGGCCGGAGGGCTGACACCGCCCCGCGCTACCCACCAATGCACGACCTCCTCGGGGCGGGTGACGTCGATAATCCCCGCCCCTAATAGCTCCGTCCACAGAAGGGCTGGCTCCTCCCTTCCATCGGCAGCCCCGCCCTCCCCCCCACACGGGCGGGGCGTTCCCCGGCTGGGATTCGCCCAGAGGCGTGTCCGGCATGCTCCTGGGGCCCTGGGTCTTGTGTCCGGAATAATGGGATCGCGCGCGCGTCGTTGCCCACTGTGTCCCTGTTCCTGAAGAATCCGGGGCTACCTGCGTTCCAGTTTGTTGTACTTGATGACCAAGCATTCAGCACTTCTGCCAAGAGCAGAAACGGGAAGTGGAGCTGTGGCTCAAAGTGGCAGAGCACTAGCCTTGAGCAAAAGAGCTCAGAGACAGCGACCAGGCCCTGAGTTCAAGCCCCGTGACTAACAAAAATAAACTAATAATCATAATCCCAATCATAAGACCCATGGCACACCACTGTTGGGTTTGTCAAAGTTTAATAAGTACCTGGGGATAGTATAAAAGAAAGCAGGAACTTGGGCCCAAGTTTAAAAAAATGAATATGCATTTTCCATAATCATCTGATAAAAAGTTAGTGAAGATACTTCCCAGTAAATCTGACTAAATGCTAAGTGGAGGATGCTGTATCTGGAAATATGTTAAACTTTACCTGGAAATACGTTACATTTCCAGAATTTTCTAGGTCCCATCCCTTGAAATCATGCAAAATGGGCACCTGATTCTGATTGAGCAGGTCTCCTCCACTAAAATCATGTAGACTCTGGAACACCCAAAGCTTTAAAAGAAACACAGTACTGAACTTACAAGCAAGTCTGGGCTTTGAGCAAGACTCCTTAAATGTGACCCCTCTTACTCATGAGGGAGCAGGCTATGAGGGAAGGCCTGCCCTGGCTCTTAGTTCCCAGGCCTCGCTGTTCTAGAAGAGAGCCCCTGTGGAATTGACACAGCTGGAAACTGCAGTCCTTAAAACGCAGACCTCAGAAAGCCTGTGCCTCAGTCTGAAGACCTCTGCCCTTCATCCCCAGCTTCTCAGTAAATGAAGGAATCCTTGAGTGTGAAGCCCTGAGTGTCCAGCAAGTGGCACTGCATGCACATTTCTTCTCTGGTAAAGGGTGCATGGCAGGTTGGACAGGATGGCAGTAAATCTCAAAGAACTAGAAGAATGTTCTTCAGTTTCCCTGCAACTTTGGGGAGGAGGTTATTACAGAGAACACAAAGAGACAGGTATGTGGACTCATCACCAATTAACTACTGAAAAATCCAGAAGTAGAGCTGTGGCTCAAGGGCTAAAATGCCAGCCTTGAGCAAAAGCTCAAGGACAGCACTCAGGCCCTCAATTCAAGCTCTCAAGTCCTTACAAACAAGTGGGTCCATGAATTTTTGTCTTTTTCTGGGGTGGGAGAGTGCAAAAAAGTTAAATTTGTAGAATTTCCAAAATGTCATTTTGTTCTTGTTTGATATTTCGAAGGTACAGCTTTACAAAGCCTGTCCGTCTTTCTGTTTAAAAGAGAAAAATGTTAATTTCTTGCTCAAAAAAGAAGAGAAATGGTGGCAGTTCATTTGTAGTTAGAGTATAAATAAATCTATATGACCTGAAGTCACATGACACCTGTGACTTGGAAGGAAGTAAGAGAGAGCCCTGCCCAGGACCAGCCCACTGCAAAGCTTGGGTGGGGAGCTGGGTCTCAGCATCTGGGCTCTGGTGGCTTTCAGATAAAAGATGAAGGGAGGGGACCAGATTCTGCTCAAGTCTCTACTTTTTTTTTTAATATAATATTGCCTCTATTCTATTCTACTAATATCTTTGAATTTCCATGTTGATGTAAAATTTTTCAAACTAATTTGGAACCTCACAATAAACAATACTAAGTGGGCTATAAATCACCTGCTATAATTTGGCTGTATTTTGTCCTGGGACCGTCTTTAGTGCTCTCTGCTTCCTGTTCTTCCTGAGGTAAACAGCCTCCTCCTCTCTAGGCTCTATCTGCCTGATGCTCTATTGCACCATGGACCAGCATCAGGGGCATGAAGAAAATCTCTGTAACCATGAGCCACAATAAACATCCCTTAAGCTGTTAATCAGAGTGATTGTTGTATAGGAATTCAGTCATGAGAAACAGAGAAGCCACATCTTGAGAGGTCAAATTGGGAGTCTATATTAGAAAGCAGGCCACTGCAGGCCACTGTCTCAAAGACCTGCAGCCCAGAATCCAGCATGCACAAAGGTTTTAAAGACAAAAGCCACATGTTTGGGGTGGAGACCCACACCCAACAAAAGCAGACCACATAGGGAAATATTTAGGGGCAAGCAAAACACATCAAATAGGGAAATACTCAAGGGCAAGCATTCTTTCCAGCAAAGCATTCCTGCGCTAAACAACCAGATAGCTGCAATTCAAATAATTGCAGTAGGCCTTCTGGAGCTGGGTGGAACGCCCCTCCACCCAGCAAAGCACCAAGTGGCCTGAGGACAAGGCGTGTTAGTTAGACCCAGTCTCCTCATTTCATGATGAGATTAAACAGTTGACTCCTCATCTCAGATAAAGTGTGAGGGCTCACCCAGGAGCTTGGCATCTGTCCTCCCAGTCTGCCTCAACTTTTTTTTTTTTTTGAGACAAGGTGTAGCTATGTAGCCCGGGCTGGCATTGAACTCACAATCCTCCTGCCTCTGCCCCTGCCCTGGCTGAGATTATAGGCGTGAACCATCACTCATGGTTTGTATCAACTCTTGATGCTGAAAGAATTTTGTCAATTTTTCCTTCATATTGAAGACATGTTAAAATATTTTATGCACATGTGTGAAAATGGAGCGGTGAAACTTGTTGAGATTGGCTTAGGAAATGGGACAAGGGATGAGAAAGATGAAGGAGGCGAGTCTGATCAAGGCGCACTGCCTGTATGCATACATGGACATATCCAAATGTAACTCCCTGTACAAATAGCTGGAAAAAACCCTCTACTGTAAAAAAAAAATCCAAACATTTTACCTTTAGGTTGCCTGATCTGGAAAAAACTTTTATTTTATTGAAGCTGTCTTATTTTGACTTCTCATTTTGCATTGATTGTATCAACAGGAAACATGCTGAGTTCAATCACAGCATTTGCTGTGACTTACTTCAGATTGGAAATACAGGGAATTAAGTATGTGCTCACTAATATACTACTTAGCCAACTTACATTGGATTTTTGCCAATTCAATTCTGCTATGCTGCATATGGTTCTCCATGGTTTTTACATCTTCACATATTTCTAATCCAGGGAAACGCAGTTAGGACACGGTAGTTTCAATTTTCCTTTTTTTTTTTCTTTTGAGTGACTATTCAATAGTTACCTTTCATTCTTTTGCTTGAGAAGTGAATAGTATTTAAGGGTTTTAAAACAAATTCATCATCATTTGTATACTTTTTATTGGCAGTTCAAAACTATTTTTTCAGCTTGATTTCATGGGAGAGAATGTGGAGAAAACACCACTCTCCTATTTCAGAATATAAATAGCTTTAAAAGTCTTGATAAACAAAGAGAAATTGAAACCACCTAATGTTCTGCAAATACCAAAGGTTCTGTGTGTCAGAGTTGATAGCAATCTAGCCAACTCTAGGAAAAGAAGAAACTAGGGAAGAAGGCCAAGTGCAGAGCCCAAGTCCTGTTCACTAGTTACCACACACTGAGATTTTAGTGTCTTGGGGCCTAGCAAAATAACCAAATTCAGAGTGCAAAGTGCAGTTATGTGACTAGATCTATTTTTGTGTTTTCAGATATATGGCACCCTCAGCACCCCAAGTGGGCTTTTCAAAATGGTAATTGATTCAGAAGTATCATGTACAGCTACTCCAGCAAAAATCAATCCTACCTCTCCCAGACCCATTCACTTTTATGCTCTGCCTTTAAATTGAGAAACAAAAACAATTATCAAAAAGTTCAGGCAATTGAAAGGGTTTTTTCCCCCTTTCCAAGGATCGTATAGTCAGACTATTCTTTTTATATACATCTGTTTTAGATTCTTTGAGCTGCTAGGAACAAATTCCCACACTTGGGGAGGATCACACATAGTAGAAATGTGCTGTCTTCCAGATCTGGAGGTGGTAAAAAGTCTGAAATGAAGGGCCAGGCAGGGCCACATGCCCTCTGATGTCTGTATCTAAGGGAGGCTTCTCTTCTTTCTTTCACAGCTTCATGGCTTCCAGGGGTCCTTGTCCCTGGGTTCATGGCCACAGCACTTGCTCTGCTCTGCCTTCAGACCTCCTTCTTCACCGTGAATATTGGAGTACCCTCCTTTCCTTTTTATAAGGGCACTGGTCTTTGGATTTAGGACCCATCCTAATTCATTACAACTTCCTTTTAACTGATTACATCCTATAGACTCTGTGTCCAAATGAAGCCCTGATCTGAGATTGCAGGCAGAAATACATTGGGGTGGAGGCACGATGAATACCAGTGCATTTCAAAAACATCATGCTGTTAAAAATGAATTCTATGTTCCTCACCTCAAGGAGGCCATGTTTGACTTTATTCTCCAATGGCTCTCATCTCTACTGTATCTCACTCATTCTACTGAGAGTTACACAAACACATACCCTGACAAAAGAATGTCTAAAACAATTGGCCCCCTCTGATGCTCTTCCCTCCCTTTCTTTCTCCCCCTTTCCTTTCTCTTTTTTCTGCTTAAGACAGGGTCTCCCTACCTGAACTGGTGATCTTCCTGCCAGCACAGGGTCAAGGTCTGCTCATGAGATGTGTAGGAAGGCTTCTCTTTGGACCGGGACTCCTGTACCAGCAGCACCCTGATGTCCAGGACTAAGCTCCAGCATCAGCCTCGTGGGAACATTGGTATCCTCAGGTGCTGGACGTGAGGGCAGGGTCAGGAGACCCATATTAGTTGAAGCTAAGAGGCACTCCACTGGTGCTTACTTCGGAAACAAAAAACAAGGAAAAAACAACAAAGGGTAAGCAAATACAGCAGTGGTGCTCACTAGACAGTATGTTGAAAATGAGCTATGTAATTTGTGGGTGGAGATGGGAGGGAAAAATGAAGACAGTGAGGAAAAAGGTGTATTGTCCAAAAATAAATGTAATCTTTACCAAACTTATGGAACTGTAACCCCTCTGTACAACACCTTTATAATAATAAAAGAACAAAAGTGGGGCTGGGAAGGTGCCTCAGTGGTAGAGCGCTTGCCTTGCATGCCTGAGGCCCTGGGTTCGATTCCTCAACACCACATAAGCAAAAAAAGAAAAAAGAAAAAAGCCGGAAGTGCGCTGTGGCTCAAGTGGTAGAGCGCTAGCCTTGAGCTGAAGAGCTGAGGGACAGCGCCCAGGCCGAGTTCAGGCCCCACGACCGGACCCAAAAAATAAATAAATAAAAGAAATAAAAGAACAAAAGTGACGGTCTGTAAACCAGAAAGATCCTACCAAAACCTAACTAGGTGGCCCCCTGGGTCCAAACCATTGAAAGATGCAGCATACACCAGCCCAAATTAAGCCACTAAGTATTATCAAACTCATTTAGACCTAGCAACTCTCAATACCAAAGGCAAGTTTTCAATAAAAGATCATTGAATACATGGAGTTCAGTTGTTAAATGATGTTGGGAACACTGAAAAGCATTTTTTTTCCCATGCTAGGTGCCAGAGGCTTATGCCTGTAATTCTAGCTACTCCGGAGATAGAGATCTGTGGATCATGGTTTGAAGTCAGCTTGGACAGAAAAATCTGTGAGACTCCAATCAACAAGCAAAAGCCTTATTATTCTGGAAGACAAGGGGAAAAGAGATTCTAGAAGATTCATGTGGTTAGTGTGGTGGATGATACAAACTGAAACATACCAGTGTGGAGGTGAGGGTGACTTGGGACAGAAGCTTTGCTGGTAGAGGGTAGGGGATGGGTGGAAGTGTAATTTGGGTGAGTTCTAGAGGCAACACTGAGACTACAGATGACTAAAATTATGCTGGACATTGAAGGAGATGAGACAGATGATGCAGAGTTTTTGTCACTGTTTTTTTTTTTTTTAAAGAAAGAAGAAATAGCTGGCCATTAGTAACTCATGCCTGTAATTCTAAGTCTTCAATAAGTTGAGAATGGGAGGACCATGGTTCAAAGCTGGGTTGGGCAGAAAACTTCAGGAAACCCCTTCTGATGATAGCTGGGCATGGTAGTGAGCTTTCATCTCCAGCTATAGGGGAGACTGGAATGGGGAGGAACATAGAACCAGGCCAGCCTAGGCAGAAAAGTCCAAGAGATTCCCTCTCCATACAGGGAGATTGGATGTGGTGGCATATGCCTGTGATCCCAGCAACAGGGAGCCTAAAAGTAGGTGGGTGGTAACCTATGTGCAACTTATCCTCAAATGAACCAGTGACAAACAAGGCTGGAGGAATGGCTCAGCTCGTGGCATCCTGAGGAGAGGTTCATCTAGCAAGGTACAAGTGTACTGCCAAAAAAAGGGGGGGAGCATGTTTGCATTTGGATGAAACCAACTCAATATTGAGAAACCAATGGTGCAGGACAAAGGAACCATTATGATAGAGAAAAGCTTTCTTGGAAAGAAGAGTAAAGATTCCCAGACCCATGAAACCAAGAACAGACTGAAAAAAAAATTAGGTGGGTTTTTTTTTTTTTTTTAAGAACATAACCAAAGGCTACAATAATCCTACAAGCACTTACTGAAGGAAAAAAAGCTGGGCATCAGTGTGAACAGTGGGCTTTGTGGAATTTTAACTTGAGCTATTCCCACAGCTCTCTCTACTGGTATTGAAAGCATCTCAGCCTGGAAGCCACTGTGGGATCAGAATGATTTTTAAGCTTGAGGAAAAAAAAATACCATCCTCAGGAAATTGTCCTCATATGACTTACCTGAAAATTTCCTGGAAAAAAAATTTTTTTTTTTTGGTCCGGTCATGGGGCCTGAACTCTGGGCCTGGGCGCTGTCCCTCAGCTCTTCAGCTCAAGGCTAGCGCTCTACCACTTGAGCCACAGCGCCACTTCAGGCTTTTTGCTTATGTGGTGCTGAGGAATCGAACCCAGGGCCTCAGACATGCAAGGCACTCTACCACTGAGCCACCTTCCCAGCCCTCCTGGAAAATACTTACTTGTTTACTTGACCAAGATTGTTGACTCCAGCTTGCTATGAACTGCCTATCTCCGGACAGTTGGTCAAAATTTGTTTTGCATTGCATCTATCTGGTACTGTAGTAGTTATTGGAACACATGAATGAACAAAGACATTTTTAATTAGTAAATAAGATGCGAAGAAGGCACTTTGGATGGCTTCAAATAATTCTGGGAACTGGAAGGCCACACACGAATTCAAGACTGTGTGCACATCCAGGAAAGACCTAGGAAGGCTCTGGTGTCTCACTCTGGCTGGTCAAGGGGCTTAGAGTACACAGCAACTGAGGATCAAAGTCAAGTTGTTAACTGGCTGGTAGACCAGTCTCAGCAGTGGTCAAATATGATTAAGAACACAAACATCACTTGGAGAAGAGGAATATGACTTCAGATTTCTCTGAACTTTAGAAAAATTTATTTGGGCCATATGATAACCCTATCACTGTTAAGTCTAACCTTTACTGATATAGCAAATAAAACAAGACAGAAGTTGCTTTCAACACTGTGACACTATTTTCTTACACTTAAGATACCCCAAAGAAGAATAGAGATTTAAAAACAAGAGAAAAAAGAAACAATGAAAACAATAGTCTTTCCCTGTGTTTACAGACCTTAGTTTTGTTCTTTTTTTTTTCATCTCCCAGTCAAAACAACCACACACACCTCTTGAATTCTTACAGTGAGGATTGAACATAATTGTGAAAAATATTTCTTTCCCAAACTGCCAGAGATAGATATTAAAGAAAGATCATAACACACTACACAAAATTAAAAACATGTCATTTCTTCTCTTGAAAAAAACATTCATGAATTTGGTCCATGACCCCAAAAAACTTTGCTTTTATGAGAATTTGTTTACATATATACTCAACGCATATTTTTCTAAGTTTTGCTTAATAAACAATTATGTTGGTATTTGCCCACTAACACTTCAGGGTCAATGTATTTTAAGTTCCAGGTCTGTTGAAAACCTTAATTTATAAAATACAAATCCTTTTTCTTCAGCGTTCCAATGTCGGAGTTAGTGTATCCATGAACTGAATACAGTTCTCTATGATAATATGGAAGCAACAATATGTAACACAAAACATTGAATGACATTCAAATCTTCAAAAGCAAACTGGGATCGAATACATTGTTCTTTACAATATGTTGACAGCACAGCTAAAGATTTCTAAATGATGTGCAGATTCTTTTGATGACTGGTGACTGCTGCAGTAGACCTTAAACACCAACCTCTTCAATCTTAGCCAAAACAACAGCTCTAAAATGGCACTCCTCTAAGCACTATCAACATAAGATTTTTATAAAACTGTCCCCAAGTCAATTTATTTGATACAGCCTTTAATCCAAGCATGGTGCAATCTCGGCACTTGGGAGGCTGACAAAATTATTCCTATAAATTTGAAGACAGCCTAGGTTAAACATGCCCACTCCCCAACCAAAATGTTTTGGTCAAGTAAGAGACCTGTGAAAACAGCACATACATGGTTGGAAAAACTTAATCTTGAACCTAAGCAGTTTGTTTCGTCAGTAGATTAACTTCAACTAATAAAACAAAAGGGAAGCTGACGTTCCTTAAATCTCCAGTTCGATGTACTCACTCATTCAGTCAAGACTGCAGGAGGTTCTTCATTTACTCTCAAAGGTGTGGCAGCACTCAGAAAGTATCACACCGGCAAAATACCAAGGTCACTGGCTGTTTTCTTCCGCACCGCCTTTGCCACCCGCACCCCTCTCGCAATTACTGTTTGCTCGGCACATGGTGCAGGAGGGCTCTCTAAATGCCTCGAAGAAGAGCTTCATGGCTTCCTGGTGTCTGGAACACATCTCCTGCTCTCTCCCCCTGTGGACGAGATGATCGCCAGGGCACATCTGGCGGATTATCTGCACCATGTTGCCTAGCTGCAGGTTAGGACGGAGGTTGCGGCGCGTGAAGGTCTGCTGGCACTGAGGACAGGTGAACTTGCGAGCAGAGGGCGGGGAAGAAGACAGGTCGCTGTCAGAGCTCAGGTATTCCTCCTCGTACTCCATAGCGTCCAAGGCATCCATGAACTCTTCAGGATAGATGGTGATTCTCAGGTCGCGTCCCAGGGCGTCGCCGCCACCGCCGCTGCTGTCACTGCTGGGGCCTCCAGGCTGGCGTCTGTCCGCCGCAGCCGGGGCGGCGTCGCCCTCGTTCCCGCCGACCTGCGCCCGGGCACCGGCCTGGTTCTGGAGGGCGCCTTCTCGAGAATCCTCCAGGTAGAACACCTCGCGAAGGGAGCCATCCACCCCTCCAACGGCCCCCCTCTCCTCTTCCTCCACCACCACTTCCTCCTCCTCCACCACCACTTCCTCCTCCTCCGAGTCCCCCTCATTCTCGTCCCCCTCGGACTCGGACTCCGAGTCCTCCTCCGACTCCGAGTCCTCCCACTCGTCATCGCCCTCCTCACCCCACAGCCGGGTCACGCATGCGCGGCAGAAGTTGTGCCCGCAGCCTATGGACACGGGGTCGCTGAGGTAATCCAGGCAGATGGCGCACATGGCTTCCTCCTGAAGCATCTGCACGGGGCCGGGAGCCGAGTCCGGTGCGGCCATGTTGCAGCTCGGTGGACAGCCGGAGCGAGCCGGGGGCGCCTGCGGGCCGGCCTCGGGGCTGCGCCGCTGCTCGGGGCGGCTCGGGCTCGCAGGCCGCGGACCCCAGGCCCGGCCACGGGCCTCAGACTCGCAGCGGCCCTCCTCGCGGGTGTGCGGGCCGGGCGCAGCCTTCCTCCCGGTGCGGGCCGGAACCGGGCCGGGCGCAGGCCTCACGCAGGCCTCACGAGCGTGCGGGCCGGGCGCAGCCTTCCTCCCAGTGTGGGCCGGGCGTAGGCCTCACGAGCGTGCGGGCCGGAACCGTGCTCGGGCCCGCCGGGCGCAGACCTCACGCAGGCCTCACGAGCGTGCGGGCCGGGCGCAGCCTTCCTCCCGGTGCAGGCCGGAACCGGGCCGGGTGCAGGCCTCACGCAGGCCTCACGAGCGTGCGGGCTGGGCGCAGCCTTCCTCCCAGGGTGGCCGGGCGCAGGCCTCACCAGCGTGCGGGCCGGAACCGGGCCAATCGCAGGCCTCACCAGCGTGCGGGCTGGGCGCAGCCTTCCTCCCAGTGTGGCCGGGCGCAGGCCTCACCAGCGTGCGGGCCGGGCGCAGCCTTCCTCTCAGTGCGGGCCGGAACCGTGCTCGGGCCCGCCGGGCGTGCGGGCCGGAACCGGGCCGATCGCAGGCCTCACGAGCGTGCGGGCCGGGCGCAGCCTTCCTCCCAGTGTGGCCGGGCGTAGGCCTCACGAACGTGCGGGCCGGAACCGTGCTCGGGCCCACCGGGCGCAGGCCTCACGAGCGTGCAGGCCAGAACCGTGCTCGGGCGGCCGGGTGCGCAGGCCGGACTCGGGCTCCGCTCCGGCGCAGACCACACCCGGGCCCCCGGGCCCAACGTAGCGGTGCGCAGCTTCAGGCGTGGCGGCCGCGTCCTCAGAATCCGCTTTTTGCGTCTCTTGTAGGCGATGCTTCCGGAAGTGACGGAAGTGACGTGACCGCTCTGCCCTCCCACCTCCCTCTTCCGGTGGGGGCTGGGCGGGCCGCCGTGGAGGACGGCGTCTCGGTGCTGCGGCCGCCGGGCGGGTTCCCCCGCGTCCCACCGCCCCGGGCGCGTCCCACCGCCCCGGGCGGGCAGGCCCGGAGCGCGGCGGCCACAGACCGCCGTTGGAAACGAAACGCAGGAGGCTGAGGTCTGAGGATGGCGGTTCGAGGCCAGCCGGGCAGGAAAGGCCGTCATCCTCTAGGATTGGCGCTCTGACCCAAATGGCCAAGTGCTGCTGGCCTTAGGCCCAGGCACTGGGTTCAAGTGCCAGGACAGGCGCGTGCCCACACACATGCACGCGCACACGCAATGCACACACACGTGTATGTGCCCACACACATGCACGCGCACACGCAATGCACACACACGTGTATGTGCCCACACACATGCACGCACGCATGCACATGCACACGCGCACACGCACACACTCACATGCACACACATACACGCAAGCACACACACACGCACAAAGCATCAATGAAACTTGAATACAAGTCCCTGAGACACTGAGATTATCTGGTCCTAGGATGAGAAGAAACAAAAGGGAAGAAAAACAGCCTTAGAGGCCCTTTGGATGCCAGCGAACACAAACTTCATACTCAGAGGATCAAAAAGAGAGGAGAAAGAAAATGGCGCGAGTGTTTGGGGAAATAATGACTGAACATGTGTGACATCCAAGGCCTTCAGCTCCACCCCACCGCAGTAAAGGTATGCATTTAAAACCTCGACAAGGGGCTGGGAAGGTGGTTCAGTGGTAGAGCGCTTGCCTTGCATGCATGAGGCCCTGGGTTCGATTCCTCAGCACCACATAAGCAAAAAGAAAAAAGCCGGAAGTGGCACTGTGGCTCTAGTGGTAGAGCACAGCCTTGAGCTGAAGAGCTGAGGGACAGTGCCCAGGCCAGAGCTCAGGCCCCACGACTGGACCAAAAAAAAAAAAAAAAAAAAAAAAAAACCTCGACAAATTACAGGTTGGAGAAGCTCAGAGCCTCATCTAGATGCATGTAAAGGTTAAGTGAATCTTGTCAAACTGATTGGGTTGAAAAAGGCTGGGATACTAGAAGTGAATGCACACCTTTGGTCAGAGCTGATGGACTTGCAGGGCCAGTAACTAAGGTTAGGAACACACTTTGAATACATGGGCAGCGAGGCTCAATGCACTGCGGTCTTGGATGGAGAAAAGGAGATGGACAAGTTTCCATCACTTATGAATGGCTGCTCCTGCAGCCACGCCAGAATCTCAGACTCTAGCATCTTTATCCTTTAAATACAGACTCACAGGAGTAACCTTCCATGGAGCTTTGTAGGCATCAACCTCATATGCTGCACCATTACCCCCTGCCCTCAGTTCTGAGGCTTGCTTTCTTTCTTTCTTTTTTAAATTGAGCAGCTACCATGTTATTTAGCTTTCCACATGCAGATAGCCATTTCTGCGCAGGCTATCTTTAGCTTTTAATTATGTAAACTTATCTTTAAAAAAAATCTACACACACACCTTCTATTAGGAACACATTCTGTTCCTCTACAGAACCTGGAATAACATTTTAACCATGAAATTACTGAAGGGAGAAGAAGAGATCCTGAAAGCATCAAAGAGAAGCAACTTGCCATGGACAAGTCATCCTCAGAAAGACAGACTTCCAGTTTCTTCTCAGAAACGTAAAGGATGTGAGATATTGGGATGAAATACTTCAAATTCTGTAGAGCAAGTAGAACACTGTAGAGCAAGTAGAAGAGAAATAGATATACCAGGATAAAAAAATGTCCTACAAGGGACTGGGAAGGTGGCTCAGTGGTAGAGCGCTTGCCTTGCATGCCTGAGGCCCTGGGTCGATTCCCCAGCACCACATAAGCAAAAAGAAAAAACCCGGAAGTGGTGCTGTGGCTCAAGTGGTAGAGCGCTAGCCTTGAGCTGAAGAGCTGAGGGACAGCGCCCAGGCCCAGAGTTCAGGCCCCACAACCGGACCCCCCCCCAAAAAAAATGTCTTACAAGAAATGATAAAGGAGTCCTTCAAACTGAGATGAAAGAACCCTAGAGAGTAACTCAAAAGTGTTTGAACAAAAAACAGTGGTGCAGCATCTAAATATATGATTATAGCAGTAATATTGTATTTTTGATTTACAACTCATTTATTCTCCTGTTTTAAAAGACAAATGCATAAAGCCATCATTATAAAACCGTGTTGATAGACTTACAGTGATGCTATTTTTGTGATGATAGTAGCACAAAAATGGTGAAAGAGTAAGCTATATTAGAGCAAACATTTTTTTAAACATACAATTGAAATTAAGTTGGTATTAACACAGACTCACTTGTATTAAGATTTTTATTTATGGTCCCAGGACACCTCCAGAAAAATAACTTAAGCATGGATGCACAGATGCGCACAGACGCCCACGCGCGCGCACACACACACACACAAAGGGTAGGATGACGGATAACACTAACAAAGTTAAAACAATACTCTAAAATGATTAACACCAAAATTCCAGTAGTGATAAAACAGAAAAACAACCTACAATACATACAGAAAACAAGTGGTCAAATAGCAGGTGGAAGCCCTGCCTTCTCAGTAATTACATTAAACGTAAATGAATGAATCAGCCTTATAATTAAGGAGAGTACAGAGATTTCAGTAAGACTAGGTAAATATTAATCAACTATAAAACTTAACTATAAGACATAGGTTAAATTCAAGCCAAAAAGGCATGAAGTGAAAGAATAGAAAAAAGATAACACACAAAGAATACCAAAAGAGAGATCAAGTACAAAAACTAATATGAGAGAAAATAAGACTTTATAACTGAACTTCTACTGGAGATGGAGTAGCATGAGATAATGTTAACAAGATAAATAATCACTAAGACACAACAATCATAAACAAATTTGTGCCTGACAAAGGGCTGCAAGATCCATAAAGCAAAATTGATAGAACTGAAGGGAGAATAGGCAATGTAATAGTAACAGAGTCTTCCATTTTCCACTTTCCACATGGCTAGAACAACTAGATAGAGGATAAACAAGGAAACAGAGGTTTTGAGCATCAGGTGAAACCAATGGACATGTCATTCAACAACAGCAGGGTACATATTTTTCTTCAGTACATCTTCCAAAATATGCTATATCTGGGCCATTAAACAAGCCTCAACAAGTTTAAACAGTCTTTTTTTTTTTTTTTTTGCTGGTTGTGGAGCTTGAACTCTGGGCCTGGGCACTGTTCTGAGCTCTTCAGATCAAGGCTAGCACTCTACCATTTGAGCCATAGCACCCACTTCCAGCTTTTTCTGCTCATGTGGTGCTGAGGAATTGAACCCAGGGCCTCATGCATGCAAGGCAAGCACTCTACCACTGAGCCACCTTCCCAGCCCCTACCTCAACAAGTTTAAAAACACACAAAACACACTTGGGAATTGTCTTAGAACTCAATAAATGGAAAAAATCTGGGAAATTCACAACCAGGTAGAAATTTAAAAATACACTATTCAATAGAAATTTTTGTTGTTGTTGGTTTTTTGTTTTTGTTTTTGTTTTTTTGGTCCAGTCATGGGGCCAGAACTCTGGGCCTGGGTGCTGTCCCTCAGCTCTTCAGCTCAAGGCTAGCGCTCTACCACTTGAGCCACAGCACCACTTCCGGCTTTTTTCTTTTTGCTTATGTGGTGCTGAGGAATCGAACCCAGGGCCTCATGCATGCAAGGCAAGCGCTCTACCACTGAGCCACCTTCCCAGCCCTCAATAGAAAAATTTTAAAACCACAGGGGCAATGAAATACTTTGAGATGAATTTAAAAAAATATACATCATGGAAAAACTTTGGGATGTTGCTAAAGCAAGGATTAGAGTGGCTGTAAAAGAATAGCAGGGAGGTTTTTGGGTAATGGAACTCTTCTGTGTTTTGACGGTGGTGATGGTGATGCAACTCTATGCGTGCGTTATAATTCATATGAGGTACCTTGGCATTGCTGTACAAGTACCAGAGAGGAAACAGCTGGCTTGGCTCACGCTGTGGAGGTTTAAGTCTGTGATCCGTCCGCCATCCCTGTGGATGGCTTAGGTTCTGCTGTGGCACATCAGAGGAAAAGAGCATTCGCTTACCTCTTGGCTTGGAGCACAAGAAAGGAAGAGGCCAGAGTCCTACTACTCACTTTAGTGATGTGCCCCTTGATGACTAAAGACAGCCCATTAGACCTTAGCATTTCAAGTTGCTGAACTGAAGACTAAGGCTTTAGTACCTGGGTCTCTGGGGACACTTAAGATCTAACCTGTACCTTACTTTTAGAAGTCAAAAGTCATAGAGGAAAGGCAGGAAGAATAGAAGTTACCAGGGCTCGTTGGGCAAGGGCTGGGGGCTCGTGTTTAATGAGGATTGAATGTGAATTTGGGAAGCTGAGAAAGTTCTGGAGATAGATGGAGGAGACGGGGTGCCGAATGCGAATGCACTTACTGCCACGGAACACTTAGAAATGATAAAGCGATAAATGCTCTGTTCTGCGTATTTTACCACAAAGAAATTTGTGTTTGGTATCAAGGAATCATTTCTCTTTCAGGCACTTGTTTTATCATTAAAAATTAATGTCGAGAAAGAAAATTGTGTGCTATCATTACTCTGGTTATGAGCCACTTTCATAGTCTATCCTTTACTGACGTTGTTCCTTTGCTCATGGTTTCAGTCAGTACCAGTATAACTAAAGAAGTTTAGCAGAGTATGGCCAGATGGAGAAGATCATCTCGTGACTGCTTGAGCTGGCTAGCACAGAGCATTCTTTAGGTGGAGCCTATGGCAGGATAGGTAGGGAGGAGGAGAGCTCCAGAGGAGCCCAAGGCCCCTGGGTCGTCACAGAAGAGGTATCTGTGGAGGACTTTTAAACCCATGCAGTCGTAAATTCTTTTTCCAACTTCTCCTAAAGCAAATTTTACCTCTTTTCATCTTTTGGGGTGACGTCTTCTGGAAGTTTACTCTGCAGGGGCAAGTGGTCTCCTGGGGGACACTCAACTCACCGGAGTCTCAGGCTGGTGTATGAGAAGGGCAGGCAGGACCATCTTCCCGCTGAATCGCACACCTAGTCCCTGCAACAGGCACGAGTTGCTGGGGTGAAGAGGAAGGACACACGGCTCTTACCCTTGGGAGTCCTCAGCTTATGGGAAGAACCAGTCCACCTACAGCCACAGCCACGCCTTCCCCACTGGGGATAAGTGCCCTCAGAGTACACCTGGGGGTGTGGTCTGCAGGAACCTCAGGGCTTCCACAGTGCCCAAGCCTGAGGGACAGAAGACGACTTTGAGGCAGGGCATGCTTGGTGCAGGCAGGGGTGGGAATTGCCTTGGATAGGAGAACTTCATGTAGGTCAGGATCCTTGGCTTCCTTTTCCAAGAAAACAGCCCAGACTGGAGGCCCAGGCCGGAGTCTACAGAAACTCCACAGGAGCCAAGCACATGGTAACTCCTGGGAGGAGGTGAGGCACCGGCACTGTGGCCCGGTCAGGACCTGTTAACTGGATGTGAGGTCTGAGAGGGCCAGGGAATTTCCTCTGTGGCCCCGAACTCTGAATGATGGTGGTACTCTCTGGGAACGAGTCCACATAAAGTAATTCTCAACCCTGAATCAAGTAGAAGGGAATTGAACTAATTTTGCTTTCCCAGGTTTATTACTTCATTGCTCTTCATGAAATGCACAAAACCAAATTCTTTAAAATTCTTTCAACATATCTTTTGGCTTTCTGTGCTCTTCTGTGTTCCTGGGAGCCAGAGCTAGGCAGTTGAACCCTTTCTGAAAACCAAAGTGACCTGTGGATTAACAAAGCCTCCACCATCTTTCAACCATGTTTGGGGAGCCAAGAAGAACGTGGCGAAGAGAACCTAACTCTGAAACTCTCTTGAGTTTTCCAAGGTGTTTTGGCAAAGCAGCTGCAGTATTGAGGCTGCTCCCGTTTTCACCTCCCAGGTGCCTCAGAAAACGTGTGCTGATGGCCAGGACCGCAGGGCTCACCCTCATTCTGCACTATGCAATCAGTCAGCGTTTCAGACTCAGCTTTATGGCTGAGCGCAGCTCTTGCAAGAACTTGCATGCCATTTGCCAAACAGGGAGTGACAGACGCCAGGATGTCACTTTTTCCTAAGGACGCTTGTATAAGAGGTTTCCAAGCCAAATGACGTGATATGTTTGTTCCCTGTGCAAGGCTCTGCACGCACTGACGGAATAGACCAGATACACGCCCCTGACAAGCACCCACACGAAGACGCCCCGCGTGTAGGAGTGCCACGGGTCAGGAGACTTGGAGGTGAACTGAAAACTGGCCATTGACAGCCACAAGTTGAATTTGCAAAGGGGAGGCTAGGAGAGGCGATCCATTTCCTAGGGTTTAGACCAAAAGGAAAAAAATGGGGCAGCATAACTATGTGTGGGTGGTTAGGAGACCCTAGAGGCTTAGAACCCAAGAGAAGCCCTGTGAAACTCAGAGTGATTTTCTTGGACCCGTCTCAACAAACAACAAAGGACCCATGAAACACACCAGTGAAGACTTCAGTGTGCAGCTCTGAATGTGTTTCTTCCACATAGGAGGGGCCGTAATAGAAAGTGTTTGCAAGTTTTCAGTGCACGGGTCTTTATAGACAATAATAGAAATTACTTACAGATTTTAGTCAGTGGGCTTCATCAATATCACTGGAGTTCAAAGGGAGATCCTGAGCTTATATGTGAGAGTGTAGGGGGTTATGTGTGTGTGTATGTATGTGTGTATCTCTACTTGTGTTTATATGTGTGTATGTATCTGTCTCTTGTGTGTTTGTAGATGTGTCTTGTGTTTATGTATATGAATGTATGTGTGTGTTTGTGTATATGTGTCTGTGCTGTTACATGTGTGCATGAGTGTGTATCTGCTTGTGTTTGTGTGCATGCATGTATCTGTGCACGAATGTGACTATGCATGTCTTCGTATGTGCACATGCATATGTGGTGTGTTCAACTCCCCTAACGTTTGTGTGAACCACCAGCTCTTTCCTTCCCTTGCACGCGGTCTTCCACTCTGACGAGTCAGGTCCTGCCTGGAAGGAAGAGAGGCGGAACTGAGACTCCTGAGCTGCTGTCCTGTCATAGCAGGACCTGTGTATGGGACAGGAAGACACGGCAGTGTAAGCTGCAAGGCCATATCTTGCCTCTGAAATACAGTTATCCACAGGGACCCAGAACGGCGCACTTCGCCACATCACACCCTCTGGATAAGCCTGCCATCTTGGCAGGACTACTGAGAAAGTGGGGTCCTTGGAAGTGCCCCATCTGAATGGCAAATGGGCAACCATTTTGAAAAACAGCATGGCACTTTCAATGTTAAAATAAATTTTCCCTAAGACTCAGGAATGTCCGGAGTTAAAGATAAACAAAAAACATATGTTGACCTAAAGACACACACAAAGGCTCACAGCAGCTCCACACGCAATCACCAAAATGGGGAAACAGTTCAGATAGCCACAACCAATGAGTGGCTAAGCCTTGTGGGATGTGTTTGTGCAGTGGAACACTGTAATACATTGAAAGGAATGGTGACACACATCACAATGACACCCTGTGAAAAGGACTGGTGTAAAAGACAGAGGATATGATTCTACTCAATGGAAATACCTAGATAAAACAATCAATGCTTGTCACCAGGCGCTAGTGGCTTATGCCTGTAATCCTAGCTAGTCAGGAGGCCGTCTGAGGTTCGAAGCCAGCCCTGCCAGGAAAGTCCATGAGACTCTTATCTCCAGTAAACTACTCAGAAAAAGCTGGAAGTGGTGCTGTGGCTCAAGTGGTAGAGCACTAGCCTGGAGCAAAAAGAAGCTCAGGGACAGTGCTCAGGCCCAGAGTTCAAGCCCAAGCAAAACAACAACCACCACCAAAACCCAACACAATGCTTGTCTTCCTCATCTCGTTCTCAGGTGTCTCTCTGGTGCCTGTGGCAGGTTAGGCTGAGGCTGCCTGGGCCGGTCCCTGAGGCCGAGGCCTGTGAAGCTAGGGGGCGGCTCTGTCAGATGTGCAGGTCGGGACAAACCATAGGATGGTGAGGTGTAAGTCCCCCAGGAAATGTGGGGTACAGAACAAGAAGCAATGTTAGATGTCTCCTGCAATGTTTTCTTAGCAACATGAAGTTCATCTCTCAACCTTTGATATTGATGGATGACTGCGGTTTATTGAAGCAACATCAGGCTCCTCCCAATATTGTTATGCCCATTTTGCTTTAGTTATTTTGTGGGGGAGGTTCAAACCATGATCTTATGTAAAGTCATCTGTGTAGTTGAAGATATGTGCCACAATGCTTGGTTTACTGATTAAGACAGGGTCTCTCTAACTTTTCCCTCTTATCCATCCATGTATTTGGGGTTACAGGCCTAAGCCACCACATCTGGGCTTCAGTATTCTTTTTTTGGGGGGGTCTGGTCATGGGGTCTGAACTTTGGACCTGGGCGCTGTCCCTCAGCTCTTCAGCTCAAGGCTAGGTCTCTACCACTTGAGCCACAGCGCCACTTCCGGCTTTTTTCTTTTTGCTTATATGGTGCTGAGGAACCGAACCCAGGGCCTCAGGCATGCAAGGCAAGCGCTGTACCACTGAGCCACCTTCCCTGCCCTCAGTATTCTTTTTTTATGCGAAGTTAGATAAGAACATTTCCTCAGTCTACACACTGGGGCCACTGACAGAAGTATATGAACTAAATAACTGTATCAAGTACTATAAAACTAGGAGGGCTAACTCTTGTCAAAATCTTTTAGGAAGCAAAATATATTTCTACTCTCACAAAAAATGTAACAGATTGAACAGTAATAATTTCATTTGTCTAGGAAACTACAGAATTTAAATTTTCTTCCAATAATGTCCTACACACAACAACATAGTCGTATTCTGCCCTGTGTGACAAGTTCCACTGCCAGCGGATGAGTTTAGAACCCAGGGGATATATTCAAACATATTCCTCGTGCAGTGCTGTATCTGCATCGCTCAACTTGGCCTCTAGAAATCAGAAGGAAATATTTATGTGTTAGAAGCACTTTCTCAAGAAAAATTCCATAGGGTCCTTGCTGCAAGTTTCTGATCTTTCAGAGGAAACATTCCCATATTCAGCCATCTATTTAGCACACATGTAAGGGACTACTTTGTAGCTGGCACTGTGTTTTGTGCTGGGACTCTTGAATACTGTAAGGCACATCCCTATTCTAACAGGACCTCTATTCCTTTGGAAGAAATAAATGAATATTTGATATGAGGATCAGAGGTAGAAATTCTTAATTGAAATTAACTGCTCCTAATTACAGAATGTGTACGCAATTGCTCTATCAGTGAGTGATAGTTGTGGCTTGGATAGGAAATGTCCTCCCTCCAAAAGGCTCATGTGCCAAAGCCTGGGTCCTCAGTGGTGGCTTGAGAGGTAACTGGATCATCAATGGAGCAAGCCTTCTATGGGTTCATAGTCTGGTGACATTAGTGGGAAGTGGAGGGAACTCTTGGGAGGACAGCTGGGGCACACCTTGTCCCTGGCTCCTCCTGTGTGCCCTTCATTTCCTGACTGCCATGGGGTGAGCAGCCTCTTGGGCCACACTCTCCTGGCCCCATCAAGTTGTCTCCTCTGAGCCCTAAAGTGATGGAACCAGGGAGCCTTGCTTGCGGAGACCGCTGAGACCATGAGACACCGCAATAATGCATTGTTTCACATTGTTTCTCAGACATTTTCACAGTGGTGGAAAGTCTGTAACAGTGCTTTGAGACTGTGCTGTAGAATCTTGGGGGTACCTTGCAGAACCTCTCAGCTGCTCATGTGGTATACATAGCTAAGATCACATTTCCTCCAAGTAAATGGAAGTTGGTGAATTTGTGTGAACCAAGCTTGGCTGGGGAGATCATGGTGCCCAGCTTCTTAATGACTTCCATTTCAGTTTCTTATGGTTTTGTTTTTTCATAGTTTGAGGTGAGAGAGGGGTAAGAAAGCAGCTCTTGGATTTCATAGTTCTTTTCATGGAATCAAAGTTGGTTCCCATGAAGCGATGTGGCCCAAATCCTTCTTCCTGGCCTGGCCTCCCTCCTCCCCGGGCCCCCATGGCTGCAGTCATTCTAAATTTCACAGAATCAGGTGTCCCTTGGGTCCTCCCGCAGTCTGTGCAGCGGTGGCAAACCGCAGCACAGGATGGCAGTCCCGCTGGGGCCGTCAGCCTAGGGACTGGTTTTGGTTCTAGTGTTCACACAGTGCTGAAGGGTGAAAGCATCTCTTTTTGTGGGATTATCATGTTCTTTGCGTCTGTGCGTTTATATTTTTAAATGCCCCATGCTCGGCATATTTTTTTAAACTCCCAAGAGTAAACTGAACGTGTAGATCCTGTTCATTTTAAGCTCAAGTTCTGTTCTCCTCCCCCTCAAGCAGTTCTGACTCCCAGGTTTTTAAAGATCACACTCTTTATGGAGACAGGGTCTGGCTGTGCAACCCAGATCGGCCACCATCTGCCTGCCTTGGCCTGGGAGGAGATGACAGGTGGGCCCACGTGCAGCGCTGACACGGACCCCTCCAGAGCACACTCCGGGCTCCTCAGCCCCAGCCACGGTTCTGGGAAAGGCCACCACTGGGCGCTCTCCACCACGCCAGAGGCCTGCGAATGTCTGGGGGCCCACGCCTGCGTGAAGACAGAGTTGCCTAGGCGCCTGAGCGTGGAGCCGGCTAGAGGGGTGGGGGGCCGGGGCCGGCGCGGCGGGGTGCTGGGGCCTGCCCACACTGCCCCGGGCCGCACGCGGACGACCACAGGGCAGAGCAGGCCAGGGGGCTGCAGAACAGACCGGTTTAGGAAGCCAGCTGGGAGCCGGGGCAGATGGGACCCGGGGTCCAGGCACGGCCCGGGGGAGAGGGCTCAGCAGTGACCCGAGGGGGTCAGGAGCGAGCGGTGACCCGAGGGGGGGAGGTCGAGCGGTGACCCGAGGGGCGCAGGGATCCGGGCTCGCCGCGCGCCCCGCCCGGCTCTTGAAGGAGCAAAGTTCGGCGCGGGGCGGCTCGGCGCGAGCGGGGCGCAGGCGGGGCCTGGAGCGAGCACGGGGTCCGCCCGGACGCCGCCGCACCCGCCGTGCGGATCCGCTCCCTGGGCGGCCGGGGTGCGCGGGCCGCCGCGGCGTGGCCGTGGGGACGGGCGGCGGGGACTCCCGGGAGGCGCGCCCGCCGGAGCCCGCCCCGAGGCGCGGGGCGCGGGCCCGCGGCCGTCCAGGCAGCGGGAGCAGGCGAAGCGACCCGCGCTCCGCGTCCGCAGCGGGGCTGGGCTCGGGGAGCGGCGCGGACCCCAGGGGGCCCCGGGCGGCCCGGCCTCCCCCGCCCCGCCCCTCCCCTTCCCCGCCCGGCGCGCGAGGGCCCGGGGCGCGGGGCCGGCGGGCGCCGCAGGCGGGCGGGCGGACCATGGCGCGGGGCCGGGCGGCGCGGCGCGGGCGCTGCGGGCGCTGCGGGCGGCGCGCGCTGCTGGCGGCGGCCGCGTGGACCGCGGGCTGGGTGCTGGCGGCCGCGCTGCTGCTCCGCGCGCACCCGGGCGCCCTCTCCGAGCGCTGCTCCGACGCGAAGAGCCGGCGCATCCTGGACGCGCTGGTAGGTGCCCCGTCCCCCGTTCCCCCGCCCCGTCCCCCCGCGTCCCCCGTCCCCGCGCGGCCCTGGGCGCCGCTTCCCCCGAGGGGAGGGCCGGCCGCGGGCGCGGGGCGCCGCGGGGATTGGCTCTTTGTCCCTGGACGGCGCCCCCACCCAGGAACAAAGTTTGCGGCTCGGTTCCTGGCCCTGGGCGCTCACAGCCGGTCCGGGCTCCCCGGCGCGCGGGCCCGCCGCCCGGGCCGTCCCCGCGTCGCCGAGCCCGAGGCGGACGGCCCCGCGCGCCCCGCGTCCGTGGGAACGCAGGCCGAGGCACGCAGGTGAGCGCGCGGCCAGACCCCGGTCCCGGCCCCGGCCCCGGCCCCGGCCCCGCGCCCCGCGCCCCGCGCCCCGGCTCCGCGCTCCGATCTCGCGCCCCAGCCCCGCGTCCCGGCCCCAGCCCGCGCTGCAGCCTCCAGGCTGACGCGGGGAGGCTCCGCAGGGCTCCCCGGCCGGGCTGGGCTGCTGGGCACCGAACCGCAGACACCCGTCCGCCCGGCCTCCTGCCCGGGGACACGGCGCCCGGCCGCACGGAGGGGCCGTCCTGGGCAGGAGATCCGAGGCAGGGGCCGCGGCCGTCTGCTCCCGACCTCGCTGCGATAGCGACCCGGCCCAGCTGGTTTCAGAGATGATCGTTTCCTGAGAAACTTCCAGGAAAGACGCAGAAAGTTCTCGGCCCAGTTGCTTCCACACGGGTGGGTTTTGAGACAAGAGCCAAAGATGGAAAGGTAAAGGAGCTGGGGCCAGGCGCTGGTGGCTCAGGCTGCGTCCTAGCCACCCCGGAGGCCGCGATCTGAGCGTGGGTCCCAAGTCAGACAGGGAGAGAAAGTCCACGAGCCTCATCTCCAGAGGACCCGAGCAAAGCCAGAGAGGACCAGTCCAGGGTGAAAGAGCTAAGCCCTGAGTTCAGACCCCAGCATCGAGTGCACTAGCTCTGTCTCTCTGTCGCTGTCTCTCTGTCTCTCTGTTGCTCTGTCTGTCTCTCTGCCTGTCTGTCTCTCTGCCTGTCTGTCCCTCTGCCTGTCTGTCTCTCTGCCTGTCTGTCTGTCTCTCTCCCTCTCTCCTCCTCTCTCCTCTCTCTTCCCTCTCTCACTCTCCTCTTCCTCTCTCCCCCACTCTCCCTCTTTCTCCCATGCACACCCAAAGTAAATGATCGTCCAGTGGAATTTGGGGAAACTAAAGAAGTCAGACAATTCATGTTTCCTCCTTGTTGGACGGCTGTCCAGTTACCTCTTTCAGTCCCGTTACACTGAAGTTCCCCTAAGTTTAACTTGTGGGAGCTCATAGTAGTTCTCAGTTGACCCATCTACAAACCTCTTTCACCTATAAAGATTTCCTTCCTTTATTTGGGGGCAGCTGATCGATTAATTAAAGAGAAAATACTTTTCCTAGTGAGCAGGACCTGCTTACAAATTTCATACAGCAATCTTTTAGATTAAAATTTTTAAAAAATGAACACTACTTTTCAGGCGGGGAGAGATCTAATGGCACGTAAATAGCCTGATAGAATTTAAGTAATTGCTAATCATTACTTTCCCAGCATCCCAGGTTGTAAATTAAAACCAATTTGTTTAGAAGCCTCGCCCATCTGTCTTCAATGACAGCCTACGGAGCTGGCATTCCTGTGACATACCACCGAGGAGCTTGGCCCTGCCTCTGACAGCCCTCAGTCTTGACTGTTGCCCCCAAAATGATTCAGAGTCTGACATTCCTAGTTTGTCTGGCAGTGTTCTCAGGTGAGCTGCTGACAGAGTCACCCGGCTGGCCCAGGGTGATATCTCCCCACCCCCACGTCACCCCCACCCCCTTTCTGGCTGTGCTGACCCGGCTGCCCAGCAGAGGCTGGCATTGTGGTTCCCAAAGACTACAGCTGAATTGCGCCTCTGTGCCGGCTCTCAGCACTTTTCATTCTGCCTGGCTTTCATCCTACATAATAAAACTGGTTGTTATTTTTCTGACCGGCCTCCAGACACTCATTAGCTTTCACTCTGAGTACCGGAGTGCAGATGAAAACTGGAGCCAAAGGTTCTGGCAGAGCAGGGGCCTGTGGTGAACATTCTCCACAGCAGCCGGGTTCCCAGGCTCTTGCCTGCCAGGGGCCACTGCGGCCTGCAGGGAGAACTTACCTGGTACATCAGCTGGCTGGGAAAGCCCAGAACCGGTTAGGAGACAAAGTCAGATGTCTACACCATCTCTGTCCTCTTTTGAGGGAGCCAAGCACATTTCCTGAGCCTGTGGCTGCACATCTAGAATCAGAGGCAGGAAGATCCTGAGTTCCAGGCCAGCCTGGGCTACATGGTGAACCCCAAGCTCAAGACATAAATAAAACCAAATGAGTCTCTAGCAAAGCTGACTTCACATGTTCTGAAGGATTCGAGCCTGCCAGACCGCACCAGTCCACTTCGGAGCTTTCCAGTGAGGACGGCATCCATGAGCTGGGACCGCTCACCAATGGGCTGTGGTGCCGTCTGGGAGGTTGAGCCCATGGAAGAGAGTTTGGACGTGCTTGATTGTTAGAGTTGGGCTCTCTCTCCCTGTGGACGGGCACTGGAGGTGCCCGCTCCGTTGATGTCCACTCGCCAGGCACTGGGCTTTTGTTACTCCTTTTATTATGCCTTACATTTTGCATAATCCCCTCACAGACTCTACAGTATTTTTGCTTTTACTATCCCATTTATAGATGGTAAAACTGAGCATCAGGGAGGCAAATTTCCCTGCTTCACAGTCGTCAAGGGCCAGGCTGGACATGGTTGAGTCCTGTGGTAGAGACCAAGGGTGGTAAGTGGCTTCTCCCACAGCGAGAACTCAAAGCTGTACCTGAAGGTGTAGACAGCCCTTCCATAGCGTGCCATTTTCAAAGCAATGCAAAAACATCCCCCTGTGCTATGCAGAAGGCTCCTCTGCCTGGTACTCCTCCCGGGAGTGCTCTGGCCACGTTGGTAAAGAAGAAAGGGGTTTCCCGGGGAGCCTTTACCTGCTGCATACTGCAGCGCATGGTGTCACAGCCTGGAGAAAATCCCCTCATGAAATATGAATGGCGCCAAGGACCTTGGTGCTCCTTCAAAACAAATACACAAAAGGAAACCCGGTCCTTTGGCATGATCTCTGAGACCTGCCAACAGTTTCTGAGACTAGAGTCGACAGGCTTTGTTCTTGTCTGAGAACCGTGCTACAAACGGGAAAGATAATGAGCAACAGCCACAAAGAACACTTCTAGCACAAGCTAGGACTGGTTGGACAGAGTCTGCATTTGTAGGCATATACACATATTGACGGAAATGCAAACCTACTGCCATTTAATTTAAAACTATGCTGGAGTTAGCCACATTGAGACCTTTTCACCCCGTTGATTTGTGAATTCCATGCCTGTGAATCTTAAAAGCACATCCATTGGGTGTTCACGTAGCTGGCAATTAGATAGATGAAAGTAGACTTAACTCCAGGCATGGAGGCTCACATCTGGAATCCTAGAGACTTGAGAGGTGGAGATCCAGAGTATCGTCATTTGAGGCCAACCCAGGCAGGGAATTTGAGAGACCTATCTCAACCAAAAGCTGGATATTGTGCTGTGCTCTGGTTATCCGAGTTATGGTGGAAGTATTTATAGGAGGATCGAGGTTTAGGCCAATACTGTCCAAAAGTGAGACCTTTTCTCAAAAATTACCACAGTGAAAAGGGTTGCAGGTATGGCTGAGGTGCTAGAATGCCAGCCCGGGGAGTGCAAAGCCCTGGTTCAAAGTGCAGTATAGAAAAATAGCTTCAACAGGATATGCCGCTAATACAATAAGGCAACTCGTGTCTCACATTATGAGATGTTGTAGGCTATGGGCTTCAACGCAGGGCCTGAGCGCTGTCCCTGAGCTTTTCTACTCAAGACTAGCACTCTACCACTTTGAGCCACTGCTCTACTTCCAGTTTTCTGGTGGTTCATTGGATATAAGAGTCTTATGGACTTTCCTGCTGGGGCTGGCTTTGAACTGTGATCCTCAGATCTCAGCCTCCCGAGTAGCTAGGATGACAGGCGTGAGCCACAAGTGTCCAGCATAAGGGGTTTTAATTACCTTTAAAGTTGCAATTTATATATCAAGTTTATTGTATTTCAAATTGCTGGATTAGGTCTTTCTAGAGCCAGCAACCACAGACCAGTGGGAAATGTCTGAGAACGTACGTGGCCCCGCTAACCTGCCGTGGATGGGGATACATTTTGCCTTCTGCATGAGAAGTGGGAATGCCAAAAGTTTCCCAAGAATGACAGCTCTGAAATAGACGCACCCATATAGAGTTCTCAGCGCATGCTTTGATGTAATGTCAAGTATCTGACAGCTGAGGTGCCAGGGCCACTAGCAAGTGAGCTCAGAAGCCTGGGACCTCACCCGTGGCAGCTGGCAGCCCGAGGCCTGGCTCTGGTCACTCCACTCACCTTCCGGCCTTTTTGATTCTGGGTTTCCCAGCAAGAAACCAGCTGGGTGGGGGGCTCACTTCGAAACCACTCTGCTGACCTCCAAAAGAACGGCCAAAATTAAGATTCCCCTTCAAAGCCTGTAGACCGATGCCAGCATCAGTTACACCATTGTTCAAAATGTCTTGCAAATCCTGTTTGGAATTGCCGTCCACGTTTGCTGGGGCAAGTGTAATGTATGTTCAGTTTCCTATGTTATTTCATTGCTCTACTGCCTCCATGAGTGTGTGAGTGTGTGTGTGTGTGTGTGTGTGTGTGTGTGTGTGTGTGTGTGTGTGTAATGTAACAGCAACACTGTGCTGCTAGACCCAGGGCACACAGCACAACCCGGATGTGGTTTAGTGAGAATTGGGAGCAGAGGCACCCTAGGGACCAGGGGCAGATTCGGCGCATGCAGGACTGGAGGGAGGCACGTTTGTCAGAGGATGGTGTTTGGGATGGAACATTCCGTTCTGTCTTCAGGTGTATGCTGGAGCTGCTCTCCACTCTCTGAACCCTTTCTGATTCCTGACACACTTGGAGCTGCATGAAGTATAGGCCAGGCCTTTGCACAGCTGCCCCTATACCTGAGTTTACCTTTCCTCTCATTGGCCACTTGGGAGTTTCTGCTCATCCACTTGTCAAGTTGAGCCCAGACAGAGCTCCATGGAGAACCCTACCCCCCTTACCGTCTCAGAGCCAGGTCTGAGACCGGGAGAAGAGCTAGCGCTAGCTAAAGCCGCCATGTTTGGGACTGTGCGTCTGAGACCTTGTTCCACCATGCCAGGTCTCCTTGGCAGTGCTCTTGCTCTCTGGGCGGCTTGGGAATGAGCTGCTCAGCCTGGCAGCGCCCGGAGGCTTGCTCCGAAGCTGAGCCGGCTGTCTTCCTGTCTTGTGTATGCCAGGCTATCATGGCATGCAGGAGGTTTAAAGGTGTCAGATCTGAACTGTGGACTGAGCCTGGGAAGATATCCATGAGTGCCCATGGGTTCCTTTTGGAAGCTGGCACTGTTACTCTAAGTGCCAAGAAGGGACAGGAGGGCTGAGAATGTGACCTAGTGGTAGAGTGCTTGCCTAGCATGCATGAAGCCCCAGGTTCGACTCCTCAGTACCACATACACAGAAAACGCTGGAAGTGGTGCTGTGGCTCAACTGGTAGAGATCTAGCCTTGAGCTGAAGAGCTCAGGGACAGCACCCAGGCCTGAGTTCAAACCCCATGACCGACAAAAGAAGAAGAAGGAGAAGGAGAAGGAGGGAGCAGGAGTCCGGGGACACGGCCTGTGGTCACTCCTTACTTTGCTGGGGCCGCGGGGGGCACTCGGGGGGGCCGCGCTGCCACAGCCCCATTTGAAGAGCGAGTTCTCTGGCGGTGAGTGATTGTGCTCCTGGCTCCTCGCTGTGCTCATAGGTGAGGGAGGCCCCACTGCATGGCTGGCACCCCTCGCGGCGTCCTCCTCTCCGGGGCTGCGCTCAGCTGCACCCAGGAAAAAGCGAGCCTTCCCCTCCCAGCGGGGCTCCCCTCCAGGGATCCCGGTGCTCCGCGGTCGGGTCAGCCGCCCACCCCATCAGTGCTCTTTACTTGCTTCTCTCTCTCAGTTCTGTTTTGTAGTTCATGGTAGAGAGATGAAGTAGTGCCTTCAGCCCCTTCCCCTCCGAGCCCCTCCTCCTGCAGACTGCCCTGAAGGTCCTCAAGGAGCCGGGCCTTCCCTTCCTTCCAGGGAGGTACGTCTGGGAAGAGCAGAGTGGTTGGGAGGAAGGGCGTGGCCTCTCCACGCTCATTTCATGATCCTCCAGCCTTTGTCAGTCCACCATCCTTTACCCAACACATGTCTATGCTTGGAAATCAGACTTTCTGGATGTTAGAAAGATAAAATGGCATTTGGGAAGCTGAGGCAGGATGATCTCAAGTTCTAGGCCAGCCTGGCCTAGTGAGCTCCTGTCCCTAAGCCCTCCCTGTCCCCCAGAGAAACAGAATAGGGTATACACACACACACACACACACACACACACACACACACACACACACACGCGCGCGCGCGCGCGCGCGCGCGCGCACTTGCGCGCGCACACACACATACACACACTGTATTTTGCATCTAGGGGCAGGACTAGACATCAAACAGTGATTCTTCAGCAAAATGGATGCAGACTCCAGGCAGACTACTCCATCTTTTTAGCCTTGTCCAACACCACGAGTCTAAATGAGTCATGAAAATTGGTAGTTTTCAGAGCCTTGTGATTGTGTCAGGATTTTTATGTGTCTAAGCATTGGAGATTCATTTTATAACTTGAAGGAGCATCTAGTAATCTACTCAGGGTTAATAGAGCTGAATCCCACACAACAACCAGCCCGCACTGGAGAAGATATGACGGAACTGGTGCTCGAGAGCCACCTCCTGAGACCTGGTATGTGCCTCTGGCTTGGCAGACGGGAGGCATCTTCTTCCTTCCTCCTCCTCTTCCTCTTCCTCCTCCTCCTCTCTCCCTCCTCCTCTTCTTCTCCCCCTCCTCTTCCTCCTCTCCTTTTCCTCTTCCTTTTTTTTTTTTTAGAACTGAGTTATCTTTCTGTTTCTATGATAGCTAAAGATCTCTTTTGCTTTAAGTCAACATATATTAGAGTTTTTAGTTTACTTGTGATTCTCATTATCGTGTAACTGCTGTGTAAATAGTTGTTTGGGGAACATGCCTGTCCGTGTTCACTATTGATGCGACATTTAAGTATTTCAGAGTCTGGCTGCGACCTACCTGCCCATGATGGCCTGTCGTTCGTATCTGAGGCTGGATCACAGGCTCCCGAGCGCCGGGGCCAGCCTGTGTCTTTCCCGACACCCGGCCACTGGCGGTGGGGTGGCCGTGGCGGATGGCTGCCCATGGTGACACCCGATTCCCTTCCTTGCAGTGCCGGGACTACCGGGGCGGCTGGCTGACCGGTGCCCTGTGTGAGGACCTGTGTGTGGCGGGGCAGCTGCTGTACCAGCGCTGCCTGTACTACGAGCGTGGCAAGAAGGTGCTGCAGGCCCAGTGGCGTGGCCGGCCCGTCGTCCTCAAGTCCAAGAGGGAGGCCTTCTCCAGCTTCCCGCCCCTCGGCCTGCTGGAAGAGGAGGCCGGGCCGGGCGGTCAGGGCATCTCCGAGGCGGACCTGCTCCTGCTGGTGGCCGGGGAGGTGAAGAACGCGCTAGGTCTGGAGCTGTCAGGCAGCAGCATGGGGCCCCTGTGGCCGGCCAGGAGAGGCCCAGGCTGGCGGCGGCAGCTGGACAGCGCCTGGTCCCTGCTCCAGCAGGAGGAGTATGTGTACTTGAGCCTGCTGCAGGACCTCAGTCACCACGTCCTGCCCGTGCTGGGCTCCTGCGGCCACTTCTATGCTGTGGAGTACCTGGCCCCCGGCAGCCCCCACCACGCAGCTCTCTTTCCGCTGGACGACTCTGGCCCCCGGGGAGGACAGGCTCGGGCCACCAGCCGCATTGCCCTCAGCTTCCTGGACATGGTGAGCCATTTCGACAATGACTTCTCCCATCGCCTCCACCTCTGCGACATCAAGCCGGAGAACTTTGCCATCAGGAGCGACTTCACAGTAAGACAGGGCGGGGGGGGGGGGGGCGGAGATGGCTACAGTGGACGGGGGGGGGGGAAGGGGGATGGCTACAGTGGACGGGGGAGGGGTGGCTACAGTGGACGGGGGGGGGTTGACAGAACTTAATGCAGTGATGCAGGTCCAGCCAGGAGGGGACAGGAGGCAGCGAAGAGGGGACACAGCAGCGGCCCGCAGGTGGGTTCCTCTTCCCCGTGTGTGTGGCAGCCCCGTGGCTTCGTAGCCGCATCTATAGCAGGCGGGCCTGAAGAGTGTGGAGCTTGCAAAGGACAGGTGATAGTAGCTAAGTGACAACACACAAACGAGCCGTCGGCTGCCCGTCCCGCTGCCGGGCCCGGCTGTGTGTCGAGCCCCTGGCTGTGTCTCCAGTGCTTGTCTTAGGGAGGGGTTCTGGGGTGTCTTCAGCGCGTGTCCTGACCCGACCCTGACCTACTGCAGAGGGTGGTGGCCTTTTGTCCTCACTGCGGGCAATGAAGCTGCCTGAGAAATCCACCAAGGTGGAGGAGGAGCGCAGGAGGGGCTTCGGTGTCTCCCGATAAGCAATTCTCTCTCTCCTCCTTGCTGAGCTAAACCCAACATGTTGGCTCAGTGCTGTTCTCCCAAGGCTGGTTTGCCATCTGCTGGTCGGGGGCAGGGCCATCCACAGGAAGGGGTGGCAGGGGAGCCCGGACAGGGCTGGCATGGAAAGTCGCTGGGAAGGGCTGGGTTCCGGTTCCCGCCACCCACCCGCAGCAGGTTTATTCGAAGGCTGCCTGCACCAGGCCGTGAACAGCCGCGGAGCTGGATGAGCTCGGGACCCCGAGAAGGGAGGGACCCTTGCTATTGCGCATGGGCTGCCGGGGTTTGCTGTGTTGTCCTCATGCTTGGCTCTAGCTGCCCTGGAGAAGGTGGCAAGCCAGGGGTGGCTTCCAGTGTAGAAGGGTACATGCTTGGAAGTGCTGGTAGGTTCCAGAAGATTCTAGGAAGCTCCAGAAGGTCCTAGGAGGTTCCAGAAGGGCCTGCACACGGGGCAAGGAGCTCTGTGGAAGCACGGCCCCGTTTGCCCTCGCAGCGAACCCTGTCTTGTTTCTTAGATGAAGTCCTGAGCTGTCGGGGTGTGCATTCCACCCTGCGGCTTAGTGTTTTATATTTTGTGTCATGGTTGTTCTAAAGGTGGTGTACAGAGGGTAATGAGTACCTTGCTTCATGGACGTCACCTCTTCCTTCGCTCCCGCAGCTTACTTCTTAGAGCAGAGGTGACCCTGCCGCCCTGGGGCGGGCTCCCGGGAAGTGAGCAGCAGGAGGAATGCTCGGACCACCATCGGGGTGGGGGCATGTCACCCGGAGTCCCCGGGTTCCGACCGTGCTGAGGGCTGGACCGTCACCTCCAGCTGCTGGCTTTGGGCAGTCCTGGGCCCAACATCCATCCAGCGGGCTCTTGTGGGTATCACTGGATGGCGCTCTGCAGGTGACGAAAGTGAGAGATGAGAAGATGAGGCTCCCGCACTGCCCGTGAAGGTCCGGGCTGACTGGCCCCCCTGTGGGGGTGAAGAGGGACGCTCCCAGGTGCACCGTTCCGATGACACCGTGCTGTGGGGAGATGTCTAGGCTGTGCCTTGGGCATCTGGGGTCCAGGAGGCACAGAACACGTCCTCCCTGTATCCTCCCTCACCACACTCCCAGACTGCGTGGGAAGGGCCGGCGCCGGGCCCCTGCTCTCCGCAGTCCTGTTGGAGCGGAGAGGGGCAGGGTGGGGAGGGGAGGGCCTTCCTCACTACCCCATCCTTCTTTACTCTTCTCATTGAGACTGAGGCACAAGGAGTCCATGGCGTTACCTGCAATTCTGTGATGTGACACGAACGCCAGAGCATCCACATGGTCAGAGACCCTGTTGGCAGTGCGAATTCTCAGGTTCTCCTGCAGAACAACTGAATCTGGACAGAAGCCTCTGCCAGCTGTGCTTGAAAACCTGTTACCTCCCAGCCAAGTGTGGTAGCGCAAGCCTGTAAGACCAGTTTGGGAGGCAGGAGGATTATGAGTTTGAGGTTAGCCTGGACTCCTAGCAAGACCCTGTCTAAAACCAACCTAAAAAAGGTTACTGCCTGGGTGTTCCTGGCACTGGCTCAGGTTTGGTAAAGGCTCACCCAGGGAGGTTCCCTGCCTCCCTGCTGGCCTCCAGGCTGGGCTCCCCAGCTATCCTGCAGAGTCAGGGGTAGGGGGTCCTGTCCCCCACTTGGCTACAGGTTTAGGAATTTTTCCAGTGGTTGGTTGCAAATGAACCTAGGGACCTACTCTAGCTAAGGAAAGTGGGAGAGGAATAGGAAAGGACTCTGGCCCGGCTTTCCATGGGGCGTCAGGAGGAAGCTGAAGATGGTAGGGAAAGGCGGATTGTGCAGGCTCATCATAATTCTACGTGCTAAGAAATCGGGCAGATTTCCCTTTTCTTTTTGTTTTGTGACTATTCAGTTACGTAGAGGTGGGCTTCCAGGAGGTGTAATAAGTAATAAATCTGGCTTCTTCCAGGAGTGGAGAAAAACCCCATCAGAAATGGGACGGAGGAGTTGAAATTTTATCTAGGAGCTCAGGAGAAGCTGGGAAGATTGCCAGAAAGTATTTAAGAAGAGAAGGGTCTTCTAGCCCCAACAAGAAATGATGGATAATGGGCCTATCAGCATAGTCCTCATTTATTTTTAGTATATTCACCAGGCTAAATAATAGAATTAGTGATTTATTTTGGCAAAATAACAAGATAAAAAGATCGATTAAAATAACAGATTGTTTGTCTTCCTTGAATCCATTATTGGGCAAAACCCTTTAAACAGGGAAAAGTTCTCTGTTCTTTATTTTCATTATTCTGGACATCTATTGGAATAAATTAACTATGTTTCCACATGCTCTGTTTTACTAAATAATCCCTAAGAAACCTTAATGCCTTCCAGGCATCAATCTTAACTGAAAGACAAAAAATAGGAGCCAGGGGTTGTGCCCCCCAACACTGCACAGAATGACAGGAACAGCCTGCTCCTTTTCTGAGGGCAAGACTCCCCCAGGGGCAGAGAAGCCGGAGCTGGCCCTGGCTTGTGAAGGCCTGTGGGATGCCGCCATCCTGGTCCATCGATCACATCTCCGCGTCGCGTCTTCAGACCTCTGAGCTAGGAACTGCTTGGGCACACTCCAGGCTCTTGCAGATTTGCACTCTTCTCTCTCTTTCTCTCTCTCTCTCCTTGTTATATCCAGGTGGTGGTTGAGGAAAATCTGCATAATGTAGAAGTTACTCTTCCTCGGCTTATGAAGTCTATTTGGTTTGAAGCCAGGGAGAGAAGTCTGAAATTCCACAGGGGCGGAGGGGTGGTGTTACCAAGTTCTTGCTCTGATAGTGGAACTCGGTAGTTGATGGTTCAGGGTCTCTCTGTATCCGTCCTAACCTGTGCTGCCCTTTCTCTGTTCCATCACTGGGGTGACAGATGTGCCCTCAGCCGAGCCCTGAAGCCACTGCCCATTTCTATCACGGCATTCTTTTGATTGCATGCAGCCGGGGGATGAGTTCTCTCCCACCTTTTGTAAGCCTGGTTCTGGAAGGTATGAGAAATGGGAAAGCATGTGCAACTCTAACAACAGCAACAACAAAAAGTAAATCCATCCAGGAAGCTAAAGGGAGTTCTTACACACAACTGCCTGTGAATAACTGCCCGGGAAAACTGCCCCGACACACATCTGCCCCCGACACACCTCTGTCCCCGACACACCTCTGTCCCTGACACACCTCTGCCCCCGACACACCTCTGCCCCCGACACACCTCTGCCCCGACACACCTCTGTCCCTGACACACGCCTGTCCTGACTGACACACGCCTGCCCTGGGCACCGCAGCCGGGCCCGGAAGCTGCTTGTGCAGGAAGTCTACACAACCTTGGACTGCTGCCGCGCCTGGCAGTGATCATTGACAAGAACCACAGCAATGCTTCACATCATCGGAAGTTTTGTCTTTAACACTGCTGCTTGCCCCACAGTCTGAATATGCCATTGTTTTCTTTTTTAAATTTTAGCTTGTTATTGTAAGGGGATGAGCGAGGTGCAGTCACACCAGCCAGGGCACGAGTACATTTCTTTCTTCCTTTGCTCTCTCCCCGTTTCTTCCTCCCGTCCCTCACGTCACGTGAATTCCCCTGGCAACGTTCTGTGTTCTCCAAATAGGTGTCAGGATTCTTTGAAGGAGTTCTCTTTGGTTTTGTTATCAGAGACCAGACCAAAGTGATAGAGCAACAGAAGAAAAATTTATCTTTACGACATTCCAGAGATTCCTTTTCTTTTTTTAACATGAGGGCTCACTATGTCATTCAAGCTGCCTCTAAACTCTCTTCTGCTTTAGCCTCCTCCATGCGGAGATTACAGGTGTGAGCTACTACTCCCACCCCAAGAAAGCTTTGTACTTTTTTGTGTGTGTGGGAATAAGATTCGTATTCAGGGTTTTACACTTGCAAGGCAGATATTCTACCCTTTGAGCCATACTCCCAACCCTTTTTGCTCTAATTATTTTTCAAATAAGTTCTCGAGCTTTGCCTGGGCTGGGCCTAGACCATGAAGCTCCTGCCTGGACCCTTTGCCTCCTATCTATTTCTTACATAACTGGAATGAGAGACATGAACCCTTGCACCCACATTTTACTGGTTAAGGTTGGGGTGTCTCACAAGGCTGGCCTTGAACCATCGTCCTTCCCATCCCTGCCTCTAAGATTACAGGCATGAGTCCCAGCCAAGATTCAGCTTTAAACACTGAGAAAATGTTCACAGATGAAAAATGATACTTGTGGTCCCAAATCTCAGGCTTTTTCTAGTGCTGAACAACAAAGTTTCTCTTGAAGTTAAAACTGTGAAGCTTGCTGTGTCAAGCAACACATACGTGAAGTCCTTGGGAAGGCCAGTCACTCCCCCGGGTGCGGCCTGGGCTCTCGGTCTTGGTCAGAGTCCTGAGATCGTCTGTAACCTGGACACAGATGCCCAGGCCTGGGAAAGGAGTGGAACGTAGGCTCCGCCCCGGAGCTCTGTGTCCTGTGATGACGGCCTGTGCTGTTTGGTTGCAGGTGGTGGCGATCGACGTTGACATGGCCTTTTTTGAACCTAAAATGAGGGAGATTCTTGAGCAGAATTGCACCAGAGATGAGGACTGCAATTTCTTTGACTGTTTCTCAAGGTGTGATTTGCGAGCGAACAAGTGTGGAGCTCAGCGAGTCAACAGCAACCTACAGGTGAGTTTTCCCCTGGGGCCTCTGTCCTTCCCCCAGCCGGCCCATCCTCCCGCGGAGTTGAGGGGGTACCCATCAGGTAAGCCTCCGCCACCCCCGGGGTCAAGCTGGTCCAGCTGACACTGGGATCTGATGGGTGCACATGCTGGCAAAGCCTGGTGGATGTCTTCTTCCCGTAGCTGGGCTCAGCCAAGGGGCTAGCGCCCTGTTTGCTCTGGTCCAGTCTCTGCAGCTACGCAATGCCTCTCGACACAGGGAGTGAGAACCCTGCTGATTCCTCGGGTCGGAGCAGTCACCGAGACTGCAAAAGGGCCACCTAGAAAGCGTGGACAGACAGGAGCGCTGGACACACAGCTCAGTGTGGCTGGGAGCCCGGGGGGAGAAGCTCCAGCCAGATCTGCGAGGAGTCACCAGTGGTTCTGGGCTTCAGGATGCCCACCAGTGGCAGATCATGTCCTCGGTTGCCCACCCTCACCCGAGGCTCTCTGGTGGATGGGGGAGAATGGCGCTCACAGGGCCTGGTTAGAATGGGGAGGAAGTGTGAGTCTTCTGCGGGGAGGGTGGAGGGCTAGGCTGTCTCCCTCCCCAGCGCCTGGTGCCTGCGGTCAGCCACTCCGCCAGCCCCACCTCCCCTGAGCCCTGTCCTTCTTGGGTGGGATCCCACGGCACCCCAGGAGTGCGGATTCCAGCAGAGGCCCAGGGAAGTGCGGCGCGGGGCCATCCCCGTGGGGAGGACTGGCTTTGGGAGACCAGGACTAGGGTGCTGTCCATCTGACCCATCTAGGCCAGGCCATACAGAAGCCTTGGTTTCTCTGCCTCAGAGTCTGCTGGTACTCTCGGGCTGAGCTCCAGAATTTCAGCTGTTCCCCTTTAAGGAGGACTGGTATCGGGGTGCCAGCCAGCCTCCTTTCTGTGGACTCCCCACCCCATAGATCTGCTTGGAATCCCTGGCCTTGGCTTGGTTGGTCTTGGGGCTTGAACTCTGAGCCTAGGAGCTGTCCCTAAGCTCTTCAGCTCAAGGCTAGCGCTCTACCACTTAAGCCACAGTGCCATTTCCAATATTCTGAGTAGTTTATTGGAGATAAGAGTCTCACAGACTTTTCCTGCCTGGGCTGGCTTTGAACTGTGATCCCCAGATCTCAGCCTCCTGAGTAGCTAGGATGTCAGGCGTGAGCCACCGGCGCCTGGCTGGGACAGGGTAATGTTTATCTGAGCATCCACTGCCTCCTAATCCCTTCTACCCAATGGGAGCAGGCCTACTCCCTGCAGTGAGTGAAAGAGAGGCTAAGGCTACATCTTGAGGAGAAAAAGGCTGTGGTGGATTCATTAAGAAAGTAGCTAGAAGCAACAGGTACAAGATACCAGAGTGATGAACTCCAGATGACCAAAACTTGGAAAAAGTATCTCATCTTACCATTTGACGACATGCACATTAACATCCAGTGACAATACAGTTCTTCTGCAAATTGGGAGTAGTCATTGAAATGCTATTAATGGTTGAGACCTCACAGAAGCTGCAGGTTGTCTGGACTGTTAATGTGATTGTAGAGCGCATCTCTGAGAGTATGGGGGTGTTAGGAGGGTTTAGGCTCTCTAGCTGAAGATTTTTACATATCTTCTTGTCTGATTACTGCTTTTAAATAAAGCCCCAGAAGTATAATTACACTTTCTTTAAGACTATGAAATCATGTGAAGCAGTCAGTAGGGGGAAAATGCAGGCTACAATTTAGTATTACAGTATGATGCTGTTTTTGTTGAGTAGGAATGTTATTTGAAAGACAGACACCAAAGTGTTGAAAGCTATTGCTTTGAAATAGGATCACAGGTAGTTTTTTTTTTTTTTAATTTTCTTTCTCTTTCTTACATCTTGTAAATTTTCTACTTTTCCAACTTACATTTTGTGCCCAAATTCCCAAACCAAGGAAACAGAATACAACTGGATTTCAGAAATAGACCTAATGGTAAAAGGCGGCCCTGTGGCCCTGGGGAAGCTGGGTGATGGAGTGTGGTGGCGGTAGCAAGAGGGTCAGGCTTCTTCCACACTTCACTCCTTCTGTCAAGCCAAATTCTGGGTGGCTCAAGTCCTTGCAAAAAGTAAAATCCTAAAAGTGTAAGAAAAAAAAAATCAAAGACCAACCTTGGGAGAATTGTAAATATTGTCCTGGTATGCATCAGGCTGTGGAACACGGCTGAGAAGCTAAAGGAAGAGCAGCCGACAGAGTTCACTGTCTTTACGAAAAACACGTCTCTATTGGCCAAAGTCAGAAAAAAACGTGAGCAAACTTAAAATCGTTGTCGTTTGCTTTACAGGCCGAGAGTGTGGGGGATGGGCTCACAGTAGTTCTGGGGGGCTGGGGGTGTCTGTACCTCACCACCAGAACTTCTTTGCAAAGGTTACATCCACTTCTCTGTGGGGACCTCTAGTCAGGGGGGAAGAGGAGAGCACAGGTACAGCGCCCCACCCCTCCGCTTCTGCCCCCCAAAAGACTCCTCAACAAATACCTGCATGCAGAATCCCTTTGTAAGGAAGCACCGATGGCCTTTAGATGTAAAGAGCATCTGCAATCCAATATAGAAAAGGACGGTCCACGTGACAGCGTTTTGGATAAATGATACAAGGAAAGAAAACAGGCTGAAAAGGAAACACATAGCTTTTCACCTGACTGAAAAGCAAGAAGAATGGAAAGGAAATCATTGTTACTCATCTGTTGGTCAAATGACAGCATGGGTGATGCGTGGGGAGGAAAGGGAGGAGCTTCTGGGAGCCAAGGGGAGGCCCCGCCCTGAAGGAGCAGGGCGCAGCCGTGCGGGGAGTCCGCGGGGGGCGGAGCCCGCGGTGGGTGGAGTCCGCGGGGGGGGGGGAGCCCGCGGGGGGCGGAGTCCGCGGGGGGCGGAGTCCGCGGGGGGTGGAGTCCGCGGGGGGCGGGGGCCGTGGGGGCGGAGTCCGCGGGGGGCGGGGGCCGTGGGGGCGGAGTCCGCGGGGGGCGGAGTCCGCGGGGGGTGGAGTCCGCGGGGGTGGAGCCCCTGTGGGGGAGTCCGCGGGGGGGGGGGAGCCCGCGGGGGGCGGGGGCCGTGGGGGCGGAGTCCGCGGGGGGCGGAGCCCGCGGGGGGTGGAGTCCGCGGGGGGGGGGGAGCCCGCGGTGGGTGGAGCCCGCGGGGGGAGCCCGCGGGGGCAGAGGCCGTGGGGGGCGTGGCCGTGGGGGCGGGGCCCGCGGGGCGGAGTCAGTGGGGGGCGGGGCCGTGGGGGCGTTGCCGCGGGGGCGGAGTCCGCAGGGGGCGGGGCCGTGGGGGTTCTTTCAGGCCTGGATTAACCATCCCCCTCTCCTTAGGTCGTCTGTGACAAGATATTTCGTCCCTGGTTCTCCTCCACTCTGCGGAGCCCTGTCATCTCGTCCCAGCTGGAGCTGCAGCTCCTGCGGGCCGTGCAGGAGTGCGCAGACGCAGGCGGCAGCGCCTGGAGAGTGGCCCCTCACGTGTTCTGGAAGCTTCAGTGGCTTCTTCAGGCCATCCTGAAGGAGCTGCAGGAAGCAGAGAAGTAGCTCTTCGCCTTGACTCTTGCACACAGGGAAGGACCTTCAAGTCATTCCTTCGGCAGCCATTTGGCGCTGCGAATGCGCGAGTGCCCGGGTCTGTGGTGCCGCCTGGAGCGATGGGTGCCCCCAGCCCCCGTTTGAGCCCCTCTGTTTGGTCTTGTCTTCTGCCCTGTCAGCCCCTTGCCTCAGAAATGAAGCGAGCAGGAGGTTCAGACCATGACTTTGGGGTAGGAGGCGCTCAGACAGAAAACACAAGCCGCAGCACGCGGTCCCCTCCGCGTCCATCGGACAAGCGGCCCACGGCCACGTGTGCACACGAGTGGATGTGTTCACAAAGGAGTGGGTGCACACACGCTCCCGAGGTGCACGTGTGTGTATGTAGACTAGCATGAGTGAGTGTGTGCACATGGGAATGCGTGCACACAAGTGTGTTCCTGTGTGTACACGCACATGTGCGCACGGCTGCGAAAATGCGTGCGTGATTGTGCTCAAGAATGAGTGTGCTCATGAATGTGCACACGTCACTGGGGGCATGTGTACATGAGTCTGCCTGTGAGTGCACTGGGTGTGCATGTGTGTGCATGTCTGCTTGTGAGTGCATGAGTGTGCATGTGCACGCACACAGACAAGTTGAGCAGTTGGACATGAAGGGGGTGTTGGGAGGCGGGCTGTCTGGCGTGCTCTGTGCAGAAGCTTGGCTAGCTAGCTTTCTCTTGGAAGTAAATATAATAAAAGTGTGCATCTTCAGGAAGTGTGGTTTGCATTGGAGAGTAGGTGGCAGCTTTTAGTATTCTCTGTTTTTGCAGAACTGATTTAATAGATTGTGTCTTAGGATGCACTTTGCCACTTACGCAATCCATCTTCCTCCTGAGTATGGAGCCCTGGGCCTGCAGAGCACAGTGTGGTCTCTCCACGCAAGAGAGATGACCAAGAGTGAGGGCTGGGCTGGTACTGACCCTGGTGCTGACGGGTCAGCTGCTTTCTCTCACCTGGTTGGAGACTGAGCCGTGGACAACAGGCCATGCTCCGGCACCACATTCTCATCTGTGGATTCCTGAACGCAGCTCTTCTGCATGGGCAGGCCCCCAGGAAGCAGGCCATGCTTTGGACTGCTCCGGCAAACGAGAACCCCGTGCAACCTGTGAGCCTTTCACAGTAGAGCCGCTCCATGTCTCCTCAAGTTGGACCTGTGAGCATGCACAGAATCCTCTCCTCAAATCATGTGAGAAAGGCGTGACATTTAAAAGATGAGGAAGGGCAGTTGGTGGCTTGCACATAGAACAACTAAGCCTGAAGTTTAAAAACATGCACAATTCACAGATTCTACATGTTCCCCTCCCGGCAACACTCCTGTTGTAATCTGGAAAGGAAGCACACCCCAAGGTAGTGCGTTTCTCCAGCTGTGAGCTGGTGCTGGGCAGGGCTCAGCTCTGTGATGCTCAAGACTTGTTCGAGGGCTCGTCCTCTACCTGCCTTGTTCTCCCGTCAGCCTCCCCGCTGGTTATCTGCCAAACCACACTGCGTTTTGCCTCGTCTCCTCCCCTCCTGTAGCTGAAGACTTCTTTGCTCTCGCATGCTTTGGCAGGAGCTCCTGTCAGCCCTGTGGCACAGTGTCAGAGCACAGGGTTTCTCAGCCAGGAGACTGGCGTGGGCTGTGGAGCTAGGCTACCTTTTCCCCAGAGTGGTGCTGGTATGTCTGTGTCTCTGCTGGGCAGGTTCTTACGAGTGGAAGGCTTGGATGAAGACCAGTGTGCAACAGAGGCCCAGGGAGGAGGTTGGGGCTTCAATGCCCACCTCCTTCAGGCCTGGCCTTCGCACCAGGCGGTTAGAGGGGTGGCTCGTGGGCTGACCCCGGGTGACAGCTCTTCACTGGTGGCGCCGAGCTCACAGGCCAGGCAGCAAAGCCAGCTTCAAGGAAAAACATTTGTTTGCATTCCAACAGAATTGGAAGCAAACGTTTTTGTTCACCATGGAGATTCTGCAACCTATAATTACCCAGCATAATGGTCATTCTTCTCTTTTCTTCTTTGTGGCTGCATGGTTACACACACACACACACACACACACACATTTCTTTTCCATCCTTGCCTGGAGAATTCTCTTTAGGGCAATAGCTCTTAAACTTTCTATAGTGAAGTTCATTTTATTTATTTTTTAATGTTTGTGTATCAATCCTGGGGCTTGAACTCAGGGCCTGGGCAATGTCTTGTAGCATTTTTGTTCAAGTTTAGTGCTCTACCACTTGAGTCACAGCTCCACTTCTGGCTTTTGGGGGGGGGTTATTTGGATATAAGAGCTCATGGACTTTCCTGCCTAGGCTGGCTTTGAACTATGATCCTCAGATCTCTCCTTCTCAGTAGCTAGAATTACAGGTGTGAGCCACGGATGCCCAGCTTGTTTTAATTTTTAAACTCTTGCAGAATAATGCTTTTATCTAATATAATAAACACTGTGCATATCAGATTTTGTTTTTTTTTTTAACTTAACTGTCCTAGGGATACAACCCGGAGGCTTTTACATGCTAACAAAAAGTCTACTACTGAACTCAGTCCTACATTTAATGTCTGTCTGTCTGTCTGTCTATCTATCTATCTATCTATCTATCTATCTATCTATCTATCTATCTATCTATCTATCTATCTATCTATCTATGTCTACCTATATTTACCTATCATCTATTTATGTCTATTTACATATATTTATATATCTGTGTCTGTCATTTGTATATTGCCCATCATTATCTGAATGGTAAAAGATTGTAAAGGAGGCTCAGCAGTGTATTTCAAATTAAAAACAAGTAGTTTTTTTTTTTTTTTGCCACTTCTGAGGCTTGAACTCAGGGCCTGGGCACTGTCCCTGAGCTTCTTTTGCTCAAGGCTAGTACTCTACTGCTTGAGCCATACAGCACCACTCCTGGCTTTTTCTGCATCTGTGGTACTGAGGAATTGAACCCAGGGCTTCATGCATGCTAGGCAAGCACTCTACCACATTCCTGGCCCACAAGTAGTTTTTATACTCATCTAATCACCAGAAGTCAGCTTTCACAGCCTATCTTGGGAGAGCATAGTCAAGGTTATCTTTTGATGAGAGCAGTTTTAGGATTGCAGGACATGTTTACACCGGCAGCCAGGGGCACCCACTGCGGGATTATCAGGGTTCTCCCGTGAGCGTGTGGATGCCTGTGAGGAGCGGCAGTCCTGGCTGTGCTGCTCAGCACTGCCAACATTGCCCAGTCCTCTCAGCTCTCAGCTTGCTTTAGGTGAATGGCTAGCACCTTGCTTGGTTTGGCTGCCTTCCTTTGCCAGGGTGACACATTATGGCTGGAGCGAGTGGCAGAGAAGGTGACACATCATGGCTGGAGCAACTGTCCACCTCATGTCAGCTAGCCATGTAAAGAGAAAAAGGGCTGGAGTCCTAATGTGCCTTTGAGGCCACACCCCACAGTGGCCACTTCCTCCAGTCAGGCCCAGTTGTTCCAGAAGCACCCACCAGCTTGGGCCTTCAACTTGTCTGAGACACATTCCCGACGCAAAGGCAATAGAAAAGGGTGTGGGCTTCTGCGCCACACCCCTTCCCTGGTAATGGCTTTCACGGCTACTTCAGTGACAACGCCTCTGGCCAGTTTCCTACTTACTGGATTTCAAAGGCCGCCTGGAAAGCTGTGGTGTCTGTGCTGACCTTGTTCTCCCCGCTGTGCTCTTCCCGGGTCGTGAAGTCACTGCTCTAGCAAATTGCTGGTCAGTGAGGTTACAGAACATTTCAAAAGGCTGACAAGAAGCAGCCTGTGCATCCTGGGGGGAGCTGATGTGCTAGGAGCCAAGATAGAGTCCTCGTGTGGCAAACACTCTCTCTATACCTCAGGATGGTCCACATTCCACTTTCACTTCCTCTTCTAAGGCAGCCAGCGCCCTGTGCTCCCATGGCCTGGTGGTTCCAACAGGAGCTCTGAGATGAAATGACCCCACGTTTATCTCGGCTGTGCTGCTTACCAGTGTGTGACACTGCACCCCGCGCCTGGTTTAAGCTTCAGGTTCTCACACTAACAGCCCTTCCTGCCCTCAAACTGGAAACTGAGTGACACACAAGTCTCTGGACCAGGCCGGAGATCAAAGTGTAGATGTACAATGCACACCACCCCCAGCTTCTCCATCTTTGATCTCCTGAGCTTAATTCACACAAAGGAATTCTGGTTGAGGCCAAGCAGAATTTGAGCACCTCCACAAGCGGTCACACTTAAAGTCACACCACAGCATGCAGGATCACTGTCAAGCGCTCTGGGGAATTTCACGTAGAGCTCGCCTCCTTCCTCCAGCTGTGTCTCGTCTCATGCACAGTCAAGTTTGGGTAGGGTTTCCATCCTGGCACTCAGGGCCCTGTACATTGTTACCTCTGCCAGCCTCCAAACTGGGCATAAGTGGGCCTCTTGCCCTATTCCCTGCCTGGGGAAGACCTATGCTTTTAGCCAGATTAGAGCCACAGACTTCCTTCTTCTTTTTTCTTTTAGTATGTCATGGGGCTTGAACTCTGGGCCTGGGCGCTGTCTCTCAGCATTTCAGCTCAAAGTGAGTGCTCTACCATGGACCACAGCACCACTTCCAGTTTTCTGGTGGTTTATTGGAGATAAGAGTCTCATGGGCTTTCCTGCCTGTGAGAGCCTCAGATCTCAACCTCCTGAGTAGCTAGGATTACAGGCGTGAGCCACCGGCACCCAGCTACAGCCTCCCTTCTTTAAAAACATGTTTTGTGGGTTTTGCATGGTGGCTTGTGCTTGTAATCCCAGTCAGTTGGGAGGCTGAGATTGGGAAGATCACACTCTGGGCAAAAAGGTAGCATGAGTCCATTTCAATAATAAGCTGGGTATGGTGACAAGCATCTCTCACCTGGACACCACGGAAGCGTAGACAGGACACACCGTACGAGGCCCACCCCGAGCAAAAGTTTAAGACCCTGTCCAAAAATAATGCTGGAGGGATGAAGGGTGAACAAATGCAGAGTGGTACTCACTAGACACTGTGTTGACAATGAGCTATACAACTTGTGGGGAGGGAGGGAGGGAAAAACAGAGAGACAGAGACAGAGAGAGAAGGAAGGGATGCCATGTCCAAAAAGAAATATACTTATTGCCTGAGTTATGAATCAGTAATCCCTCTGAATGTCACCTTTACAATAACAATGAAAAAAATCACTAAAGCAAAACAGGACTGGGTATGTGGCTCAAGTGATCGAATACCTGCCTGGTAACCATTGAGTTTCAGACCCCAGTACTGCCACAAACAACAAACAAAAACAAAAACAAAAAAAACCACAAAAGGAAAATAAGATAAAGGCGTGTTTTTCGGTGCTGAACTCAGCTCGGGAGCACAGGGTGTGTGCAGAGCTCTGTGCAGTGCCAGCAGCTGCCGCCTTGCAGACCAGCATTGGCCCTGCAAACCTCCCTTCCCAGACCCTCGGAGCATTGCAAACCCGGCCGGTGGTGCCGTTTCCTTCTCTTTAATCACATCCCTTTCATGCCCCCAGTGCTGTGCCATTGCTTTGAAGATGAGGAGATGAAACTGGAGCAAATAGTCTCATAAGAGGCTCCATCGTTCTGAGAATGTTATACAATTCCTGAAATTAGAGCTTTAATCAATATTCTTATTGTAAACAGTCTTACTTTTTTTGCTGGAGAATAGTAACTTTTGAATATTTTTTCTTAAAATGCAGCATTGGAATCATTTATTTTATTTTATTTTTTAATTGGTCGTGGGGCTTGAACTCCGGGCCTGGGTAGAGCTCAAGGCCAGTGCTCTTCCCCTAGAGCCACAGCCCCACTTCGTTTTCTGGTGGTTCACTGGAGATCAGAGTCTCATGGGCTTTCCTGCCCAGGCTGGCTTTGAACCATGATCCTCAGATCTCAGCCTCCTGCGTAGCTAGCATTACAGGTGTGTACTGGTGCTCAGCTTGGAATCATCTTTGAGCCAACCCTTCTCCAAGCCCCACCATTATTCCTGATACAAGGTCACACCTGGTCAGAATGGGGTTCTTGGAGTTTGGGAGTTGGCTGTCCAGGGTGATGCACTGGGCACAGCATCCCCAGGCATCGGTGGCTGCTGGTGGCCGTGGATGGTTCCATAGCCCAGAGCTTTGTGTGGGCTGTCTCAGTCCAAGAGCACCAGCTTCAGCTTCTACTCCTGAAGGTTGCGCTGGAGCGCTGGGAGGCGGCCTATGGTTTACTGAATCCTTTTCAGGGAACTGTGAGCACAGGGCGTTGCCTTGCAGGTTTTGTACAAGAGGCCGAATTCCACAGCCATGGCCGGCAAGAAAGGCTGGGAGGAGATGTTTTGGCTTGTACTTGAAGAAAGTGGTCTAAACCTATGCTTCCTTTCCTCGGGCAAAATACAGACGGCCCAGGAGAGCACACAGAATCTAGATGGCCCAGGAGAGCACACAGAATCTAGATGGCCCAGGAGAGCACACAGAATCTAGATGGCGCAGGAGAGCACACAGAATCTAGATGGCCCAGGAGAGCACACAGAATCTAGATGGCCCAGGAGAGCACACAGAATCTAGATGGCCCAGGAGAGCACACAGAGGTGCACTGTCTCCGCACATCTGAACATAGACTATGTGTCACACTTAGCTTCAGGAAATGGAAACAAGAGGGTTTTTCTTCGTTGCTGTTTTTGTTTTCTTTCTGTCTTATTTGTTCAGGTATCTATCTCTGGGAGAGTAGGGGCCACAGAAATGGAGGGACAGAGACTGAACAAATGTGGCAGTGGTACTCACTAAACACGATGTTGAAAATGAACTAGACAACCTGTGGGTGAGGATGGGAGGGAAAAACCAGCAGAGAGCGAAGGAAGGTGTGACACTGTCCAAAGAGAAATGTGCTCTTTCCCTGACTTAGGTCAAATGTACACCACCTTTACAATAATAGTTTAAAACATTAAACATACATATATATATTTTATATATATATATACACACATGACACCAAGTCCACCTCGCGCCCCAGGATTCCGGCAGAAGGGAGAAGGCGTCCGTGAGTCCGTTCCCTCTGAAGCGAGAGCTCTGCCGGCTGTGCGAGCCTCGTCTCCCGCCTCGGGCCGTGAGCAGTAGGGAAGTCCTTTCGCGCCTGAGCCTCCCGGGTCTGCTGTCCACAGCGGGCAGCATCTAGGCAGGAGACAATGCGGGCCGGGGGCCGGGGCTACAATGACACAGGGCCCCAAGGCTCTTGCCCAAGTTTCCTTCTGCAGATGACAGCGTTGGTCCTGCCCGCCCCCGGGCAGCTGGCAGAGGCTGAGCTCCTGGGATCTTTCGAGAACAGGGGAGTGGAAGGTGCCGAGAGGTGCCTGCTGCCCCGTCACAGACGGCCACACAGGGCGATCAGGGGAGACACCGGGTGCCCGGCCGGCCTCCCTCCGCGAGAGCCAGAGCTGCGCAGAACTACAGGGATTCCGACCAAGGACTCCACCCCAGAGAAGCTGGAGCTCGGGGTATCCCCACTGCACTAGAAGGTTCCGATGTCTCTCCTGTGGCCTCCCCCCTCCCTCCCTGCATCTGCAGCGCCTCACACCTGTCCAGCGGCCAGGCAGCGTGCACCAGATGGGACAGTGCTGATGGTGGCCTTGCCCCACCCCATATGGGATGAGGGCCGCTGCAAGAGAGCTCAAAGCTGGGTGCTGCTGGGGAAGTGGGGGGACCAGCCTGTCCTGCCAGCAGAGCTGGCCACCCCAGTGGGGCAGAATAGGTCCCTAGGGGGGAGGGCTGGGGGTGTGGGCCAGGGCACAGCTGTGAGCAGGATCGGGGGGCATTATGTCTGACTCTGCTCTGCCCACCACAGCCCACAGCATTCAGACCAGAGTGAGGCGCAGGTAGATGCTGTGCCTAATGTGGGAGATGCCATCTTGGGGAGAAAAATCCTTCCTCTGCAATTCATGAGCAAGAGGGGGTCACCCCTGTGGGCACCAGAGGCTTTGTCTAGACCACAGCATGCAGGGATAGTGCTGAGAGGCAAACCTCCTACTCACACCTTGAAAGCCTTCACCCATCGCGTCGTAAGAGCTGTGAACCAAAGTTCACTTGCAGGGAGACAGCGGATCACGGACGCAGCATCTCCACCAAGCCATGTGTAGCCTGGAAATGATCACAGAGTTCTACTTTTTAAAATAATGTCATGAACGCAGCCTCTCAGAAGGAAGGCAAGTGGCCAACTTCTTTCTTTAAGAGCATGCCGACGCCCCTCGCTGTATGTGTGGTTCTGGGTCGCTGGGGCTTTGGAGACCAGGTCTGCTGAGGGAGAGGAGGGGAGGGAGGGGAGGCAAGAAGCATAAACATGTCCAGTAACAGATTGTGTCTAAGTCTTAAGACCTCCAGGGAGACACTGAGCAGAGTGGTCAGAGAGGACGGAGCTCAGGGCTGCAGGCACCTACTTCCACCCAGGCAGGGGCATGGCTGCAAAGACTGTGAGTCTCAGCCAGGGCAGCACCAGTGAGCGCAGAGACGAGCCAGAGACCGGGGAGGAAACCGAGGCACTGATCCTCAGCTGAGCTGTGGTGGAGGCCGAGAGGGGCGTTGGAGGCCAGCTGGGGGGAACAAGAGCAGGAAGGCAGATCACAGTTCTGGCAGGGTCTTCAGGTGTGGCTGGGAGAATGAACAGCTTCTGGATGCAGTCTACTGGCAGCGTGGCTCTGGCAGAGGAGGTTCTAAGTTCTAGAAACTCTCCAAGCTTTCTGGACACTGGAGCTTTAAAGAAAAACCAACAAACAATGGGCTTGCCATTCACAAAGGGCAAAGGCACAGAGTTTTCACCCATCTCAGTGGGGTGGTTGGTCCGTGTTCAAGCAAGGCATCAAGGAAATGGACATTCCTGGAGAGAAGTCAGCTTTGGGGAGGTCAGCAGCGACCACGTGGGAGCTTCCTAGTGGCCTTCCCGCGGCCCCCAGTCCCCCAGTGTTCCCAGGGAAGTTTATTTTGAACTGCTATACTTAATAAGACTGTGATGTAAGGCTTTGTAAAAAAAAAAAAGTTGCCATCTATGAAAACCAGTTATTGTTTGCTCCACGCCTTAGCACAGAATGGCCCTGGCGCTGCAGCAGTCCTGCTCGCCACCAGAACACAGGAACCGTCCGGGGCCCTGTGGGTGCTGGCTTGCTCCTGGGAGGCCCGGGCGTCAGGAATGAGGAACTGGAACTCACAGAAGCCCCGCTTCTGCGCGACGTGCTGTGCAGAGGTGGAGATAACCTGCTTCATTCTGAAAGTGCTTTAAAATTCAAGGTGCAACTTGATGGTCACAGGATGGAGTTTGACTTTACTTCCCATGGAGCCTTTCATTTATGCTTAGCAGGTTTCCAAAGTAATTAAATTATTTTCTTTTTGAAGGAAGGAAAAATCTGGTAACAATGGGGAGTAGGGCTTTATCGTAAATCTAAGCAGAAACATGTGACCTGCCTTTAACACGTCCTTTCTCCTCAAAGGTGGAACAAACTCCTGGTTTGCATAAGTTCATTCCCGAAGCCTTTGCCTCAGGCTTTTAAGATACAGGCAGAAAGCTCAGGAAAGAACAGAGGTCATTCCCCCAGACTTTGACACGAGTTTGCTTTGCTGCTGAAGCGTTCCTTGGGGATGCTTGAGGAAGTATACATATACATCCCCACACTATACGCAGAGCCGGAACATAGCCTTCGGGCAGAGGAGAGGTGTGAGCACACACCCAGTGGGGCTCCGTGGGGCTGGTGGGGGAGCCTGTTGGACATGTGCTTTGCACATCTGTGTCTTGGCCGACTCCTCCTGCAGCTCTGGGCTCCAACCGTCCCAGGGCTCCAGTCTTCCCAGGGACCACAAAAAGAGGGCCAGATGCTGAGTTGGACGATTTGTGGCCGTGTGGGTGAGGACATTTCTGTTCAAGGTCAAGAGGGTGTTTGTTCATTTTCAAACCCTTTGGCCAAGGCCTGGGAAGACAGCTGCTTCCAGGAGCTTATGCGGCCTCTTAATCCGTTCTGATGTGTGCTTTCCTGGGAGCACACAGGGCTGACATCCCTGATGGAGTCGTCTTCAATGCAGCCATCTCCTCCCAGCTTAAAGATCGTTGACTGGGAAGGTGGGAACAGGAGGCCTCTTCTCAGCTGGCAAAAGATGGAAGGCTGTGACAAGCCAGCTTGGAGAGAATGGCTGGGAGGTGTGATCTTTGGAGAAAGTAACCATTCTCTGTAAGTTGATCCGCCCATCCATCTATCCATTGTCTATCCTTCTACCTCCATCTTATCTGTCAATCCTATATAATGTATCTATTTATATCTGTCATCTATATCAATTCCTGGATTTTCTTTAAAAAAGAAACACCTAGCATTTTATTTTGAAAAGAAGCGGTCGAGTGGCGCAGTGCTGTTCTGAAGCTAACTTTCAAGGCGGTGCTGATGTGGAGTGCAGCTGACGGAGCTCCGCCCAGGAGCGCTGGCGCAGCCTCTGTCTCAGAGCTCTGGCGAGCGGGCTGCGTGGAAGCCGGCAGAGCACTCACCGTTCCCGGCAGGTGGGAGACCGAGAGAGAAGCCTGGGAAGTGGGGGACAAATGACCCTCACCCCAGTTTACCAGGCCCTCCCTCCGTCCCTTGGCCCAGCTGCAGGGCCGACCTGGGCATCCGGGCTTTTGAAAGTGGTTCTTCAGGTCTTTTGAGTGGTGTGTGTGGGGTGAGGGCAGCAGGAAGGTAACTCAGGTCTTACTCCTGGCCTGCCCCAGCCCTGTCTGGCAGGGCTCAGGGAGTGTGGGAAGGATGGAAGACTACCAGGGCCAAGATGGAGGAGTGGAGACCTCCATGGTGACATCCACACCCTACTAGCAGGGTGCTTACGGCCATGTTTCTGCTCCTCACAGCTCCATTCCCTTCACAGAGGTGGGACTTGGAAAAGTGTGCTGTGCATGTGTGTGCGTGCAAACGTATGTGTGAGGGAATATGTGAATGTATGAGAGTATCTAAGAGTGTGAGTGTCTGGTGTGCATAGGTATGAAGGGTGAGCTTGTGTGAGTGTAAATGTGTGAGGGAACACGAATGAGGGCGTGCGAACACGCGCATGAATGTGTGTGCGAGAGTGGATAAATATGAAAACACGCGTGCACGTGTGAGTGTCTGAGGGTGAATGTGTAAGTGCATGAAAATGTGAGTATCCGTGAGTATTGGTGTGGATGTGTGTGAAGGGATGAAAAGTGAGTGTCTGTAAGTGTATTAGAGTGTGTGAATGAGTGTGATTTTTGGCATGTGAGAAAGTGTGTGAGCATATGAGTGAAAGCATGTGTGAGCGCATGCGTATGTATGAAAGCATGAGTGTCTGGGTGCGTGTGTGTGCATATGTATGCACGTATGTACGTGTGTGTGCATGTGTGTGTGTTCTGATGGTCTATGCTAACTCCGTGTTTGGAAGGACAGCCCCTGGGGGAGGGGAGGAGACTCTGGGCTGGCCAGGCTGCTCCCCTGGGACTGGCCCCCCAGGGCCTAAAGGAGACTAGCAGAGGGAGGGCCGTTTCTCCAGGGACACAGGTGCTGCTGAGGTCCTGGCTGAGCGGCTTCCGGGGGCTGGGGCGGCGGCTCTGTGCTGGGCTGGGGAAACCTTCCTCCACCTAAAAATCGCCTCTCCTGCCCTACTCCTTCCCAGTAGCAGCTCTGCTCTGGGTGGGGGTGTCCTGCAGCTCCAGCCAGTGCCACCCTGCAGTCCCTGCCATGCCCAGGCCGAGTCGGGGTTCCTGGGAGAAACTCAGGGTGGGAGAGGAGGCAGCAGGGGACCGAGGTTCAAGGACTTCAGTTAGAGCAGGGCCACCCAAAGCCCTCTGGTGACGAGGAGGGGCACCAGCCAGCCAGGCAGCACCTGTGACCCGCGCAGGGGGCTGAGGAAGCCTGTCCTGGGGGTCGGGTCAGGGAGGTCAGGGAGCACGGGGGTGGGGGGGTGGGGGGGGCGGGGGTCAGGGAGCACCGGGCCCCAGCCGTGGCCTGCAGCAGCCGTCCGGGCTCCCAGAGGGGCTCAGTCCCGGCCGCAGTGCGGTGCTGTTTCTGCTTTGCTCAGCACTTGAGTCCCCTCCACCAAGCCCTGTCCACGGAGTTGTCCGCTGGGTTCTGGGCATCGGCTGCAGTCCTTTTGGCTCCTGATTTTTCGTCTTTTGTTTCTTCCTCTAGTCAAGTCATGTGCTATGCAATTATTAATCGCTCACTGTCAGGTCCGGAGCAAGTATTGATCCGAAGAAAGCACTTTCCTCAATTGCTACCAGCTTTGGAAATGGAAATTGACATTAAGTCTTCTAATACCTTGGAAGAAACAAATGGAAATCGATAAAGAAAGGTTTATCGGAGACTAAACGAAGTGGGGGGGGATCCCTACAAGTACGAATGAACAGTGGTGGAGATGTCTGTTCGGACCAGAGCAGGGCAGGTTCAAAGGGCGCCACTGTCCTAGCCCAACCCCAAGGGGAGACCAACACAGTTTCTTGGGGAAGACAGTGGGGGAGATAAGTCTGTGTTCAGAAGCAGGTTCTGCTCTGTTGCAAGAGAGAGGAAGAGGAAGGTGGTCTTTAGTCCCTGTCCCAGGACCTGACCCCCTGCCCTAAAGACTTTCCACTTCACCCTGCCTCGAAGGCTTTACCTCCATATAGTGCCTTCCTGGGGACCACGCCTCTGACATAGGGGCTTCTGGGGGACTTTCAAGCTCTACACTAGCAATTACAGCCATGCTGCTAAAAGTTCAAGGGGCAAGCTCCATCTCAAACCCCCTCCATCAGAACCTGATGTCTCTGGAGTGGGCATTTCAGTCAGCCAGAATGGCCTCAAAAACTGACCATCCTCTTCTGTGTAAAGTGATGTGGCTGTAGCGCCCCCACCCCCAGGGACTCAGGGCTCCAACTCTTACATGGGGAAACAGAGGCAGGTCTGCTAGATGTGGGTGGAAAATTCCCCACTCGGAAGGTGTCATCTCCTCCTCTGAATACCCGCCTCCCCACCGCAGATTCATCCCTGGTCCAAAGGACTCCCCTCCTCAAGAACACGCACCGCATTTCAGGAAGGCCACACTGCACTGCACATCCTGCATTAGTTCCCGCTGGCTGCTGAAACCAATCGCAGAGCACAGTGATCCCCTTACAGTTCCAGAGGCCCAAGTCCAACGGCAGCCGCACTGGGCCAGAGCACAGCAGGACTGACTTCCCGCTTCCCGGGGCTGCAGCTGCTCCTAGGCCTGTGTACCCCCCCCCCAAACTCGGGAAGCTCGGCCTCTGGGGTCACATCAGCCCCCTCTGTAAGGACGGTTGTGATTGCTTGTGGGGACGCCCAGATTGTCTAGGATAACCTGCTCATTTCAGAATCCTTAGTCCGATCTGCAGCATGCTGAGGTCCTAGGGACCAGGGCTCAGGCATCTCCGAGGGTCATCTCAGGCTGCACCTTAGCCTGACGGAACAAATGCAGGCATGGGGCACGTGCGCTCACCCCCTAAGTGTGCCTGAAGCAGCTGCACAGGGTTTTGTTGGGTATGAGAAGGAAAGGAGAGGAAGAGAGAGAGAGAAAGAGAGAGAGAGAAAGAAAGAGAAGAGAGCGCAAGAGAAAGACAGAGAATAGCAGAGCTGAGGAGATAGCAGAAGCCTCAGGTAAAGGAGGGGGCTGTGGGGTCCCCAAGTTCAGCCAAGGGGAAGGAAAGAATTCACTGGCCCTGCTCACTTCTATGTCTGATGGTGGCTCAAGAAGACTGACAGATATTCAGATCTGTGTCAGTGACCAGCAGCGATGCTATAAACTGCAGAAGATCATGATTCTAGCTAGGTATTGTGGTCCCAAAAGGAACCATTCAGTTCTCACGGTTTACTTTGCCCTTTTATCCTAAAGCCATAGTGTTCTGAGAAACTGTTCTGTGAAGCAAGAGCTCAGTAACGAGAACAGGAGGCGCGTCTCAACTTTGCAGCTGCAAAATATTAAAGTGCAGGCTAGCAGAGGACACATCACCACCGCCTTTGACAAGGGCTTGGAGGAAGGTGGGGAGGAGGGGGGGGTTGAAAATGTAATCAAGATTATGAATAAAAAGTTCCTGTACTTGAATAATAGCTGTATTTTAAAGAGGTATTCGTTCCCACAGAGCAAGAGCAAATAGTGATGCTATGGTCTCTGACAAAATAAAGTCATTTAGATGAAAAATCCACTTGAGCTGTTAATTCTTGGAACCACTTGGACATGCCTTTCTGTGTCCCCTGCTCCGAGTGTGGGAATGTCTCCTCTGTCTTGTGAGCTTTCCAAAGGGAAACTGAGCTGTGTGACTAGTGGAGCAGGAGACCCAGGGGAGGTGCTGGGGAGAGGATTGAACTCAAAGATGGTCTAGTGCTTGGTGGACGATGACAGGCAAACCCATGCCAGGAAGCAGCCTGCCTGCCTTCTTCCTTGACCACGTCCTGGGAGTCTGGGCATGATGTGGGCAGAGAAGGGTCCAGTGAACCAGGGGCCGTGGGGGCGGGGACCCAGGCTGCCATTCCAAGTGCGTGTAGACTCTTTGAGCTCCATTTTTTGTTTGCTTTTGCTTTATGAAGTACCATCTGGTTCTCTCACACCTCCCGGGGAGCTCACGGCAGCGAGGCTCTGAGCTGAAGAGCACAGTCCGCTCACCTTGGCCCCGTGCCTGCCTTGTGTCCCTGTCTGTGGTCAGATGTGGGTGTCCCCAGGTTGAGCGCTGATTCTTCCTATCAGGGCAGGGACAGGGTGTCAGCGTTTCCGTGTTCCCAGTGCCCAGCGCAGCGCCTGGCATGCAGCTGGCGCTGAGACTCAGCGTGTTGAGTGTGACAGAATTTCCAACTGCAGCCCTCTGTGATTCCGAAAAAATGCTTTGATCATTCTTGGGTTTGGTTTCCTGTTTAAAATGACCACTATCAGCTTTTCTCCAGGGCTATTGTGTTATTGTCTCAATATGCCACCAGGGCATGAGAATTGTTTCAGCTGTGGAGAAGCAGGGCAGTGAGAAGACCCCACCCCAACGTCGCTGGCAATGGCTCTGAGCGGAGGGGTGCTGTGGGACCCTCCTCCTGGTACTCCATCGGCCCATTATTTGGGTTTGGATCTGCCTCTTACGGGCCCCAAGGCTGAGACATTCTGGGGGCGTCTTGCGTTTATGTGAATCAACGCCAGGCCCATCCACACCCTGGCTCATGCTATGGCTGCTTATCTAGAAAGCAGCTGGTGGCAGGGCACCAAAGACAACACTCGAAGCCCTGGCAGGAGGCTCTGTAGTTTCTCTGCAGCAATTACAGGAAACATGCTGGCAAGGCCCCAGGGGGCGCAGAAGGAAACTATGGCAAGAGAGGCTGGGAAGCCATGAGCAAACCATTTTAGCAGCCTCGGAGGACATTGGTTTGCATCATGGGGAAGGAATGCTCATCTAGAGCCAGGCTGCAGAGCTGCAGTGTGAACATCAAATATAATTACAAATGAGTGTGACCGGGAAAAACGAGGGCAGCTCCGACGGCTTTTGTGAGTAGCTCAGAACATGACGTGTGCTGGGGAGACATAAAATTGTACTCTGGAGGGAGGGAAAACAGTCTGTAAGACATTGATTCTGCCAGCCAGGCCCCTGTCGGGTGGGCCTTGCCCGGTTGAGAGGCTGCCCAGCAAGCAGGACTGCTTTCCCTCACCAGCCTGCCAAAGGCTCCAGGGTTTCTTTTCCCATCTAGGAAGTTGCACATCGGTCCTGGCTCTCCTAACACAGACACGAGCCAGTCCTCACACAAGCTTCCATGGACATGGCCTTCTTGCCTGTCAGACTGGACACACAGAGCCACGGTTCCCCTGGGACAGGCCCCCAACGCTGTGAGCACCCCCGCTCCGTCCTGGGTCTCCTGCGCTTGGGGGAGGTGCAGATTGCCCCAGATCTCAGGGGAAACCCTGGGAAGGACTTCTCCCAGGATTCGCTCTCACAGAGCCGGGGAGCATGTCTGGTTACAAGGCAGGGGAAGAAGGCGTACGGTTGGTGCTCTTCACCCACAGCAAAAGCAGCTGGCATCGCGACTTGGAATTGTGTCTGCCACACGCTAACAGTCTTCTTTCTAACCAGGTTCTTTCTAGTCTGCTGATCTACAGGAGACAGAAGAGCAGTTGTACTGCTGAGACGTTCGGGGGACGCGTAGGGAAGTTGTGTATCTGGCCCTGGAGGAGCCTCTGAGGCAGCAGGTGTGGTGGTGAGGACCATGGCCCCCTGGCGGCGCTCAGGAGGGAGACCCTTCCGTGATGAGAGCCAAAGCGCAGGGGCGCCATGGCCAGCGGCGGTGGACCGTCCTCCCATGGGCCTGGTAGACTTTCAAGCCTGGGGTAGCAGCCTCCAGCACAGACCTCTCACGCCAGTCTGGGCTGGGGACCAAGGGGAGTCATGGCTGCCATCCGTCATTCCTGTTCTTCGTCCCTTCTGAGTCTCTGGAGACAGGGGCTAGGGAAGGCCAAACTCTCAAAAGCTCAAAACACTCAGGCTTAAAGAAGAAGAGACAATAAAAACTAAAGCAAAACTTAAACAAGTAACAGAAGACAAGTAAATGAGGGGAAATGAATGATGTTTGTGTCATCTAGTTACCCAGTATGGAGATAGGTAAAGTTAAGAAAAGGCTTAGGGGATAGGAGAATGAGTTAGAGGGAAATAGAACAAGAGAACAATTTTACTTGTAGATAGAAGGTATAAATGGAAAGGGAATGAAAATACAGTTTAATACTGAGCAATTAATATTGTAATTCAGAGATGCCGGCTTTGGAGAAAAGGAAGCGATGGAGAAGCAGAACTCAAAATTAAGTGGAAGGGGTAAACATTTAAAACTAAAATGTAAAAAGTAAATGGCCACGTGCAGAGATGTTGAAGGTCATTACTCATCGGGGCCATGGCAAGCAAAACCACTGTGGGATACGACTCTGCATCCATACTGTGGCTGTGTATCCCAAAGACAGACAAAGCCGCACCAGCAAGGCAGGAAGCGCTGGTGTGGATGTGGAGGGAGTGGAGCCCTCTAATTCCACTGGGGGATGGATGTGGTACAGTGCTGTGGCCAGGCTTGCGGCTCCTTAGAGCTAAACAGAGAGTTGCTGGATGACTCAGTAGTTCCTCTCCCAGTTGTACAGAAAACCCATCTTCACATAGGTTCAGACATCATTTAAGAAAAGCTACTCTATGAATTGTTAGGTGGGATTTGTTCTGGTGTGAACACCATATACTTGTCATGAATCAAGATGGCTATGATATCACTGGGTGATAGAATCATGAGGACTTTTCTGTGGGACACTGGCGTACGACTGTAACTGTACACTCTTCTTACTGAAGCCTCATTAACCAGAGCCATGGCGTGAGAGAATGGCTCAAAGACGCATCAGTGGGTGAGCAGGGAGACAAAATGTGGCAAAACCAAGCACAGCTCTGACATCTGTTGCCCTGGGTGAAACTCTCGAGCAGGCAGAAGGCAAGGCCCAGACACCAACGGTAGCAGCCTGCATGGTACCATGTTAGCCAGAGATGGCGGCCCATGGAGACAGAGAACAGACGGATAATCACTGGGAGGAGGGGTTCACAGGTAGGGAGTGACTTCTTCGTGTGTTTGGGGTTTCATTTCAAATGGGAGATGGGGAAATTCTGGAACTTAAAAACAATTATGGTTGTGCCACATTGTAAATGTAGTGAAATGTGTGTATACTTTAAGATAATATAAGGGTAAATTAGATGCTGCATGTAATTTACTGCAGTAAAAATTGCTGATCAGAGAAGAAGGATGCTGATATTCTTCGGTCACTTAGTTAAGGGGAGCAGAGGTCTCACTGGACAGTTGCCCCTGAAGACAGCTGCCCTAGTGGGTCATGACAGCTGACTTACTGCAGAGGTACCACTGAGCCTCATGCCCCACTGTACATGAATGCGCACACACACACACACCATGCATACTACACTGTGCACACTCACAGCACATCACTCATATGCATACACATTACTACTGGTTTATTTTCTTGAACTAGAGTGTTCTTGAAGACAATATGGGGTTGGTTTTATTTCAAAAGGCACTGTGTACTTTTTACTCTTTCCTGTTCTACACCCAGTTGCCTTAAAGGCAAATGTGATGACAGAAGCTCTAGCGGGTACTTTGATAATTAGTTATTTTTATGTATGAAATCCACTGCCTAGAACATAAAATCTGAAGGACCTTGGATCTTATCCTGGATCTGCTGTATGAGCTTTTGTCTGTGCACTTCCTTTTCATTTAAAGCATTATTACTCTATTTTTCTATTATACGTAGCCCAAAACAGCACCTTAATGGATGTACTTCACATATCTTTGCAAATTTCCCCACCAAATCCGGAAGTGTAGATGTGAAATGTTGAGTTTTCCAGATAAAAGATAAAGAATGATATTGTATTGCAAATGACATGAATTTCCACATGATTTGAGAATGTTTCTGTTCTTTCTCCAAGGTCCTTTCCCGGTGATAGCTCTTTCATTGGAATTCGATCTTTTTCGTTTTTGTCTTTCAAACCTCCTCCTAATGCTCAGCCAACTATTCTCTGCCTGACACTTTGCCAACTTGAAGACTCTTGAGGGCAGCTTGCTGATCAAGACAAGACTGCCCCTGGTCACTGAGTGTGTCCTCACAGGGACTCAGTTATAGATTTTTTAAAATTTTTTGTTTGTCGGTTGTGGAGCCTGAACTCTGGGCCTGGGCGCTGTCCTTCAGCTCTTCAGGTCGAGCCTAGCACTCTACCACTTGAGCCACAGCATCCCTTCCTGCTTTTTCTGCTTATGTGGTGCTGAGGAATTGAATCCAGGCCCTCATGCATTCGAGGTATACACTTACCACTGATCCACCTTCCCAGCCCTCAATTGTTTTGATTACACCCTGTCTCTAACTTATAGTCTCTCCACTTAAACACTTAAACATTCCCATATAGCCATCCTGTTTTTCACTTTATGAACAATATTCAATAAATTGTATCAGCTATTCAGCTCTTCATTATAAAAGGATATCTGCATATCTCAGTTTTTATTTGTCCTTCTGTTATAAATGATCGCTTCACTGGGTAAGATGTTCACTGGCAAAATAAAAATAAAGTTACTTTCATGTTTTCAACTTCATCATTCCAAACCCTCCTAGCTTTTAAGGATTTTGTTGAGAAATGTGACAGGTTTCCTCTTATAAATGACTTTTTTTTTTTTTGCAGCTTTCATTATTATTTCCTTATTCTTTGTGTTTTTTTTTTTTTTTTCTTGTCTTAACTATACTATGTCCTAAAGAGGTTCTGATTGTCCTGGTCTGTTGGGTCTTCCAAAGCCTCTTGTACTTGGATGACCTTTCCTTTCTTAAGATTTTCTTTCTTGGCCGGGCGCTGGTGGCTCACGCCTGTAATCCTAGCTACTCAGGAGGCTGAGATCTGAGGATCGCGGTTCAAAGCCAGCCCAGGCAGGAGAGACCGTGAGACTCCTGTCTCCAATAAATCACCAGAAAACCGGAAGTGGTGCTGTAGGTCAAGTGGTAGAGCGCTCGCCTTGAGCTGAAGAGCTGAGGGACAGCGCCCAGGCCCAGAGTTCAAGCCCTACGACCGACAAAAAAAAAAAAAAAAGATTTTCTTTCTTAAGATTTACTGCTATTACTTTGAGTATATTTCCTATGTCATTAGATATCACCTCTTTACTCTCCTCACTCTGTATCATTCATAGGTTTGGTCTTTTAAGTATGCTCCTTTGAGTTCTCACACATTCCCATGTCTCATCTATCTTCAAGGCACGACTTGCATATCACCTATTCTGCTGCAGAGACTTTCCACCTTATTTTTCCAAAACTTCAATCTGGTCATTTTTCAGGATTTCTATCTCTATTGAGATCCTTTTCCATGACTTGCATTGAACCTCTACTTCATCTATTTTTATTTTTTATTTTATGTATTTATTTTTTTGTGGGTCGTGGGGCTTGAACTCTGGGCTTGGGCACTGTCCTTGCACTCTTCAGCTCAAAGCGAGTGCTCTACCGCCTGAGCCACAGTGCCACTTCCAGTTTTCTTGTGGTTTATTAGAGATAAGAGTCTCATGGACTTTCCTGCCTGGGCTGGCTTTGAACCATGATTCTCAGATCTCAGCCTCCTGAGTAACTAGGATTACAGGCGTGAGCCACCAGCGACTGGCTTCATCTATTTTAAATATGACTTCTTTGATCTCTTTTGTATTTCTGTTTAAGCTCATTTAGCTGTTTATTTGTATTTACTTGGTATATTCATTTGGATTTTTATCTGCATTCTCATTGAATTCTTTTTAAAAAGTGTTTACTCTTCTCATTTTTTTTTGAAGAGCTGCCTTTTTAAAACTGTCATAAAGGTGATGTACAGAGGGGTTACAATTACATAAGTCAAGCAAAGGGTACATTTCTTTTTGGACAATGTCACCCCTTCTATTTTTCTCTCCCAGTTTTCCTTTCCAATCCCTCATTAAATTTATTTTAGTTACTTGCATTCATTGTCTTTTAATTCATGTATTTGCTCATATATGTCCTCTTTAATTTCACTGAACATTGTAATAATCATTTCTTTGAGCTCAATATATGTCAGTTCTTGTATTTTTCTGTCTTTTGGGTCCTTTGCTGTGTAATTGTTTTCTACATGTTTTTTATTTTCCTGATTTTATATTTTACCCCATTTTCTCATATTTTTGATGGAATTAATTTATTTGAAGACCCTTATGGTTTTGGCTTTGAGATGCCAGAATGTGGTTTTGGTTTTGAGTTGCTGCAAGTCAACACTTTGGATTATACTCTGTATTCTCATAGAACTTAATATTAGCTTAATGAGTCATTTCTCCTTGGTGCTGTGGGGTTGTATCTAATAATGTTACCATCTCAAAATCCAAGAAAATATTTACAAACAGTAAGGTATTAATGGTTACATTATGTACAACTCAGTCATTTTATATATGCAGAAGAGTTAAGGTTTTTGTATGGTACCCTAGGGAGCAAGAAGGGTAAGAGTACTATGTGGAGGGTAGTGATGTAAGTTCTTAAGGGAAGGGATGGTGAGGGAAGAGAAATAGAGTGAGGAGAATTGGAAGAAGGGACTGAACTGTGATGGTTGCAGGTAACTGAAATTAATCCTTCAGACACACACACACACACACACACACACACACACACACACCTGTGTATAGGTTTGTATTTCAGCTGTCATGGAGAAAGGTGACAACATAAGGGGGAATTCGAATAAACTAATGATTGAAGAGGAAGGAAACACAGCCAGCTTTCTTCCAGCCTCAGTTCCTGCTCGGGGACGTGGTTTGAACAGGTATACTCCAGCTAGTGGGTGAGCAGGCACTCTGCTGCTCCTGAAACCCACACCTGTCCCCACTCGGTTGTGCCGTGTGTCCTGCAGCACTCCAGGAACGGGTCAGAAACAGTGAGGTCCCTGAGGCTGCTGCTTGAGTCAGGCTCTTACTTGTTATGGCAGAAGAGCAGGAGCTATCTCATGCTGCTCCAGCTGGACTCTTATGGGGAAACTCTACTTCTGACTTTCCCAGGTGAGGCCAGGCACTCCCACATCCTGGTCTCTGCTGGATAGTCCTCCCAGGAACAAGTAAACTATGGACATTTCCAACCTTGTGCCATTTTGTTCCCAGGATGAGTGGGGCCCTCTGATTTGTCCTAGCCCCCAAAGGACAGGCACATGGCGCTCCTCCTGCCATGCTGAAATCCCACCTGATCCCATGCAATGAGACCCACAGGCCTGAGTGTGTGCAGTGTATGCAGGCATCCTGGTGGTGAAGTAGGTTTTATGACAGCTTAGTGTGACTTTTCCACTGGGGGCAGGAAACTCCATGGCTGCCACTCTGTGTAGCACTCACCCACCATGGAATTAGGTGCATGGCTCTCTCCTCTTTCTGCTCAGTTGGATTCCTCTTGTGGAGCTGTTGCATTCAGAGCTTCCTTTTGTGTTGGGCTTGTGTGGAGCCATGTTCTGCTCACCACTCATTAGCCCTGGGCCCTGGAACCCAGACACACCAGTCTGTTCCTGACCCTGCCTTTTCCCAGACAGGTCTGCTGTTTTCCGTGTAGTTGGACTTCTCTGCCACTGTTTCTTGTGTGTGGGTATTGATAGGAAGTAGAGACGGAGAAAGAGGAAAGCAAAAACAAAAGCCTAAATCTAAGACAAAAGCCACTACAAAAGCAAAATCAAACAACCAAAAGGGATCCAGGAAGGAACTTCCATCTTCCTGCTGTGGAGGGCTCTGAGTAAGGTATTTTCTTTTCGAGATGTAAAATTCAGCAATTTTTATTTGGTCTAGGTCTCTGCCTGCCTATCCTTCTGGCATCCTCAGCTCAGCTGGGCTTTCCTTCTGAAGCCCTATACCTCCATTTGGCTCATGGAGAAACAGACAAGTTGGCTGTCAACAAGTTGCCTTTTGTTCTCTTAATCCGGCCTGACTGTAGTAATGGCCTATCTTAACTTTTATGTATCATAGCCAGCTTCTCACAGATAAGGCATTGAGAAATAAACATCTTTAAAACATTTAAAGGTGCTTTTGAAGCTGCAAGCTGCGACAAGGTGCAAGCACTTGCTAAATACCTTTTCCCCAGACTTTCAATGTCTGCAGGTGCCAGAGAAATCCTGGATGCATTCTGACGTCCACAAGCACTGAGCACTGCATTTTAATACTGGAATGTTCACTGTGGTATTTCAAGCCCAGAAACATGAGACCATAATATATAAGCTGGACTCCTGAGCACCAACCATGGTCTCTGGGGAGCTTTTAATAATGTGAATAGCAGTATTTCTTGAGAACATGCTCAGAGACTTAGACCTGGGTACACATTTTCTAAAGTCTATGAAGAAAGAACCCTGGGGCTAGCTGTAGTCTACAAGTACTTTAGTTCTTTTTGTTTGCTCCTGATATGGGTCTGACCTGTTCTTTTCCTCAATGAGAGTTGAATAAGCCCCAGGGTGGTTTTGAAGTTGGTGTCTGCGGCCTGAAGTAGCAGTGACACTAGCCTATCACTAGCTGCACTCTTGATTTCAAGCCCTGCTTTCTGGGTGTTACCAGTCCCCAGAGCTTGGTGGCTCAGGGGTAGAGTATTTGCCTTACATGCATGAGGCCCTAGGTTCGATTCCTCAGCACCACATAAGCAAAAAGAAAAAAAGCCGGAAGTGGTGCTGTGGCTCAAGTGGTAGAGTGCTAGCCTTGAGCTGACGAGCTGAGGGACAGCTCCCAGGACCAGAGTTCAGGCCCCACAACCAACAACAACAAATTTTTTTTTAAGTATTCAGGAAATACTTCTGAATGAATTCTTCTGCCCTGTGTGCTGGAAAGTTCAGAGATGCCAACTGGCTTCCTGTCGAGAGAAGCCTGATGGTCCGTGAAGGTCACTTTTGAAAGCCACAGCTTGGCCTCAGCACCTCTGGCCTGGCCTGGAGGACAGGACAGGGATGGGCCTGGGACTCCCACAGCAGGACTGGGAGAAGCCTCACCAAAGAAGGCAGCCTGACCAGGCCCGTGAGAGGGTGGCCCAGAGAGGGTTGGTGCCACAGCTGAAGGTGGAGCTAGGTGGGAAGGAAGGCCCAGCAGGGAGGCCGAGATGTTAAGGCTGGTATGCACCCAGGAGAAGCTCCAGGAATATCACAATCCCAGCTCCCGGTTGGCCCCACGGAGCGCAGGAGCTGTCCACCTCTCTAGGCTGCAATGAAACAGAAGAAACAACAGCTCCACCCATTAAGGTAAGATTCCAGATAGAATGAAAGCTCTCCAGTGTACCCTTCAGAACGGACATGGGATCAGCATGCCCACCCCTGCCTCTCCTCACACTTCCCTGGGAATCTTTGGGATGGTCCCACTAAACCGAAAGAGAAAAAGAAGACCAGTAAGTCTATCTCTGTGGAAATTCAGATCTACTGATTGTGAGATTCTGGACATTTCCACAGCTCTGCGGTCCCTCTCAAGCTTGGAGCATTTCCTGCTCCTCTTGGTAATATGGCACCCGGAAACATGGTTCATATGCAGAGAGGGTTCTGAGCCTGTGAAGTTGTGAGAATTAGCACTCTCCGACCTCATGCTCCACACAGAAGTGAAACAAAACACATTCCTCTTGGGCAGTGGGCGAGCTTTGCTTTGAGCTTCACAGGGAAAAAACCAATTCTTCACAGGCTAAGGAGAAGGAACAGAGGTCAGAGGTCACGGAAGCATTCGCTGTGAATATCTGAATGGGCCTCCAACCAGATACCAGCTGAGCAATATTTGGACTGTCTGCTGTCTCAGACATGAAAAGAAACAGACTTGTATGAAAGAACTGAAAACCCTTTGAACCCCCTATTCATGGTCTCTAGAGAAATGGCCAATGAGGGGAATAATGAAGAGGGGTAAAGAGAGTGCCACAATACTTACGGAGACCCCCCAAAACGTTGTGTTCTTCTATCTGCAAGTTGGAGAGAGTGGGTGGTATAGTGCCAGATTGCACCTGAAGGCCTGAGAAATGGTGCGAGAATCAGTCCAAAGGCAAAAGAGGACTGCAGCTCCTCCACCTTACAGCAGCAGCCAGGCAGATGGCAAACCCCCTGCCCACAGTCTCCGGCCCAGGTCTCCTCACCTCACTTGCAGGGGTGGGCCTCTGGCTTTGCAGAGCCTCTAGACTGATTTGAACAGTTGTCCCTTACGGAGCCCAGCCAGGAGTAATGCTTAAGCAACACATGCTTCTGAAAAAGATAAATGGTGTCAATTTGAGGGGAAAACTCACAATAGGAGAGAAGCAGCATATTTAATTTTACAGTGTAGGCCATAAGGCATAAAGGCAGTGAAAAGTACTTCCTCCACAGATATTTCAGACAATTATGAAATAAATATAAACATCAACCAAGTAAAAAATAAAGTCTTTTGTGTCAATTCAACAGCAAAAAACAAATAAAGCCAGGTTTTGAAGGAAGAGCTCTTACCCTTTGCCCCCCTTATCCTAATAGAAGCCATCACAGAAAACTGTCACAACCAGAAGTCTGCATTAGGCCACTGCAACCTTACTCAAAAAGAACTCTTCTACAAGATATTTGCCCAGAAGATATCCTTCAATGTTTCAATGAACTGCTCATTCAACCTTGGCCTGACACAACTCTTACTATTAATCATTGTGACCAAGGAGATTGCTTCAATGTATCTGATGAAATTCTCCTCCTCTTTATCTTTAAAAACCTTCTGAATGTGCTCCTGTATTCCCACTGAAATGCTTTTCCCAGATAAAAATCAGTACTGTTCAGAGGATCTTTCTCTAATTCTTTTTTGTTTACACGGACAGGATTAAAACAGAAAGTCAAACTGCACAATATATTTTTGTTTATCTCTTGTAAATTTCTTGGTGAACTGGCAGTTTCTAAGATGCTTAGCATGCAGTCCTGAGAAAGTTTGAGATCCACACGGAGGATATGTTAGTGTGCAACAGAAATCCAGTGGAACTGGGCTCAGGTATCTCGCACCCATAATCCTAGCTACTAAGAAGGTTGAGATCTGAGGATCAAGGTTCCAAGTCAGCTTGAGCAACAAAGTTTCCAAGACTTTTATCTCCAGTTAACCACCAAAAAGGTGGAAGTGGAGCTTTGGTTCAAGTGGTAGAGTACAGAGCTCAGGGACAATGCCTAGGCTCTAAATTCAAGAACCAGGACTGGCACAAAAGGGAAAGGAGAGGAAAGTAGAGGAGAAGACAGGGAAAGGGAAGGGAGGGGAGGGGAGGGGAGGAGAGGAGAAGAAACTTTCAAGGCACGATTGCTGACCAAAACCTCCTGCATTGTTAACAGCAACATTTATAAGTGATCTTATTTTAGAAAACTTGGGTAAAATCCTATGTGAGTCTGGCTGGGACCAGGATGACGTGAGCATCTGGTAAGTACTGGGTGATTTTCCATAATTAGGCCTGACCATCATGTGGAGAGAAGCTGAAATGTGGCAGTCCTGGTCTGACCAACTCATGGATGTGGGGTCCAAGTTATTAGAGAGACTGACCACTGTGTGACGCCTTCTCTCATTAGGCTGAGGGTAAATAAGGACTTGTGGAATTGAAGACTGATGGAAAAGTAAAACAAAACATGCCAGTAATTGTTAGCATTGAACTTCCCATGATGACAGGCACAAATGTGATGGTCTCAGATGTGGGACAGATGTGGCCAAGAAACCCCAGTTAACAGCATGGACAGAGAGCACAGTTTTAAGTCCCAGAGAAGAAATAAACTTCAAACAAGGATGAAGAGGCCTTCATGCTGTTTGAGGTTAAACTGCTGCAGACAACCACAGGCCTCCACAGCCCACAGTACAGCCCTGTCTTTAAGCCCAACCTCTTTCAAAGTTGAACATTCTCAAGGTCAGAGAGCTGGTGTTTTCGTCCTTTAAATAGTACTAAATTCCTTAAAATTAGTGATTTGTGGATTTACAGAAATTTAAACTAAAGCTTCAGAATTCCTTCACTGCATTTCCATCAACTACTGTTTGATGGCTGGTTCCCATGGCTGAGTCGACGATGGTGTGGCTGAGGTTCTCTGAATATGACTAAATAATATCCTCAAATCTGCTTCACCAAGAGAAATGGGTCCAAACTGTGCCTGGTCCAATCTTGTAAGAACGGACAGGAATGAGCACTCTCCAGAGAGTGTTATCATTAGAAAAAAGATGTTAGAGCTGGAAGTAGATATAACAGTGGAGAAAACCTCAGGCAGGTTTGGAGGGGTCATGACAGGATATCAGTTTTGTCTTCATATTTTAGCAGAATTTCTGGCAAAAGTGAACCAGCTTGATTTGGAAATCCCACTCCTCCCTTTCCTTGGGAAGAAATTGCATAGCCGTGGTATATAATCAACCCTGAATGCCTGAAAATCCTTTCTTTTGATTTATAGGTTCGCTATGCTTTGAAGACTCTTTTCAAACAAAGTGAGAAGTTAGGGAAAGTTTAGGGAGGCAAAGTCTAAAGGGGCTGCCAGTTAGGAACATGTGTTCGGTGTCAGAACTAGTGTCAGATGGCACTGTGTCTGTCCTTTCCTAGGTAGCACAGCACAGGCAACAGTGCTGCAGGTGATGTACATAACATGCAAAGAAGCGGAGAGGTAAGATGCAGGAAGTGCTGGTTAATATTCTCCTTAAGCAAAACAATTGTTGTTGAGTTGACAGGACAAATCCAAGAGTCAGTGGTCTTTAAAAGCAGACCCTGCTTGTGGGTCATCCATGTTCCTATAGAATAGGGAGAGCCAAAGCCCTGTGTTTCGATAGAAATATTTTCTGATAATGTGGAACAAACATTCTGTTTCTCATTGTGCCTCAGAATGGAACTGCACTTGAAATCAGGTTAACAAGAGCTAAATTTAATCATTGTGTGACCTGATTGGATAGTTGCAACCTGGGGTATTAAATATCCTACTTTATGGATTTTTTCCCTTTTTTCCCCCCTTCTTTCTCATCTTAATTTCAACTAGTTATTTCCTTGGGGACCAAATACCAAGAGCAGGCAGCAGAAGTAATGAAATGTGGTAAATCTGGTTAGAGAGAAAGATGACGAAAAATGCTTTCTTTGTTTCATCTCTGCAGCCCCATGGTTAGTGGGGTGTGTTTGGTTTACAAAGCACTACAACTAGTTCTTAGGAGGAAAGAGGCCGACAATTTGCTGCTGTGGGAAACACAGAGCTTGCTCAGTTTTATAATATGTAAAAATCTTTTATTTTATTGATGTTCTATAAAAATCAAGGTCATAATCATTAACTGCTATTTATACAAGTTTGCTGAGTTTTCCAGTGCTCTTCTAGGTGGCTGGGCCCAGCATGCACAGGAAAATCTGCCAGGTCTGAGGCTTCCCCAGCCACTGACAAGGCCTGGCCTGGGCACCAGGAAGGGCAGCTAGACAACGTGTTCCCACCAGTGAGACTTCAGAGCCCTTGATGCTCATTGTGGAGAGACAATTGAGAGGTTTACACCTGCTTTTCGGGCAGCCCTCCATGCTCTGAGCTGAGGGTGATTTCTGGATACTGGCCCCAAGCCAGAGAAGGGCGATTCTCAAGGGAGTAGGGGAACAGGAGAGGGGAGGGATCCCTTGTACACAAATAGATCTTGAGGGCCTTTTTCCAGCACGTAAGCTCCGGGTACCACTCTGAAGCCCTTCCTAACCTCTGTGTGAAATGAGAAATATTCCTAAATGGAGTGTGTTTCCCAGGCAACAGAGAAAAGGCGAAAAGACTAAAAACTACTTATCTGAAGCAAGATTTCCTGAAGAAGTTGCATGTATACAAGCACAAGTGACACCGTGAAGATTACCATGTAAAGGTATTTTTAGGAGACACCTTTTCACCTGGCCCCACTGCAGCTGAGCAGAAGGAACACTGCAGTAGACACCAGCAGCTCCACATCGGCAGTGAGTTTTCAAATTACGACTCAGGCCAAACTACACCTTGTCAGGCTTAGAACTGGAGAGCAAAGGACTGAGAGAGGAACTCTTGGCCTAATTAAGAGATCTAGGGCTTGTTTCAGAATGGCAATATTGGCAAAAACTGTATGAGTTTAAACAGTGACAGTGATATTAACCTTACCTAAATGATTATACAGAAGTAGAGGCCATAAAGTTCAGACCTGCGATTTTATCTTAAGGCAGCTTCATTTACATTGTCTAGAGATTCAAAGATTTTATTTCAAGATTATTTTAGTGGTAAGGATGTCATAATACAGAGCCAATTATATTTTGACAGCTTTATCCTGAAATATGACTTCAGATTTCTTCTTTCTATACAGGAATACAGAAATAATTCCTTTTGATGTTCTGGAAAGCATCTAGTGAAAAAAATTTACTACATATATATGTATATATATATATATATATATATATATATACACACACACACACATAGATAAATATATATATATATATAGAGAGAGAGAGTTCCTTTACTCTGTAATGTAAATAGCAAAGCATTCCTTGAATATTTTAAATTCAGGAGTTTTATGATATAATGAACATATAGTAATAGCCAGGATGATCTTTGTGGGCTACAATAAAATACTAAATAGCTTTATTTTTGTGGAAGCTAGGACATTTCACTGGAAGAAATTAAGAATAAAAAAGATACACATATCACTTAAAAATTAATGTATAGGGCTGGGAAGGTGGCTCAGTGGTAGAGCGCTTGCCTCATATTCATGAGGCCCTGGGTTTGATTCCTCAGCACCACACAAGCAGAAAAAGCCAGAAGTGGCGCTGTGGCTCAAGTGGTCCAGCGCTAGCCTTGAGCTGAAGAGCTGAGGGACAGCACCCAGGCCCAGAGTTCAGGCCCCATGACGGGCAAAACAAAACAAAACAAAACGTATAGTGATGTGGCTGCTTGTGCCTAGCAAATGCAAGACCTTTAGTCAAATCCCCAGGGCTGCAAACAATAAATAAAAAGTAAATGCATATCACAAAAGCCGATAAATTACGATGATAGGCAATACTAAGTTTGTTCTGTTAATATTGAGTGATAGTGGGTTCCCAAATTGAAAAGACCATAAAGGAAAAGAATAACATTGACAATTCCATCTGTTTGATATATATAATCTTGCCAAGTACCTCTGATTTCCTGGCTATATGGAAGTGTTTATCCTTTGGCTCACTTACGAACATTCCTTAATCTGGGAGTCCCTTCTAGCCTCTCTCATTGGTCCTGCCATCGTAGCCAGACTTCCAGAAGACTCCAACACACATCTTCATGACATGAGCTTACTGTGGCAGCTATAGAAATGTGTACGACACAAACTCCCTTTATCCTCTCTTGGAGGTCATTCTCCAGCTTGTCAGAGCTGACTTCTTTACACTCTGTTCTCTTGCTTCTGTGACTTGAAGCGCTCCTCTAGGACCTGATTCTGACTTGACTTGTCTCCTCTGCTCGTCCCCCTTCTCACTCTGTAGTACTTCATTCTCAGAACTGTCTGCACCTGTGTTCTCTTTGCACTCCCTCGCACACACACCTTTAGGTAGCACTTCTATTTGGATGGTCCCTCAGGCTATTGTTTGCTAGGATTTGACCTTGTTATGTGTTGCCATCTTTTTCTGAATCTCGGTAATGCCAAACCCTGGGTATGACACAAACCTGTGGCCTTCCACATTTCCCTACTACTCCCTCCATTTTCTGTACTTCTTCCAGTGCCTCCAACTTGAGTCAAGCGAACTCCATGCATGGCCAGTTTCTGGGTCCTACCATTTCTAGGTCAGTTAGAACTGTCTGAATTTCCAGAGGACATCATCCTTTGTCTGGGACTACCTTCCGGCTTCATTTGCAGTCATCCTGGATCTGCATGTGGTTAAACACATGGAACCATACCAGGGCGGTCCCTATTCTCACTGTCCCCTAAACGTATCTGCACATGTCTTCTTCCTTGAAATGTCCTTGTTTCCACTCTACATCTAGAAAAGATGTGTCTGGTAGAATCACTCTCCTTCAGGGTCCTTGGGATACTCCATGCCAGTAAGTAAAGAAGACTGAAAAAATGTACAAATGTAAGATTACAGAATTCATGTGAGAATTGAATTTCAACAAAGAGGTACTATGGAAGGACAGTGCCATTCAAGGGAAAGTGAAATTAGAAACCCACCGAGACTCTTCTCAGGAGCTGTCTATTCATCACTTCCAGTTCCTCCAACTCCTCCTCCTCCCCCTCTTCTTCCTCCTCCTCCCCTTCTTCCTGCCCCTCCTCCCTTCTTTCCTGAATTCAGTCTGGTCAGGCTTTTACCTTCACTCCATCACTCCACAGAAATCATCCATCAGCCATCAATGGCCTACTCAATGTGAAATCCTGTGGTCAACCCCTCACCTTCTTCCTGCTCCAAAATGTCCTTCTCTTCATCACTACTGGTAACTCAGTCCTTCAGAGTGATCAAGCCAAAGATCTTGGAATCATCCTAGATACTCTTTACTCTTGTCAAATCTCCAAGTCAGTGGGCTTTATCCTTCAGAATACGACCCAAACCACCCCTTCCCAGAGATTCTCACCTCCTTCACTGCTTCCACATTATCGTCTTCTGCCTGGATTTTAAAGCTGTCTCCCTGTCCCTTCTCTCATCTTCCCACACCCCAGTCAGAAGACTGCTGGAACCTGTCAGCTCACACCACTCCTTTAAGACCAATCCCTATATCAAGCTGTAAATGCTCTTACCACACCTATGGTATGCAATACAGTCAGCTCTTGTTTCTTTATCTTTACTTTTGACAGTTATCAGGGCCTTGTGCTTGCTACACTGGCACTTAAGCACTACCCCATGCCTCCAGTCCTGTTTTTTTTTTACTGGTTAATTTTAGCATGGTGTCTTGTTTTCTCGTAGGTGAGCATCCATAAGATCTGCCTACTTTTTGACTTATTATTGCTGTGATCACAGACATGTGCTACCATGAGTTGTTTGGCATCTCAATCCTCCAAATCTTGGCCTCCCATGTAGGCTGGAATGACAGGTACATGCTGTACCTAGCTATGCATCGAGAAAGTGGTCCTACAGTCTTTACATTCCAGGTCACAATCCTCTTGTTCTCAGCTTCCCAAATAACCAGTATTACAGGTGTGAACCACTGGCACCAAGCTGGTTTCTCTTACTCTGGCCCTCCTGGGCTCCCTGAGACTGTTGAATGACAGGCTGGTCCTTGTGCCTAGAAAACTCATCCCTCAGGGATACTTGAGGCCAACTCCTTCTCTACCTTGAAGTCTCTGCTCAGGATATTTCCCTAGCCATCTCTCTTATCTTGGCCCCTGACCTTGTTTTCCTTTCGCACAGTACTTGCCCCTTTATAACATATAATGTACTTGCTATGGTTGTTGTCTTTCCCTGCTAGAATGCAACACTGCTTTCCCTCACACTCCCCGAGCATCTCCTCTAGTGCAATAAATATGGGTTAAATGAAAGAATGAGGTCTTTGAGAATAAAAGTCCCATGAAATACTAAGGTTTACACAAGCCAGAAACAAACACATGTAAAAAATAGAATCACAGAGGGGAAGGAATTGACAATGTACCTAAACCCTTCTGTTCTTATATACAGTCACTCTGACATAGAAGTACATGTATTTGAAATAGTTTCATTATTTTTATTTCAAATAAGGCACAATGAAGGCAACAACAAAACAAATGATTTATGCATCAATATGTAAACCTCTGTAAATACTGGCCATCCTTAAGTATCACACAATACTCAATATATTGGCAATTCCAGTATAATACAAGATCATATGCAGCTTGAAAAAGATAGCAAAAACAGAGTAGCAATCTACTTAGTCAAATACAAATTAATCACTGAAGTGCCTAATTGTTTTTACCTTTTTGCTACAGGGAATAACAAATATAAATAGAATAACTACATAACAAAAATATAAATGAAAACAAATACAATAGTAAGCAATTAATACTGTGAAAATATATGAGTAGTATATGAGAGCACTTCTGCATTCTTATAATTAGGATCTTGGCAATAATTTTGATTATTTCTGTTAAGTATTTTATGCAAAGGATAATTTCTTAAGCTTCTGGATATAGGCAAACAGAAAAATCACCTAATTATGGTTTCAAAATGGAACTTTTTCTAAAACTAACACACAATTGGAATACTTTTCGGGGGGAGAGGCACAATATGTAAATCACTAACACCATGAAATAAAATTTCATCTTCCCTAATTAGATTTGCAATCTTGGCTTTCTGATATTCCAATCTTTAAAATGAATTAAAATCTTCATTTCTCAGATAAATGTTGGGGAATATTTTCTCTGAACAAGGAATTTTACATCAACAATCTGTCTACCAATCTCTAGTGTTACATATACATACAAATATGCATATATTTTACACTTTCATTAGGATAAATTTAAGAGTAAAAAAGACCTACTTTAAAACATGGAAATAATCTGACATTAACACAGGAAGCTTTTTATATAGGTTAGCATTTATCTAAATAAAATACAATGCTGTAAATTTCAAATTCCAAATACAATGAGTGGAGGATGGGCTCTCACGCTTCTTTACATAAGGAACAAGGAGGCAGTATCTATTGTTCAGCAGGGGACACTCTATACAGGAAATATTTTAACTGATGGAGCTGCCTGAGGCATACTGACAAGGCTTGGCAGGAAACAGCCCGGTAGTCCACAGAGCAACAGACCACATGTGGATGACCACACATGGGTGTCACACGTGGGCGGTCACACAGATGACCACACATGGATGGTCACACATGGATGATGACATGGATGGTCACATGTGATGGTCATATGTGGATGGTCACACATGAATGACCACACATGGATGGTCACACATGGATGACCACATGTGGATGATCACACATGGATGGTCACATGTGGGTGGTCACACACGGACGACCACATGTGGATGATCACACATGGATGACCACATGGATGGTCACATGTGACGGTCACGTGTGGATGACCACACATGGGTGGTCACACATGGTCACGTGTGGATGACCACACATGGGTGGTCACACGTAGATGACCACATGTGGATGGTCACACATGGATGGTCACACGTGGATGATCACACATTAATGACCACACCTGGACAACCACACATGGATAGTCACATGTGGATGACCATACCTGGATGACCACACGTGGATGGTCACATGTGAATGGCCATACTGGATGGTCACACGTAGATGACCACATGTGGATGGTCACACATGGACGGTCACATGTGGATGGTCACACGTGGATGATCACACTTGAACGACCACACCTGGACAACCACACGTGGATAGTCACATGTGGATGACCACACGTGGATGGTCACATGTGGATGGCCACACCTGGATGGTCACACATAGATGACCACATGTGGATGGTCACATGTGGCTGGTCACATGTGGATGATCACACATGAATGACCACACCTGGACAACCACACGTGGATAGTCACACGTGGATGGCCACACCTGGATGGTCACACATGGATGATCACACCTGGATGACCACACGTGGATGGTCACATGTGGATGGCCACGTCAATGACCATACGTGGAGGACTGTTCTGCCCACATCTGCATATTTATTTTTTGTTTTTGGGTCCGGTCTTGGGGCCTGAACTCTGGGCCTGGGCACTGTCCCTCAGCTCTTCAGCTCAAGGCTAGCGCTCTACCACTTGAGCCACAGCACAACTTCTGGCTTTTTTCTTTTTGCTTATGTGGTGCTGAGGAATCAAACCCAGGGCCTCATGCATGCAAGGCAAGTGCTCTACCACTGAGCCACCTTCCCAGCACATCTGCATATTTATGAACATTATTTTCATAAACAAATATTGTCACCACAGTCTCAAAGCAGATGATGTTCACTCTTTGCTGCAGTCTGCTAGCTTTCTATACCACCAGATTCAGGAGAAAGACATGCCAATGGGTGATTGTGTGTGTGTGTGTGTGTGTGTGTGTGTGTGTGTGTGTGTGTGTGTGTGTGTGTGTGTGTGTGTGTGTGTGTGTGTGTGTGTGTGTGTGTGTGTGTGTGTGTGTGTGTGTGTGTGAGAAAGACATGCCAATGGGTGATTGTGTGTGTGTGTGTGTGTGTGTGTGTGTGTGTCCATCTGGGGACTTGAAGGCAGGGCCTCAAGCGCTGTCCTTGAGCTTTTTTGCTCAAGGCTAGTGCTCTACCCACTTGGACCACAGCTCAACTTTCAGCTTTTTGGTCGTAAATTGGAAACAAGATTCCCACAGACTTTCTTGCTCCAGTTAGCTTAGAACTGCAATCCTCAGCCACCTGAGTAGATAGGAGTACAAGTGTGAGTCACTGGTGACCATCCTTAATTGTGTTTTAAATCAAATTCATGTTCCTATGAAAATGGCCAAATGATCAGGAGATAAAGATAATTCTGAAAAACAGAAATGCTTATAGTAAAGGCACATAGCAAATCAAGCAGTTTCAGAAGTGAGAGTCCCATTCATATTTTGAAGGACAGTGTGCTTGTTTTTGTTTAAATGCAGTGGTTAAGGGAAGTGGCAGAAACAGTAAACTATATTTAAACAACGTTCAACTCAAACAGTTTTCTACTGGCTCTTTTATGTAGTGAAGTATTATTTCAGTGGAATATACAATGGAGATTTTTGTTTTCTTTTAAATATATTGTAAGTATAGCATATTTTATAAACATATAGAAAATAACAAACATTCTGGAAAGCCAGAATGTTACTTATTAGGAGAGAAGCTCTTTGTTGCTCCAAATGTTAGGTAGTTATTTGTAATATAGCCCAGAAGGCCATTCTGGACATCTGTTTTGTCGGGCCCTATGCCTGGGCCTCAAGCCCAGAAGGTTTGTTACAGACTGGACTGCCAGCCATCAGGCTGGTTATCACATCTGTTTCAGCAATGGGCACAGAGTGTGGCCATGCTTGGCAGAGATATATAGATACATGTATCTATATATGCATTTTATATATATTCAGGACAAAAGTGAAACTCACTGGGACAATGGAGATGGAGTGCATATCCCTAATGTGTAAAATCATAAAAATGCACTATTCCTTATGTTATTGATACTCAAGTGTTCATGAGTGAAATTATGAGTCTTGAATTTGCTTTAAAGTATTATAGGAAAAAAGTGTCTGGGAAGAACAGATGGCAAATTATTAATAACTGGTGGAATGGAGTGATAGGCATTTAAGAAGTTCTTCATGTTATTATCTACATTTTGTGTTGTTTGAGAACTTTGACAATAAAAATGACTTCAAATAAACTTTACTGATTAAGAAAGTAAGCAAAAAATAAGGATTTTTTTTTTTTGTCAGTCGTGGAGCCTGAACTCTGGGCCTGGGCACTGTCCCTCAGCTTTTCAGCTCAAGGTTAGTGCTCTACCATTTGAGCCACAGTGTCACTTCTGGCTTTTTTTTTCTCCTTATGTGGTGCTGAGGAATTGAACCCAGGGCCTCATGCATGCAAGGCAAGAGCTCTACCACTTAGCCACCTTCCCAGCCCAGTCTGTGAGATTCTTATCTCCAATAAACTACTCAAAAAAGCTGGAAGTAGTACTGTGGTTCAAGTGGTAGAGCACTCACCTTGAGCAATAGAAGCTCAAACACAGTACCCAGGCCCAGAGTTCAAGCCCCAGGACTGGCAAAAAAAAAAAAAAGTAATACATAAAAAACCTGGAAGAACACTGGGCGCTGGTGGCTCACATCTATAATCCTAGCGACTCAGGAGGCTGAGATCTGAGGATCATGGTTCAAAGCCAGCTTGGGCAACAAAGTCCATGAGACTGTTATCTCCAATTAACCACCAGAAACTGGCAGTGGTGCTCTGGCTCAAAGTGGCAGCATGCTAACCTTCAGTGAAAAAGCTTAGGGACTATATCCAGGTCCCCAGCTCAACAAAACAAAACAAAATTGGAAGCTTGGCACTGGTAGTTCATACCTGTAATCCTAGAGCCTCAGGAGGCTAAGAACCTAGGTCACTATTTGAAGCCAGCCCAGGCAGAAAAGTCCTTAAAACTTTACCTCAAAAAGCCAGGTTGGTAGTGTGAATCAAACGGTAGAGTGCCAGACAATCACGCAAGCCTATCAAGCACAAAGCCCTAAGTTCAAACTGTACCAACAGAAAAAGAAGAAAAAGGTAAGTATCCAATTATCTCCTCTTCTTTGAGAAGATCTGTACAGAACTATTTCCATGGCTGTTACAATAGAGAAAAGCTGGGAACAACGTTAGTGTCAATGAATTAGGAGCTAGTTCAAAATAATACATCTACATATGGTAGAATACTATGCAAACATGAACAAGAAAGGCACACAGTTACAATGAAGGCTCCACAGCTGCACACCCGGCGTGACTCACGCTTGCTGGCTTCAGGAGGGACATCGGAGGAGTGTTCAGCAGTGTGCAGAGCGGCCATCTCTGCACAGAAAAGTTACAGGTGTGTTTTACTTTTTCCTTGAAGTGTGTCTATATTACTCAAATTTTTCGTAGAAGCATATATTCACTTTATAGTAGGGGGAACCACTTTCTATAACTGAGGCAGGATAGAGAAAATGAGGCATGAGAAACAGCAGCTTAGAAAGCAGAGATAAAGAGTATTAATCAATTGCTTGGTAGAAGCATACAGGCACTACTTTCTTTGCTCTAAATTTTATACTTCCTCAATAAACTGCAACATCTAGTAAAAAGAAAAGAATTTAAAAAGGGGAAAAGAACAGCTTTTTCCTTTGACTTTGTCCACTTGGCCAACAGTATGCTTTGGGAGCTGAGCAATGCTAACTGGCTTAAACAAAGACACTTGTCTTGGAAAACTATCTTGGGAAAACGACTCCTCTGGACACAAAAAGTGTTTGCAAAGGACAGTATTTCAAGGAGATATATGTCTTAAGTGAGTATCTGGAAGAACCAACTCTTGTTTAAAGAGATGCTCAAATATCTGTGTCATAATGATCCAAAATTTTTTTGGGGGGTGGGGTGGGTCCAGTTGTGGGGCCTGAACTGTGGGCCTGGGCGCTGTCCCTCAGCTCTTCTGCTCAAGGCTAGTGTTCTACCACTTGAGCCACAGTGCCACTTCTGGCTTTTTTCTTTTTGCTTATGTGGTGCTGAGGAATCGAATCCAGGGCCTCAGGCATGCAAGGCAAGCGCTCTACCACTGAGCCACCTTCCCAGCCCCATGACCCAAATTTAATAAGCAGACCTACTTTGAAATTTCTGGGTCTAACTGATAAAACAGTGCAGCAGCCAGTATGACTAAATGTGCCAAGAGTTAGACAAAAGGGAACATTCTCCTACGGTGAATCTGAGCCAACCCTCTGCCCCCATCCTTTTCTTCATTAATACCTATGATACCATGATATCAGATGTTCCTGCACCCATATCTGGTCTGTGTACTATCATTCTATCTTTGTTTTGTTTTACCAGTAAACTTTCTTAGTCTATAGTTTGATGTGCCCTCAAATTCTTTTTGCAAGCCAGGCTCTGGTAGCTCACTCCTGTAATTCTAGCTACTAGGGAGGCTGAGATCTGAGGATCATGGTTCAAATCCAGCCTGGGTAGGAAGGTCCATGAGATTCTTATCTCCAATTAACCACCAGAAAACCAGAAGTGGTGCTGTGGCTCAAGTGGTAGAGCACTGGCCTTGAGCTGAAGAGTTGAGGGACAGTGCCCAGGCCCAGAGTTCAAGCCCAAAAGCCAAGTGGAAGCCTCCTCCGTTTTAGAGATCTTCTCCTGGTACCTTACTGGTTTAGGTAACATAACAATAGCCTACAATTTTTCTTATTATGTTATTCTTTCTAGCTAACTGGATGATTTAATATTAAAAATAGTGTTATGTCTTAGGAAATTAAAAGTGAGAAAGTACTGTACTTCTAAAACAATGTGAAATCTGGAATAGATTTTATTTATCTCTATAAATGCAAATATCAGTTTTTAAGGCACATACATTTTTCTTCAACCATGTAATAAGTGCATTAAAATCTAAAATGTCAAAACTACATAAGATACAACATCGTAACATATATAAGACTGGACTTAAATATCTTTTAGTTAATTAAAATCAGACTGGAAATTCTATTAGTTACAGGAACAAACAGCATTTTGATGAGAAAAGAAGAAAATGTTTTCTTAGTTGGTTCTTAAAGAATTTGAAAGCATTCCAACAGCTCGATGCAAAAAAGTATTTATAGATATTTTAGTAATATGTTTGCTCTTAGAATAGAACAGATGGCAGGATGGAATAAAATGTCATTTCCAGATGCATGGAACTTGGTAGGAACTTAACATTGTGAATTCCATCTCAAGTTTAAACACAGCTGGCACTGCAGCACTTAGGGGAAAATGTTAATAACTACATGGTAACCCTTGAAGCCTCACTGAAGGCCTGCTGTCTTGGTGGTGTCTCAGCTGGAGGATACTCTAGAAGTGCCACAGTCCTGCATCTTTAGGCAGGGCTACTTAGTAAACTAGCTAGGATCTCAAAATAGCAGGAACGTGCCCAAGGGAGTTTTTCTCTACCCATCCCTCTTTGGAGTCTTTGTAATATAAAATAGTTGCTATGCACAGTCCTCATTCAAGGCACATGCTGCTCCCACGATTTCCTATCTTCTTGCTAACTTTAAAATTTCATGAATTTTAAAAATACCTAGTTTTTAACAAGAGATGGAGGGTCCCTATGTATGGCAATCTCACTTTGATTAACGTCAAGAAAAACAAATAAAATGATATTACCTCAGTAACATGGTGGACACTCTTTACTTTCACATCTGTATTCTAAGCCTTAGAAATGATGAGAGATTTCTTATGTTTTGATTTATCTGAGTCTGGTACCTGTATCAGATTAAAGAACAGTATTTCATTACAAATTGATTATTACTTTCCACTGTACTAAGGAAGATAATCTGCTTAATTATTGTGAGGATTTGGGACAAATAATTTAAATTCTTGGTCATATTACAGGTATCTTCAGAATAAAAGAAAAAAAATACCTGGTTTCCCAAAGAGCTGGATTCCTTGTGGTGACTAGAGTTGGAATGACACTTCTTCGAAGGTTTTGAAGACTCTGGACAAGCTTTTCTTTTCAATTTGTGGGTTCTTTTGCTTACTGTCAATCTCTGGTCACCAATATCGGCTTTTTCAGTTTGATTTGCTGATTGTTGTTGCAGTATTTGGGGACCTTCAGTTTCTATGTCTGACTCAAAAATGTGTGGTGTATTTTTCAGTTTTAGCGACTCATGGCTTTTCCCTATAATTTGTGCTATGCATCTCCTTGTTAAGTTGTCTTTTCCATCCACCTGGATATCATTAGTGCTTTTTTTCACACCTAAATCATTATTTGGCATCTTCAATACCGCACTGCTGGTGAGCTTGTTGCTCTCAGTTAAGCTCAGAGCCAATTGTCCATAAGAGGAGGGATGTCTTGACTTATGCTCAGAGGGCTCCATATTTTTTTCTTGCAAAGATCTGGAGCTATTTTGATTTAATTTTTTAGCATGTACCTGAATGTTCCTTTTTTTAATAGATGGATCTAATTTCAGTTTGTTTTCCTGTGTTATACTAGTTTTAAGTGAAAGCAACTTAGTTTCTGTAACATGATTTCTTTTCAGGTTGCTAAGTGTTGAGATATTTTTGTTCATCTGTGACAATCTAGGTTTGAAAACTGGAATGAATTTTGGGGTGATGTTTCTATTGGAGCTTAGACTTGTGTGTTGAACTTGTGCATTTCCTCTCTGGGACTGTGTCTCTTCCAGCTGTGGCTGTAGTATCCTGGAAGGCAGGGGCTGCTTCCTGCCCTGCACAGACTCTGGCTGGCCAAGCGGAGCTGAGGAAGGACCTGCTTGTGACAGCCTGAGGGGCTCCCCCTTGTGGGCGGCTGATATTGAACACGGTTGGAGACTTGGAGTCCAGGCAGGTCCTGTGGAACTGACCTGGGTCAGAGAAACCCTGAACGGTTTTTTAGTGGTCAGATTGGGTGGCTTGACTTTGCTTTCCTAAAAAGACAGAAATTATTTCAAGATAAAGAAGGAAAGTTCTAACTTCTCTTTAAATCAATATAAAAGCTGCACACACTGCTATCATTGTCTTCCAAATGTGCTCATGCAAGCATTGCCCTTCCAAAGGCCCCTCTTCTCTGTTCTAAGCTGTGGCTCCTGTCTTTAAAGTCCCACCTCCTCTAAATCTCCTACCAGTCACTACCAGAGTGATTTTTTTTCTCTCCAAGGTTCTGTTTTTTGGAGGTAAAGGCCATGATTTGTTTATTCTAATCCTTTTACATTTACTCACAAATATATATGGAAAAGCATTACTATCTATACTAGGCCTTTAAGAATAAGTGGGATTTTGACTATAAGGTAAGACTGTATTGTTTTAATACTGTTTGCATTTTCTTTGTCTTCTACGGTGTGTGGTGCCTGGTAGCAACTCTGAAAGTACTTGTCAAACTGGCTACTAGACAGACAGAAGAGTGTTTAATCTTCTTTTAAAAGTGTAGTCATCAAGAATAATATGCAAACCAAAACACTTGGTTTTTCCTCTCCATTCCTGAGGTTCAATAGTTATGGGGTAAGGAGAGAGAAGGGACTAGGAAAAAGATTAGAATTTTAAGTGAGCACAGAAAAATTAGGAATTATCTCACTATTTTATATATCCTGGCAATTATCTATTAGGGACAGCAAAGTTACATAAAAATGAAGTGATTTGGCTTGGAATAGTGATATGTGCTTGTAATTTCAGACTTTGGGAAGTAATGACAGGAAGATTATGAATTCAAGGCAAGCCTGGGCTACATAGACAGTGTCTCAAAAATGGCTCAGAAAACAATGATTTCAACATAGAAACTTTGGGGAACACAATTTATATATCTCTGGAGTAAAAAGGAATGTAGTAGCAGTTCTGAAGGCCTTCTACAAGGGAGCTAGCATAAATAGAAATAGTAGGAGAAACACTGTACACAATCTCTGTCAAGATTCCATAGGAGCAGTGACCAGCATCACCAGAGCAAGTCTAGAAATTAAGGCCCTGCTTTCCCCAGTAGCCATGGTAAACTAGGTTCAACCTTCATTCCAGTCTCTTCCTAGTACTCCTTTCTGGACTAGAGCCTGGAAATCTCATAGTTAGGGTTTAGGGCAGAGGCATATATAAAGTATCTGGAAGGAGGATGCTGTACTTGTGGCTGTTTTGATGAGAAGATTCATTATGAATGAGTCTTTGATTTCAGATAGTTAGAAGAGCTGCAGTGTCTAGTGACCAGCTCTGTGGGTGTTGGTCAGTGCAGTTAGAGCTTCGGACATCCAAACACTGCTATAGATTGTTAGGCAAAACTACCAGTTCCCTTCCTGCACCTCTCCACCCTTACCCTACCCAGCCTCTGTCAGCACACAAATGCATACCTATCACTTGAAACATCAAAGAAACTCACTTCAGGTAGATTCACATAAGGATAAATGACCTATATATTCTATATTCTGGTATAAAACTTCAAAAAATACATGTCTAGTGTCTGAAATATTTCTGCTTCTTCTTATTGGTCTCAGAAATATATATATAGAAAAGATAAATTCAAAGAGTTTGTTTGCCCTCTGGCCTGTCAATACATTATTTACTCATTGTTTTAATTTTTAAAATACTATAAATAGCCTAAAGGTGAACACTTCTAAATTTATATTTGAAATTCATAAAAAGACTAAAAAAGGCCTATGCAAACAGCAGATGAGGTAATAAATAATTCACAAAACTCAAATATACTTAAGTGGTCAATAAACTAAAGCTTTATGAAGTGATGATCCAACCCCAACATCAGCTTTATATATCATTGTCATTACTCTGTTAGGTGTCACTGGAAAATGTGGCTTGGTTAACTTTTAATTTCTAGACTTTCCTTATGGTGTTTAGAACTTTATACAATTAACATACAATTATAAAGGAAAACAAAAGAATTCGCCTATATTTAGGTATGAAGGTAGTTAATGGAGGTCTAGTATTAAAATGATGGCTAAAACTTGAGGAATAACCAAAGTGACCGATTAAATTTGTTTTATCATTAAAAGCCAGTTCTGTGCATGGCATCACCTGAGTACATTAGTTACTTTTCTCATGTGGGTGATAAAATTCTGACATAACCAACTTAAGGAAGGATTTATTCTGGCCCACAGATTCAGAAGCTGTTGGTGGAAAAAGCAGAGCAGAGCAGTTCACTTGATCATGACCAGAAAGCAGAGAAACAGGGAATGCAGAAAGAGCACAGTGCAGGTTAACTGCCAGCGATATACTCTGAGTGACTGATTTCCTCCATGATAGCCTCCATGTCTCACCACTCACCACCTCCCAATAATGCCAACCCTCTCATTAGGCCACAGCTTTCATGATACAATCCTCTTTGGAAATGCCATCCAGACACCCAGAGTGCACTGCTTACTAAGGGGGCATGTCTTAATTCAATCAAGTTGACAACCAAAATTAACCATCACATACTGTATGAACTAGTATTTGGTGATATTAAGGGATGATTGTTAATTCAGTTAGGTGACATGGAACTATGTCAAAATGTATTTTTACAAAGCTCTTATGTGGTGGAAGACCATATTACAGTCTTCAAAGGCAAAATAATACTTTATCTGAAATTTGTTTTGAAAACAAAGGCAAAATAATACTGTATCTGAAATTTGTCTTGAAATATTAGTTTACTAATCATCTAAAATTATGTAAAGGAGGAGCTAGATAATAAACATGTGAGTGTTCATGTATGTTTGAAATGTTTTACAAGTGGAAAAAGAGCTAGTTTGATCCTCTTGATAATTTTTTTAAACAGTCAATTTTTTTTCTTTCTTTTTCTTTTTTTTTTTTTTTGCCAGGGCTGGGGCTTGAACTCAGGGCCTGGCCACTGTCCCTGAGCTTTTTTTGCTCAAGGCTAGCACTCTACCACTTGAGCCACAGCACCCCTTCCAGCTTTTTCTGTTCATGTGGTGCTGAGGAACTGAACCCAGGGCTTCATGCATGCTAGGCAAGCACTCTATCACTTAGTTACACTGCCAGCCTGATTCAGTCAAGTTGTAAAAATTCAGACAAGATGACAAAGGCTTGGCTATTTTCACCAATAAAGAATCTGATGGACCACTTTAGCCCCACTTTAACAACCAGAGAAGGTTGTTAGCCAAGGCCATCTGGCACTGGCTTCGCTGTTGATGTCTAGCTTTGCCCAGTCTTGCTTCCTTCTCATCTCCCTGGGTGTGGCTTCCAAGGAAAGGCACTGACAAACATGCGGATCACTGAAGTCCACATTGTTCTCAGAGTGCAATCTGTGACAAGAGCCGTTCATCCTCGCCACTACTGCCTCTCCACCCCAATTTACAGCTGAGAAGACTGACACTGGGAGAGAAATAGCTTGCCCCAACTACACAGATAGTAAGGAATTCAAATCTAGATAGCTTGTGAATGCAGCCTGAGTTCTAAACAGAAACTGAAACTTGTCCCCAGTTACATCACCAAAAATCGGACTTCCTGAGTTTCAATGAAAAACTCAGAAAATGATTATCTCAATAATGGGTCTTTATTGATAATTAAGTGAGATGACACATACAAAAGAACACACAGAGAAAGCATCAGACCCATATTTTCAGTTTCTTTTTATGGGGAACAATATAAAGAACACAGTATCCCTTGAACGGAATGACATAATACCATTTCTTACCTGTATAATAGGTTTGCTGAGTTCCTGTGTGTAGTAGCATGGCTTATTTGTCATCTTTATGGGAAATCCACATATATGAGGCAGTTTAGATTTTAAATCTGAAAGGAAACTTTTTAATACACCTTCCAAATCTATTCTTGGGAAGAACTGAACGGGCTGACTTCTGATGCAAGTGAGAGGATATCTGAACAAGGTTAAAGAACAACAGCAACATTTTTTTTCTGTGAGAGATAACAATTTTTGTTTCTGTTTTTTTTCAGGTCCAAGACTGGGACTCAAACTTATACCTGCTGCTTTTGCTCATTGGTTAGCACTTTACCAACCAAACCATGCCTCCAACCCCCCAGTTTCTGTTTTTAAAAAGGTACTAAAAGTAACAATGTTATAAAGACATACAAACAAATTGTAACTGCTTTATGCTGCTTATCCAAAGCTGAAAAACATGCTTCCCTGGTCTTTATTTCTCCTTTCGTAAATGTTATTTTTTATTAACAGTAATTTTATGTTTATAGTGCTCAGTATGGTGTTCTGATATAACACAAGGCAATTCATTGTGCCTTTATTATGTGACTTTCTAAGTGGACTGGCAAATTAAATTATTCTAAAAATGATTTATAAAGAAAGACACTATGGCCCTTTTAAATTACAGAAACAAATGAACAGGTTGTATTTCCAAAAACAGTGAAAAAAAAAACTTAGTATAGAGAAACACTACACATCAGTTATATTCAGACTCCAAAAGCAATTCTTTGAGGCAAATAATTACTTTTTCTGATGAGAAGTATTCTGTGAATTCTGCAATAATGTGTTGATCTCTAATAAAAGGAAACATCTGTAATACGCTACCCATAGTTTCCCTTTGGAGACACTGGTTAAGAAATAGAATACAGAGAGGGAATGTTACGGTTCTTCCATCTTCCATATCTATACTCCAGCTGATCAGAACACAAAGACTAACGCGCAGGAATGATGAAATCAGTGCTCACTAAGATTTAAGAGCTCCACCTAGGCCCTTGTGCTTTTCCTTAGCATGCAGCTAAGAAAGACATTTTCTTAAATCAATGCAGTACAGCAAGTACATATCAAATCTTCTAAACTCTGCCTGTAAAGGTAAATATTCTTCCAAAACCTAAATATGCTGTTCATTAACTGGTTTCTTTAATCCAATACTTTCAATAATATCCAAAGTTTCACTAGAGGGAGCACTTAGATAAGGAGAATCATGTGTACAAGGAAACAAATGTAAATATTTTGTCTATTTCAAATTTTTCTTCGCTGTCTAAATTGTTAAACAGTATTAAAGGAAAACTTATCAATATCATGTGCAAATAAAATTGGGTAGAATTGTAAGGAAAACAAAAACCACTGGTTCAAGTAAAAGGTTCACGTGGGGCTTGAAGTAAAACTAGACTATGGGGTGAGCAGAGCATGCCTGCTATAGAAAGGATTCGTGAAGGTCCTTTCTCCAATCATTTTGAAGTAGATGTTGCAGTATATTTTCATCTTTCCACATTCTTCTGGAAGTTTATATCCATACTATAAATTAAGCACAGAATTTAAATCATCCTGGAGCAAGCTAATCCTTAGGTTAAATTACTAGAAACTAAAACCAAATGACTTTTAATGAGATATATATTTCTGTTCTTACCAGGTCATCCCAATGCATCTGGAGATCTTTGAATGAGTGAAATGGACTATCAGGGGGTATGGCATGGAGAATATTTATAATTTGTCCCATTTTCATACTATGAAAAATGAGAATTGGAAAAATATTATGAGTCAGTATATAAATATGGTTTGACAAGTTAACTATGTGATCCGGAAAGTGTTCAAAAAGACTTAGCAACTATCTCATTATTCATGCAAATAATATACATTTGCTTCTAGTTTCAAACACTGTGTATGAAACCTTTGTCTTACTGACAAGTTATATATCCTTATTGTGTTTAACAAGATTTGCAATAGGTATACGTTGCAGAATGGCTAGATCCAGGTAACTAATATATGCATTAAAACACACACAGACACATAGATTTTGTTGTAACAATACTTCAAGCCTACTTGATTTTCAAGAACGCAGTATTTGTCATTAATGACAGTCATTATGTTGCATAATAGATCGCCTTGTGTTATTCCTCCTATCAAACTGAAATTCTCCATCCTTTGATCACTATCTCCTTAACCCCTTCCCACGACATCACCTCAACCTCTAGTGAAACTTATCAGATTCTATATATGAGATCATGTGGTATTTGTTTTTCTATCTGGACTTTTTTTCACTCAAGGCTGAATTGCACTCCATTGTTAATATGTAGCACAAGTTCTTTATGTATTCTACCACTGATAGGCACTTGGATTGTATCCACCTCTCAGCCACTACAAATAATGCTACAATGAACAGGGAGTGTACTTATCTCTTTGACATGCTCATTATATTTCCCAGTAGTGGGAAAGCTAGGGCATAAGGCAGTTCAATTTTCCGAGTTCTATCTTTTGAGGAACTTCTACCCTTACCTTCTAAACTTAACTCAGCTCATATCACATTCTAGTGAATCATTATTAGGTACAGATTTACTAAGTTTTTGTATTAAGAGCTATGATAGTCATCTTAATGTAAAACATGGAAATTTTGCCATTTTTGAATCTAGATATAATAAAAATAATTTTAGTAGCATAACGAGGGAAATTTATTGCATCTTATATAAGACAATTATGTTCCAGTATCTTTTTTTGGGGGGGGGTCAGTTTTGGGGCCTGAACTCTGGGCCTGAGTGCTCAGCTCTTCAGCTCAAGGTTAGTGCTCTAACACTAGAGCCACAGCATCACTTCCAGCTTTTTCTGCTTATGTGGTGCTGAGGAATCGAACCCAGGGCCGCATGCATGCAAGTCAAGCACTCTACCACTGAGCCAGCTTCCCAGCCCTGTTCCAGTATCTTAAAGTTTCAATTCAGTTTATAGTTTTGTACATATCATTGGTAAGCAAGCAAAATAAGAGGAAATTACTAAATTATATGGTGAATGTACCTTAGATATTATAAACTGAAATCTTACCTTGGTAAAACATAGCACCAGTTGCTCAAAATGGAATGTTTCTCAATGACAGCATGCTGATTGGCATAAAAATCTTGTAAAATATTCTGAGAAATATCGAACTCCTTTAGCTTTTAAGGAAATAAGATTTTGATGGGTAAGTCTTCGAAAAACTTGGCAAAGAAAAATAAATATTAAAAAATACATATCTTAGCAGGGAGCCAATGGCTTACTCCTGTAATCCTAGTACTAAGGAGGCTGTGATCTGAGGATCAGTTTGAAGCCAGCCTGAGTAGGAAAGTTCATGAGACTTCAATTAACCACCAAAAAAGATAGAAGTGGAACTGTGGCTCAAGTGGTAGATCATTAGCTTTGAGCAAAAAAGTTCAGGGACAGCACCTAGACCCTGAGTTCAAGTCCTAGAGGTGGAGCAAAAAAACTCCCAACACATTTCTTGTCGGATGCTGCTTGGTAGCTCACACTCTTAAATCTTAGCTATTTAGGAGGCTTGGATCTGGAGGATCATAGTTCAAAGTCAGTGTAGACAGAGAATAACCAGTAACAAATAACCTAATAGCCAATATTAAACTTTAATAACAGGAAAATTAAATTCAATTATCTCTTTTAGTCCTTGTGGAGAACAGATGAAAAGATCATACTTAGTGGGAATATAGTCTTGTACAAAACTAATTTTCATAGCAGTCAGAAGGTAAAAAATTGCATATCTATATATATCTATCTACCTCTCTCTATATATAAATGAGATTCTGAGGAGCAGATGATCAATCATTATTTAAAGAATTCATTTAATTTAACAAGCATGTATTGAGTGTATAGTATTAAACAGAGGAGAAGAATGTCTTGGTCTAGTTTGTGGTATTTCCTTGCCTGACATGAAAGCTCTACTGACACATATTCCTGGTGTCACTCTTCCCCATCATTCATTCCCTTCAGGGGACAATTAGGTGACTTAGACACTGCTACAGCTACTATGGTTGGGATGAATAACTAGGCATGCTTGACCAAACCACTCCCGCTTCTCAGCAGCTTGCTGACGAAGACAGTATCCTGTATTCTGTTATGTTGGAAATATTGCCTAATCTCACAAGGGACTGTGGTTTTCCATCATAAGTAGGTAGATAAATCTACTCAATCCTAGGGTTCAGACAGACAACTCTTTTTAATGAATTTTTCCTTTTTTTTTTTTTTTTTGGTTGGTCATGGGGCTTGAACTCTGGGCTTGGGCGCTGTCCTTGCGTTCTCAAGGCGAGTACTCTACCGCTTGAGCCATAGTGCCACTTCCAGTTTTCTAGTGGTTTATTGAAGATAAGAGTCTCATGGACTTTCCTGCCTTGGCTGGCTTTGAACCACGATCCTCAGATCTCAGCCTCCTGAGTAGGTAGGATTACAGGTGTGAGCCACTAGTGCCTGCTCTTTTGCCCTTTTAAGTAATAATCAGTGTGACCATATATCCTAGCTCATGCAAGTTAGAATGGGTATATCATCAGGTCAATGTCCCTTTCATTTCCAGAAATGCCACATTTGGAATAATAAACTATTATTAAATAAATAATAAAAATAAATTAATATAACCTCTTGATGTAAAACTCTCTTTTTTAATCTCTAAATTAGTTCAAGCTCAGATGTAAGAAACATGAGGATAAGGCATTTTTGGATGCCATCTGCAAATATATTTGAGCAAAGAACAATATAAGACCTGCATTAAGTGACCAGAGTATTTCCTTTGGGGAAGAAGATTTAGAATAAATGTATCAAGCATTTAGTAACATTCATTTAAGTAGCATAAACCTTCTCTGACCTTCATGTTAAAAATTAAAATCTGATAGTATGTTAGTAGCAAATATAGTAACTGTACAGTAACTTATAGAAATCAAGTATATGGTACCTCAGCTGGTGGCAGCCTGATAGTGCAAACCTCTATACTCAGACAAATGTGAGTTTCTGTTACATTGATGTCTAACACTAAAAAACAAAACAAAACATAAAAAACTGTGAACTGTCTGGAATTATTCCATCACATCAAATTTCAAGTATTTTAGTAACATAAATCATTTAAGTTAGAAACTAAGGCAACATATGTTTATAACATAGTAAAATCAGGGAAGGTGGCTCAGTGGTAGAGCGCTTGCCTTGCAAGCCTGAGGCCCTGGGTTCGATTCCTCAGCACCATATAAGCAAAAAGAAAAAAAAAGCCGGAAGTGGCGCTGTGGCTCAAGTGGTAGAGCTCTAGCCTTGAGCTGAAGAGCTGAGGGACAGCGCCCAGGCCCAGAGTTCAGGCCCCACAACCGGACCCCCCAAAAAAAAAAAAAACATAGTAAAATCAAGTAATCACCATATGTTTTGCAGTTTACAGATAAGACATCTAATGACAAAGATGTATGAAACAACATGGATGTGTGTGAGAGGAGGCTCACAGGAGGTTGTTACAGTAAGAAGACAACTCACAGTTTAGAGGAAGTCTCAACAAACACATATTTATACAAGTCTAACATTTATTATTTATTAAAAGTGGAGACTGACATCTTCTAAAATCTAGAGAGGTCCTATGCCAGGCTTTTGACCTGAGTAGTTTTTCATTAACAAATTTCCTCAAATGTACTGGCAGACATATTCCGGATACATTGTACTGCAGATAGATATGTTTTCACAAATGAAAACATTTCATGTCAGGATAGTGGTGACCTTGAGAAGGGGTATTATCTAAAGAAAGCATTGGGGGAGTTAGGCCGTATTGATGATGCCTCCTGATCTGAGAACTGGATAAGCTTCATTTGCAAAAATTCAAGGAGTACCCATGTACGGTACCCTCTGTATGGTATTTTCACAATAAAAAAAAAAATCAATGAGGGGCTGGGAAGGTGGCTCAGTGGTAGAGCGCTTGCCTTGCATGCATGAGGCCCTGGATTCGATTCCTCAGCACCATGTAAAAAGCCGGAAGTGGCGCTGTGGCTCAAGTGGTAGAGCGCTAGCCTTGAGCTGAAGAGCTGAGGGACAGCGCCCAGGCCCAGAGTTCAGGCCCCACAACTGGACCAAAAAAAAAAAAAAAAAAAAAAAAATCAATGAGTAATTCAGGTGCTGCTGGCTCACGCCTATAATCCTAGCTACTCATAAAGCTGAGATCTGAGGATAGCGGTTTAACGCCAGCCAGGGCAAGAAAGTCAGTGAGATTCTTATGTCCAATTAACCACCAGAAAACCGGAAGTGGAGTTGTAGCTCAAAGTGGTAGAGTGCTTGCCTCGAGCACAAAAGTTCAGCGACAGTGTCAGTCCCTGAGTTCAAGCCCTATTATGATGGACAAAAAGCCAACAACAAAAAAGCAGTAAAACCCACAAACCTCAATGAGTACAATTTTTGAGGTTTTTAACTCAGCATGTTAATTTCAAATATTTTAACACATGAATGAGAAATTTTGTTCTTCTACACTGTTATCCTGACCCTCTAGCTATAGTGTCATCCTAGTATTTGTGTATGAAACTAAAGTCATGATAGATTCATAGATATGATTCATCCAGAACTAGAGCAGGGTGACTGCTATGAGTGCTGGCAGGGTAAACAGGCTTCAACTGGATGGTCTACTCAGCCACAGCAGTTAGTGGCTGCAGATCAGGATTGTACAGCGAGGCTCAAAGGGAGGGAAAGCTACCATGACTAATAAATGAGGCCACGATGGCTCAGGGCTTCCACCCAGCTGCTGTCTCACTACTGCTGTTTGGGAACCTGTTTCCTTGCAATGGAACCTTGCTATAATACAAGAATTAGTTTATTTGTGTTCCTCAAGGTAATGTTTTTAAAGGAGAAAAAAGTACATTAGTATTAATAACATTTTATACTATTATTCCGGGAACTACCTTCAGAGTGAACTCTTTCATGATTACAGTTTTCTTTAAGTAGAGAAAAAAATACAGCTTTTTCCAACTAAGTTTTTTTCTGAAGTAGGTTAATACTTTGAATAAGAAGTAATTTCTTTTTTTTTTTTTGGGGGGGGGGTCCAGTCGTGGGGCCTGAACTCTGGGCCTGGGCGCTGTCCCTCAGCTCTTCAGCTCAAGGCTAGAGCTCTACCACTTGAGCCACAGCGCCACTTCCGGCTTTTTTCTTTTTGCTTATATGGTGCTGAGGAATTGAACCCAGGGCCTCAGGCATGCAAGGCAAGCACTCTACCACTGAGCCACCTTCCCAGCCCCAAGAAGTAATTTCTTATGTATGAATTTCTGATATCTGATTAGATTCAATGATTAGATTCAACACCAGTTTTAGTAAGTGTGAGTTATATTAATGTCTTACCTATTAACTTAAATATTTTACTTACCAACAGCACTTTGCTTTCCCATCTGAGAAAGAAAATCTCTTCCTTAAAAATTCACAAGATATGCAATGTTATTACAACTCAGAAATAATCATAAATTGATAAAAACAACCTTTTGATGTGAAATTACCAAAGTTAAGAAAAATATTTTAAATTGAAATTATCCAAAGAAATGTAAGAGTTGAAGAGATAAAAAATCTCTTAAATGAGAAAAACAGAAATACCCAGTGTTTCACAATTAGTTATCATCCACAATAAAACTTTAAAAAATTAAAAGGTAATCTCTTAGTTCCAAAATATGAATGATTTGTGTGTGTATGTGTGTGTGTTTTGTCAGTCATGGGGCTTGAACTCAGGGCCTGGGCACTGACCCTGAGCTCTTTTTTGCTCAAGGCTACCACTCTACCACTTAGAGCCATGGCTCCACTTTCAGTTTTCTGAAGGTCAATTGCAGATGAGTCTCATGGACAGTCCTGCCTGGGCTGGCTTTGAACTGGGATCCTCAGATCTCAACCTCCTGAGGAGTTAGGATTATAGGCATGAGCCACTGGCAACTGGCTGATTTGGGGGAGGGGAGCAAAGGGAGGGAACATGTGAGAAAAATGAGGGAAGGGGTAATAATATTTGACAAAAAAATGTACTCATTATCTTATGCAACTATAACCCCTCTGTATATCACCTTTATAATAAAATAAAATTAAAATTAAAAAATTGTAATGTTTCTTGTTTATTCCTTATTACCGTGTTACATAATTTTTAAAAAATTAAAGTCTTATCAGCAGATCTCTGTACATTATCCCAAAGTGAGAAGGTAACATTAGTATTGCTTTAGGTTTCTTGGAAAATGCTTAGTTACAGATGTTTTCAAAACTATGTGTTAAAAATAACTTGATATTAAAAAGAGATATACATAATAGAAGTAATCAAGTTCAGAACGTCCCAATGACTGACAGACATGAATTTACCTTGTACCAAGAGATAGCCCATTCTGTTCCAGGCTGGAGCAAGTCTAGCTGGGAATGAATATGAAAGGCAGTTTTGAAGAATTACAGGAATTACTCGTTGTGGGGCCTCCATCTAAAAACAGGAACAACAAAAATCAGCAAATTAAGAGCAATTGCTATGTTTCTATAAATCCACAGAGAATATCTTCATGTTTAGAGTAACACCCAACAAACTGGTCCATTCTGCATAAAAATAATAGTCATTGCTGCTGCTAATGCTATGTTTCTAAAATTAAAGAAGTATTAAAAGAAATTCAGTTTGAGGCTGGGAATGTGGCTCAGTGGTAGAGTGCTTGCCTAGCATGCATGAAACCCTGGGTTCAATTACTCAGCACCACATAAGCAGAAAAAGCAGGAAGTGGTGCTATGGCTCAAGTGGTAGAGCGCTAGCCTTGAGTTGAAGAGCTGAGGGACGGGACAGCGCCCAGGCCCAGAGTTCAGGCCCCACGACCGCAAAAAAAAAAAAAAGAAAAGAAAAAGAAAAAGAAAAAGAAATACAGTTGAAACTACCATTACTACCATGCTGTATGGCCAAATTCTGTTTACCCTAACCCAGGAACTCTACACTTTGAAAACTCCTATAATCAACCTAACTCTGTATCCTGTTTCACAGAGGAACCCAAGTCATTATTAGCTTATATTTTTCATTATTGTTCACTGCAGTTTAACTTCAGAAATACTTACACACTTATAAGGGCACACAAAAAACCAAATGTGTGTCTTTATGTGTGTAGAATTATTTTTTAAGTTAGGAGTTTTACTTCTGAAAATAAGTAATAGGGATCGGATTCATCTTCCCATTTGAGACACCTAAAAAACGGAGTTATATGAACCAAGTGATACTAGACACGGTGCATCAAAGAAGAATGAAACCCAAGAGATGGGAAACCAACAAAATGAGCCCCAGGACTTTCCCTGCTTATTAATTATTAATTGAGATACCTGGTAAGAGCCGATAAAGGGAGGTCCAAAAAGCTAATCAAGGGCTGGGAAGGTGGCTCAGTGATAGAGCACTTGCCTTGCATGCCAGAGATCCTGGGTTCAATTCCTCAGCACCACATAAGCAAAAAGAAAAAAGCCAGAAGTGGCACTGTGGCTCAAGTGGTAGAGCGCTAGCCTTGAGCTGAAGAGCTGAGGGACAGCGCCCAGGCCCAGAGTTCAGGCCCCATGACCAGACCCCCCCCCCCAAAAAAAAAAAAGCTAATCAAAGGTGGAGACAAGGCAGTTTATTATACAAACATCTTGAAAATATAGTCCAGAATTAAAAAAAAAAAAAAAGCTGCTTTGTGACTGTGGGAAAAAGGAGACAGTTATGGAGAATTTTCTCCAAATATTAAGCATTCCTCACTTTTGAACCACTTTGGTTTCCAGTGAAATACTTCTAGAATACACTAGAAGTACCTAGCAGGGGATGGGATCACAGCTGCTCTGTTTGTCTCATAGAAAACCTACTTACGGCTGTATCAATAGGACTCCACATGGCAAGTTATGTTCACTTCAATGATAGTTCCAGAGACACAGACTCCAAGCAGCTGACCAAATCTCACAAACCACGGGGTCTACTTGGAAAGTCAAATTAATTTTTCCTTAATTTCTGTGCTGATGTTTTCCTTGATCTGAGGAATGAATCCCAATATAGCAGTATGTATCAGCACAGACTCAGTCTGACATGCAGGCAAGGATGGACAATTCTATCATTCACAACCATCTGTGCCAGTGATCTAAGATAATGTCAGTATGTAAAACAAAGTCAGAGACAGATTCTCTACTATCTTTTTATTGGGTGATTCCCATAACAGGAAAATCTGTGCATGGGATGTGCAAGAAGAATAAATTATTTATCCCTGTTGAAATCTCCCCAAATCACCAATAATTCTCACAGTTCATAAATGGTCCTAAAACCAGAATCTTTAGATGACCAAAGGCTTGTCACAGCAAAATGATTTAATCATCATCTCTCCTACTATTCCTAAACAACACTATGTTCCCACACTGTGACTGGTGATTAAAATAAACTTTTAGGTCATTCAGAGATATCTCAGGAAATGGTAAAGGACATTTAGAATTCATAAAACTTTATGATCTTCCTAGAAGCTAATGGCAACATTTCATCTTGGAGGTGACCAGAGGCCTCACTGTCCTGAACCCCAGCAGACTGACGAACAGAGGCTAACAGTGGCTGCTGGCCAGGCTGCTGGAATAAGTGCATTACATTGCCCAGAGGTGCTACAGAGAGGTATGCTGTAAGCTTTAGCCAATGTCTCATGATTTCATTTGCTGAAATAAAGAGGGGACAACTCTAGATTTTCACTTTTTCTCATTGCTAAGCTCTAGAAGTTCATCTTCAAATAGAATGCAATGCACAGTGTTTTGTTTCTCCACATTAGGTATATAAATTGTGGACAATAATTCCATCTCTGTAGGTTTCACTTACTTCCTTTGCAAAAATGGGGAAATGTGATTATTTAAAGATATGTACAGTAAACGAAAATGCTACATAAAATCCTGCAATTAAACTAATAACAAAACATAGGCTTCTTCCTTTCCTTCTGTGTTAAATGTGCACAAAATGATTGCTTGTAAAAATTGTTGGGTTCTTTCATGAGCACAGCAATAATTTATGAGAAAGATACTCCAATTTTTGTTTGTCAACAGAATAAGTTGAATATATAGCCAATATCATAACACATGAAATTACTATCCTTTAAAAAACTTACCTTAGCTCCATGATTTTCAATGTAGGCATTGAGATTCCCAGCTTTAAAAAATGATATCTATAACAAAAACCCACATTTGTAAAAAGGACTTAACATAAATATATAACTAAATAATTTAATAAATATTTTAAGCATAATGCAGCAGAGGGCATAAAATCAAACCATCATTTTAGCAGCTTCTATGTCTTCAAGCCCTGATATCATTCTTTCCCTGAATTAGAATCTGTGTGTACATTCTCAAAGTTAGGAAAACCTCTGCCAATGATGTGACTCCTGATGCCACTTAAAGGAAGGGCCAATAAATTTCATATGTAAATGGTTCCCATCTTTTTTAATGTATAATGAATTTTTAGACATAAATGAAGAGAAAGGACATGAATGGTAGTCCAACTTCAAAATGCCTATGTGCTCCAATTAATTAATAAAAATACAAATTAAAGAAACATTTCTTTCAACATCACAGTCTTTAAGACTGCTAATATCCAGTGGGTTTTTTTTTTTTTTTTTTTTTTGTCGGTCATGGGGCCTGAACTCTGGGCCTGGGCATTGTCCCTGAGCTCTTCAGCTCAAGGCTAGTGCTCTACTTCAGAGCCACAGAGCCACCTCGGTTTTCTGGTGGTCAATTGGAGATAAGAGTTTCACGGACTTTCCTGTCCGGATTGGCTTTGAATCATGATCCTCAGATCTCAGTCTCCTGATTACAGGCATGAGCCACCGATGCCAGTTTTTTAAAGGACCTCAAAAACAGATTCTTTCAAATGTCATTTGCTAAAAATGTAATCTATAACAAATTCTTCTGAGAGTAACTTAGCAATATCTATAGTTGAAAATGCATTATGAAACACACTTTAAAAAATGAGGGCTGGGAAGGTGACTCAGTGGTAGAGTGCTTGCCTTGCATGCATGAGGCCCTGGGTTCAATTCCCCAGCACCACATAAGCAAAAAGAAAAAAAGCTGGAAGTGGCGCTGTGGCTTAAGTGGTAGAGCGCTAGCCTTGAGCTGAAGAACTGAGGGACAGTGCCCAGGCCCCGAGTTCAGGCCCCACGACCAGACCCCCCCCAAAAAAAATGAATCCTAGAAACAACCAGACAAATTAAAATAACCTCAATGCTGCTTTCTGAAGTACTATGCTTATACTAACACAACTAACTGAGATGTGCATTAGAAAACTTAAAATAAATTACTGCACATCGTACAATAAAACATTTCACTGTTTAAGAATGAGGAAGATGGGTTGGTGCTGGTGGTTCACACCTATAATCCTAGATATTTGGGAGGTTGTGATCTGAGAATCACTCACAATCCAGCCCAGGCAGGAAAGGCTATGAGACTCTTCTCTCTGATTAAGCACACACACACACACACACACACACACACACACACACACACACAAAGAAAGAAAGCCAGCTGTGGTAGAGTGCTAGCCTTGAGCAAAAAAGCTCAGGGATAGCACCCAGTCCCTTAGTTCAAGCCCCAGGATCATCACACAAAAAAGGAAGATGTACACATTAACATAGAAAAGTATCCAGTGGAGTTTATTAAAGGGAATATAAAAGGCAAGTTTAAAATAATGAATCCCATTTTCTACTATATGTAAACACACACACACACACACACACACACACACACACACACACACACACACACACACACACACACACACACACACACACACACACACACACACACACACACACACACACACACACACACACACACACACACACACACACACACACACACACACGGCCAAGGCCTTGGTTTATTTATTTTCTTGCCAGTCTTGGGGCTTGAACTCAGGGTCTGGGCACTGTCCCAGAGCTTCTTTTGCTCAAGGCTATCACTCTACCACTTGAGCCACAGAGCTACTTCCAGCTTTTTCTGTTGATATGATACTGAAAAATTGAACCTAGGGCTTCATGCATGTTAGGCAAGCACTCTATAACTAAGCCACATTCCCAGTCCAAGGCCTTGGTTTAAATAGTGAGAAATGGATGGCTTTCTGATTGTTGGGCCTCCTTTCTGTTTCTTGTAAGGTTGTGATGGCAAAATAAATAAAACTTTTAAGTTAAAAACAGTAACACTGATGGGGCTGGGAATGTGGCTCAGGGGTAGAGTGCTTGCCTTGCATGCATGAGGCCCTGGGTTCGATTCCTCAGCACCACATACACAGAAAAAGCTGGAAGTAGGTGCTATGGCTCAAGTGGTGGAGTGCTAGCCTTGAGCTGAAGAGCTCAGGACAGTGCCCAGGCCCAGAGTTCAAGCTCCACAACCAGCAAAACAAAAGCAAAAACAAAAACAATAACATTGAGTTCTGTTTTTGTTTGTTTTTTTTGCTGTTCATGGGGCCTGAACTCTGGGTCTGGGCGCTGTCCCTCAGCTCAAGGCTCAAGGCTAGCGCTCTACCACTGGAGCCACAGTGCCACTTCCGGCTTTTTCTGTTTATGTGGTGCTGAGGAATCGAACCCAGGGCCTCATGCTTGCAAGGCATGCACTCTACCGCTGAGCTACCTTCCCAGCCCCAACACTGAATTCTTTTACAGACATTTGATATTCTAAATTGAAAAACTTCTTTAAGTGTAACTCTAAGGAAAGAATATGATCAAAGCTATAAATTCTATGCTATCTTAAAATTATTCTTATAAGTCTATTCATTTATTCATTAACAAATCTACTTAGAAAATTAAATATTTTAGAACCACAAAAATGGATCTTAAACCTTAGGCACATCAAAGTCTGTTAATTGTTCAAGCTACAACATAGAATGATTAACTATCTTTACTTTCAGCTACTATACATGAATTAGTGTTCATCAATATTACTCTCAATAGTTGGTAATACTAACCGCCATGACCACCCAAATTTGGTTTAATATTCCAGGCACAGGTGCTGTAAGAATATCTAGATGTAAAAATAGCAATTGCCTGTGAAGAAAAATATGTTAATTTCAAAATGGGCTTGTACATTGTCTGTGCTTTTGCTTATTTAGAACATTTAGAGATTCTGTTTTCCTAAAATTTAAGTTCCTTCTGGGCAAAGAGCTTGTTAAAGACTTCTGTGTCTCTCATTGCATTTAGTGTAGAAGCTTGAACATTGCAGGGCCAGCCAATGTTGGAATTAAGAGGGTTAATTACAGGGCTGGAGGGGGTCAAGTGTTTAAACTTCAGTGCTGAAAAAAGAATTATGAAATCGCACCTGGTGATAGAGATCTGAAAATTTCTCTCTCTTTTTTTCTTTTTCTTGTCGGTTGTAAGGCTTAAACTCTGGGCCTGGGCGCTGTCCTTGAGCTCTACAGCTCAAGGCTAGCATTCTACCACTTGAGCTATAGCACCACTTGCGGTTTTCTGGTGGTTTATTGGAGATTGGAGTCTCATGGACATTCTTGATGGGGCTGGCTTTGAACTGCGATCCTCAGATCTCAGCCTCCTGAGCAGCTAGGATTACAGGCATGAGCCACCGGCGCCGGCTTTCTTTTTCTTTGTTCTAGTCCTGGAGCTTGAAAGGGGGAACTGTCCCTGTTTTTTTGCTCAAGGCTAGCATTCTACAACTTGAGCCACAGCTCCATTTCCAGTTTTTTGGTAGTTAACTGGAAATAAGAGTCTCATGGAGCCAGGCACTGGTGGCTCACACTGGTGGCTCAGCCACTCAGGAGGCTGAGATCTGAGGATCACGGTTCAAAGACAGCCTGGGCAGGAAAGGCTGTGAGATTTTTATCTCCAATAAAACTACTAGAAAACCGGAAGTGGCCCTGTGGTTCAAGTGGTAGAGCACTCACCTGTTGAAGAGCACAGGACAGCGCCCAAGCCCAGAGTTCAAGCCCCACAACCGACCAAAAAAAAAAAAAAAAGTTTCATGGACTTTCCTGCCAAGGCTGGCTTCAAACTATGATCCTAAGATCTCAGCCTCCTAAGTAGGATGATAGGCATAAGCCACTGGATCCTGGCTGAGAATCTGTCCTCATATCTGAGATTTTCCATCTTTTTTCATTTGTGAATCTAAATTCCTTCTTTCAAAATTCCATTTCTCTTCCAAGTATCTTCCTTCTCCTCCTTCTTCCCTTTGTTGTCTCCCTCCCGAGGCAGGTAGAAGTCTATGGCTCACCTATCAGTAAAATTACAAATCACTTCAAAATCAGAACTATTAAGTAGATTTCTTTCATTAAAGAAAATTTCTTAAGCCAGAAAATAATGATCCCCAACCAAATAAACATCAAAAATTATAAATTATAATTCAGCTGGGTGCTGGTGGCTCATGCCTGTAATCCTAGCTAGTCAGGAGGCTGATATCTGAGGATCACTGTTCAAAGCCTGCGTGGGCAGAAAACCAGAAGTCGTGCTGTGGCTCAAGTGGTAGAGCACTAGCCTTGAGCTGAAGAGCTGAGGGACAGCACCCAGGCCAAGTTCAAGCCCCATGTCTAACCAAAAAAAAAAAATTATAATTTGGATTACTATCAAAATCTTTTTCAAAGGTTAAAGAAAAAGAAGGAACACAATTAAATTTTGAAATTTGTCAATATCACTAATTATTAGAGAACAAGTTTAGATGACTCAGTATGTATATGGTGTTGACTTTATAAGTGAGATGGGAGCCGGCGTTAGTGGCTCATTCCTGTAATCCTAGCTACTCAGGAGGCTGAGATCTGAGGATCATGGTTCAAAGCCAGCCCGGGCAGGAGAGACTGTGAGACTCCTATCTCCAATAAACCACCAGAAAACTGGACGTGGTGCTGTAGCTCAAGTGGTAGAGCGCTCGCCTTGAGCTGAAAGAGCTGAGGGACAGCGCCCAGGCCCAGAGTTCAAGCCCCATGACCGACAAAAAAAAAAAAAAAAAGTGAGATGGGCTGTTGGGGAGAAAAAAGACTCTGTAGGTGGATGGGGTGGGATGGATTAAAGAGGTTAAATACTGTTGAAATAGTTTTGTTGCAACTATGGAAGCAAAATAAGGAAACTCATTGGAGATGTAATTTTTTGGGGTAGGGAGGAGGAAGTGTGATAGAGAGGGTGAGAATGATTGGAATATAGAGTAAATTCGTGTGGAGATATAGTAATGAAATTTCTCTCTTTGTAACTAAGAAGAGCTAATAAAACATAAAACATAACTAGAAGAGCTAATAAAACATAAAATAGGGGCTGGGGGTTTGGCCCAGCAGATGGGCGCCCGCCCAGCACGTGCAAGGCCCTGGGTTCGGTCCTCAGCCCTGGGAAAAAAAAGAAAAAAAAGAAGAAAAAAACATAAAATAGTAACATCTAAAACATAAAAGCAAGTTGGGCCAACCTGCTTCTAGTTGCTTTAAATCTGTTAGAAACCATGTAGCAGGCCCTGCTATCTGGGAAGCAGATGCAAAGGCTCTCTTCATCTGACAGCTGGATCTCTATTCTCTGTTCTAGGTCACTGGTTACTATGACAATGAGTTAAGACAGCCTCACTCCACAGGCATAGCAACCTTCAACTCAGGGGCAAACTATTTATTTTAGGATTTTTTTAAATTTTAATTTTTTGCGATTTTAGTATTTTCCAAAAGGGGTACAGGTAAATCTGCAATGGGTATCATTCACTGTATTACACATAAGCAGAAAGAGTTCAGACTCCCTGATAGGCTTGAATGGAAAAATACATACACAATATGGAAGAATGTATTATAAATAATAAGGTAATGGAGGATATTCCAAGACTTTTTTCATCACATTTTTTTCCCATAGCATTTTTTTCTCTTGAAAAGTCTTACCATATGGCCCAGGTTGGCCTTGAAGTCTTGATCCTCCTGCCTCAGCATCCAGAATGCTGGGATTATAGGCATGCATCACCATACCTACCTTTCTCCTAACAGTTTTATGGATTTTTGTTGTTTCCTTTTTTTTTGGGGGGGGGGGGTTTGTTGTTTTCTAAGAAATTCACTTAAAAAAACAATCCTCTCATGCATTCTATGAATCCTTCTTTACGTACTCCATTTTAAGGAACTAATACATGGTAAGTCCTCAGTCTTCAGTATTTCAGAGCAGTATTTCAGTCTTTCAGTATTTCAGTAATTCTTAGAGAAATACTTTTGAGTGTTTTATGTTTATTTGAAAATTTAGAAATTTTGAAAAATTTATGGAATGTTTAGCTGTCTATAAAGAATATTATACTCACTAATTACTACATATTTTGGGGAGCTTGACTTAATTCATGAATGGAGAGATTTTAAATTTTAAGATGGAACATAGATTGCATATGAAACTAAACAGTGAGAGAGTCCATCTCAAGTAAATGTAATTTAACATACCTAGCCAAAATTGGGATCCTATATTTCAAATAATATATATATACTGAATATTTTTCTTTGTATGGGGGTACGTCTAAAACAATCTTATAGATTTTTAAGAAGTCTAAAATGCTTAGTCAGAAGACACATATTTACCTGCACATTTTCATTTGTGTACTCCTAATTTCGGTATCTGCCACTCTTTCACTTAATATTATCCGGACAGCACAGAGTTTGTGTAAATCTGGAAAGGTGATGAAGAACAGTGACTGCTGCCTAGAATCATTCATATTTTCCTGTAGTTGGGTGTTTTAACAGGCAGACCTTTAAAGATAGAGAGTAATAAAAGATAGTAAACTGTCTAGGCTTTTGCTGGGCTTCAATTATCAATCCAACTCATAATATTTGACATAGTGTTAGAATAACAAAACGAAAACAAATTGGCAAACTCAGCATTTACATTTCACTAATATTTACCTTCAAGATTTTCTAATGATTTCTAGATTGTTTTGGTACGTTTTATTAAGATATAGGTCATAGAACCAAAAATGATATAGTTCACATAGCTAGGAGGTAGAGATTAGGAACATCAAGGTTTGAGACCAACCTGGGTAAAAAGTTAGCAAGATACCATTTCAATTAAGTTAGGTGTGGTGGTGTGCATCTGTAATCCTACTTTGGTGGAAGGTATAAGGAGGAGGATCAGGGTCTGAATCTGCGCCAATGGAAAAAAGGTAATTCAAAAAATAACTTAAGGAGCTGGGAAAGTGGCTCAGTGGTAGAGTGCTTGCCTTGCATGCCTGAGGCCCTGGGTTCAATTCCTCAGCACCACATAAGCAAAAAGAAAAAAGCCGGAAGTGGCGCTGTGGCTCAAGTGGTAGAGTGCTAACCTTGAGCTGAAGAGCTGAGGGACAGCGCCCAGGCCCAGAGTTCAGGCCCCATGACCGCACCCCAAAAAAAAAAATAACTTAAAAAAGTTATTCCTCTACCTCCGCAAATAACTACAAGCCAAAAGAGCTGGGGGGTGTGGGTCAACTATTGAAGTTCCTGCCTAGCAAGTGCAAGGCTTTGGGTTCAAAACACCAGTGTGTGTGTGTGTGTGTGTGTGTGTGTGTGTGTGTGTGTGTGTGTGTGTGTGTGTGTGTGTGTGTGTGTGTGTGTGTGTGTGTGTGTGTGTGTGTGTGTGTGTGTGTGTGTGTGTGTGTGTGTGTGTTTCATATAACAGAATTTACTCAATGCACAATTAAATTTTCTTACTATATTCAGAATTATTCAACTACTAATGCAATAAATTTTAGAACATTTTCATCACCCTCAAAGATAATTTAGCTTTTAAACTTACAGTGGAATACTATAATTAATTATAATGCAAAACACCAACTAATTTATTAAATGAGTAGTCTTCTCTATGTTTCTGCTATCATAAATTTTCCCATAGTTCATGGTTATTCTTGTTACATCTTCTTTGTAGAAGAAGAAAATCTTTACAATAATTTAAAAATCAAAACGTACAGTTGAATCTTCTGCTGTTCCCAATTTTAAGTCACCTCAAGGTTAAAGAATGTATTATTTTGGAAGTAGCACTGTGGCTCACACTGTTAGAGTGGTAGCCTTGAGTGTAAGAGATCAGGGACAGCACCCAGGCCTTGAGTTCAAGCCCCACAACCATAAAAAAAAGAAAGAAAAAAATGTATTTTCTTTCATTTTACATAAAAGGAAACTAAGAGCTCCAAATTTTAATTGTGTACTTTTTTCCACTAAATTATCTGGCTTTAAAACTTCTTTTTTTTTTTTAAGCACATTTAACAACTGGTAATTCACAGAGCATATCTGAAGTCTTTAATATTACAGAAAACTTGAATGTAAAGAGTATACTAATCTACTGAAGGTCAAGTGCTCTAACAAGTACATATACATGGGTGGAAGGAACTTTGACTCTAGTTTTTTAACATCAACATACTTTTTCTTTGAGGAGATAAATAATCACATACTAGCCCAGGAATTGGAACAGTCTTAACCTTGATCACAGTAACAAAAGTGTAATTTGGTGTCATTTGAAGAATGTTGAGAATGTCCTTTGGGCTCCAACCATTTCTCTAAGAAACAAAGGGTTTGAAAACTTCAGTAGATTTTTCTTTTTTAGGTAGTAACTTGGGTTTGAGCGGAGGATTTCCATGCTTGCTAGAGAGGTGCTCTACCACTTGAACTTCACCCCCAGAACTTTTGATGTCTCTGTGGTCTAGTATCAGGGCTTGGAGTCAGAGCCTCCTGTTCTCACTTGGCTCCCATCCCTGTTTTTTCCTTAATAGTACGTTGGGTTTGAAGCGAGACCTGGATCCTCCTTACTTACACCTCCCACGTAGTGGGTGCCCAAGCATTACGTTGTTCAGTAATGGCTGCACTTATGGCCTCCTGCAGGTCCTGGGCTTCTAGAACTAGGTGGAACTATCTGAGGGGTTTATTACCTTTTTTTTTTTGGCCAGTCCTAGGGCTTGAATTCAGGGCCTGGGCACTGTCCCTGAGCTGCTTTTGCTTTTGCTCAAGGCTAGCACTCTAGCACTTGAGCCACAGCGCCACTTCCGGCTTTTTCTCTGTATGTGGCGCTGAGGAATCGAACCCAGCACTCAGGGAATGCGAGGCGAGCGGTAGAGCGCTAAGCCATATCCCCAGCCCTCAACACATTTTTCCCAGAAAGCCAATTCTATGCGTTCCTCACGAAGTATAACTTTAAAAACAAACACACCAACCACTGGAACCCGTGAGGCCCACGGCTGGCCAGGCCTTTCCTGCTGTCAAAGCCGGAGGCCGCGAGGCCAGTGCTGCGGACCTGCCCGAGCCCGGGCCGCCAGGGAGGTCGGGGCCCTCCCCGTCCCATCCTCCCTCCCGGTGGGCCCAGCCCCGACTCGCTTCCCACACCGGGAAGCCCCCTTGCGCGCAGGGCCTGCTCCGCCAGGGCCCCCGGGCCTGCTCGGGCCGCTCTCCTCAGCCCTTCCCGCTCCCGGGGAGCTGCTCCGGAGACCCCGGGCTCCCGGGGGCGCCTCCTCCCAGCATGCCCTGCGCTCCGGCGCCCACCAGACTCCAGGCCCCTGTCAGGACCTTCCTCCAGCCTGCTCCCGCTCGTGGGTGTCTGGCCACCCGGGGAGCTGTTCCCAGCATGCCCCGTGCATCCAGCCGACCCCACTCACCTCAGTGTCTGGCGGCCCTGGCCAGCTGCTCCCAGCATGCCTTGCACTCCCAGCATGCCCCGCGCTCCTCAGTGACTGGGCAGGCGCACCCAGTAGGCCCATGGCTGCTCAGTGCCTGGCCACCCTGGGCCCCAGCCGGCCACACTCCCCGGCATTACCCCTATTCCCACCAGGGCTTTCCTCTTTGAGCACTGAGCGCCTCTCAGCGCCGTCCAGAGCTGCCCAGCTGCTCCAGCGTGCCCCATGCCGCTCCAGCACGCCAGGCTACCAGTGTTTAGGCCCACCCGCCCGAACAGACGCCCTCGAAGTTGTGTCATACCCGCTGTTGGCAGAGAGAAGCTGGAGTCATCTGGATGTTCCTAGAAGAGGTAAGCTGGCAGAGCACCAGCCGACAAGAACCTGCTGTGAGCCACAGTGGGTCCAGAGCCAGGGCCGCCCAGGCTGCCCGGCTGGCCACAGGACGCAGCGCGTACTCCCCTCAGATTCTCATGTCTGCTCTGTGCAAGCTACGGAAGGCCTTGTGCAGATGTTGTGTCCACAAGTGGAAGGTCTTAGAAGGCTCATGGCAGGTGCCGCTCGTTCATTTGACAAATATTTACCAAGCACACGGTATTTTCTGTTCTGATGGTCGCAAGCTTTACTTGGGAGCAGGAAAGCTGATAATACCAAGGTCTGACCCACACAGAATTACGGTTAAGTAGTAGTGAAGGGAGAGGGCTTATGCCTGCCTGTCTCATGTAAGCACTTTTCAAAGGCCAAAGAAGATTCCTCCAAGCAGGCATGCATAGATTTCTGCAGCAAAGATTATCATTAATATTCTTACGAACTGTAGCAATCCAGACAAGATACATCTCCACCTGTAAGCTCAGGCCAACTCTTGCCACAGGTCTTCAAGTACAATGACTTTTGTATGTATACAAGTATTTTATGTAAATTTCTCCTTTCCCTTGCTGAAGCTTACCCCTAGTTCTCTATGTATTCTCATTCCAATGCTCTGTTATTTCTCCCAATTTTGTTGTGGTTACAGTCTTGGAGCTTGAACACGGGCCTGGATGCTGCCCCTGAGCTTTATTTGCCCAAGGATAGTGTTCTACCACTTGAGCCACAGCTCCACCTTCTGGCTTTTTGGGTAGTTAGTTGGAGCCGAGAGTCTCATGGACTTTTTCTGCCCAGGTTGGCTTCAAATCTTAATCTTCAGATCTCAGCCTCCTGAGTAGCTAGGATGACAGGCCTGAACCACCAATGTCTGTCCCAAATATTATTTTTTGGAGTTTAGAGAACTTTTTTTTCTTCTCTTCAGTACTAGAGGCTGAACTCAGGGCTTTGTGCTTTCCAGGCAGGTACTCTACCACTTGAACCATGTTGCTAGTTTTTTTCATTTATTTTTCAAAGAAGGTGTTACATTTATGCCCAGGCCAGTCAGGACTACTATCTTCCCATGTAAAGGGGATATCAGGTGCATACCATATTGCCCACGTTTGTGTTGATTAAAAGAGATCTCGGCAGCTTTTTTTTTTTTTTTTTTTTTTTTTTTTGCCTGGCCTTGCCTTGATCTCAACCTCTGAACTCTATATTTCTCAAGTAGCTAGGATTACAGGCATGAGCCATCTCACCCAGCCAAAGAGACTCTTTCTCATTCCATCACTTGCTCTGTGTAATACAAAAATTAACCAGAAATATATTGCAAACTGGGCCACCATTGTGGGAGACTAAGATAGGAAAATCTCTTGAGGCCAAAAGTGTGAGGCCAGCCTAGACTAGACTTACCTCAAAATGATTGCACATATAAATGTAAGAGTAATAAACTGGTAGATATAAATGAGAAAACAGTTGAGAGCTAGAACTAAGTAAAGAGTTCTTAGATATTACACCAAAACCATGATCTAATAAAAGGAAAACTGATATATGGACCTTCAAAAAAGACCAAAAAGATGAGAAGACAGAGTACAAATTGAGAGAAAATGTTTCCAAACCACACATATAACAATGGACTCATAGCTAGTATGTGTGTAAAAAGAACTCTTGGAATTCCACCTTAAAAAAAGCAAACAATTTGATTTGAAAACAAGCAGAACACTTGAAGGGATATTTTACTGAACAGGATATACAAATGACAAAAAGTACATAGAGTGACATTCCAAACTAAGACTACAGCTCTATCTCCCTATTAGAATACATAATCATAACAATATCAAATGTTTGTGGGGATTTGGAGAAACTGGATCTCTTATGCACTGTGTAGGGATGTGAAATAGAACAGCCCTTGTGGAAGACTGGCAGTTTCTGGCCAAACAACATACACTGAATTATATTTCTTAACACTCACATTCCTTGGCATTTATCCTAGAGAAATAAAAACTAATGTTCACACAATACTTGTATGTGATTGTTCATAGCAACTTTTCCATAGCAAAGCCAAGCAAGGAAACTAACCAGAATGTCCCTTAATAAAGGAATGGTAAAGCAAGTGGTGGTAATGTGGTACATTCCTTCTATGCAATAATAATAGTAGTGGATAGGAGCTATTGATATACTGTACAGTGATCTCCATGCCATTACCCTAAGTGAAAAACGTTCATCTCAAAAGGCTCTGTGTGTGTATAAAATCTTGAAATGAGAAATATAGATGGAAAACAGGCCTGGTTGCCAGGGTTAGGGATGACATGGGGAAGGACTATATATAGGGATAGCCCCAGTTACAGTCTAGAGTTTGGTGATGAAGCAGTTGTATCCTTTAAAAAAATATTATTGTTGTTGTTGTAGTTGTTGTTGTTATACTGGCATTTGAGTCCAGGGCCTTGGCTTCTATGATTTGAGGCAGGCCCATAGATATTTTGATGTATTAATTTTTCAAATAGGGTTGCAATTGTATTTATGTTACTCCACTATCTGGGATGATAGGACTGTGTGGTACTCAGCTTTCTGCTGGTTGAGATGGGGGTACCATGAGCTTTTTTGCTCAGGCTTGTTTCAATTTGCAGTCCACCCAATTTCAGCATTACAAGTGTGAGCCATTGTTCCTGGTGTCTTCCTTGTGAAGGTTACCCACAGCTGCACAAAGTCTAAAATGGGATGAAACTATACATATCCATTGTACTGATGTCAATTTCCTGAGCTTTGGCAATGTAGTTATTTTTGTAGATATCCATTGGGGGAGACTGGGTGAAAAATACCCAGGACCTTCCTTACATATTTAACTTCCTGTAACCCTATAATTATTTCAAAATTTAAGGTTAAAAGTAGAACTTCCTTGGAAATTATTCCAACATATTTTTATTAGTTAATGTGAAACGAAAATTTTATGTACTATGTATGAACAATAACTATAAAACTACAGCACGGAAACTCACTTTCTTTTGTGAGGACTAGCTTGTTATTAGGAATACAGTATATCTGAATCACAAAGTGTTGCACTTGAACTATTTGCTTATGGTGAAGAAAACAAAGAAAAAATGTAAATATTGAGGAATGCTTAAGCAATGTTTTCTTAATGAGCAGCCATTCGACAGGAAGGGACCATCTCTCCCAAGAACCTAAGATGTGCAGCGACTGTGCTGAGCCCCTCGGACCTTAAAGGACACCTGTGATCACCTGGCTTGTTCTCTCTGGATTGAACTCCCAGTGCTGAAAGGCGTCTAAGAAAACTAGCATTGGACTTGTGCCTGGCTGGAACCGTCCCCTCCCTCACCCCCGCCCAACAGGAGCGCAGCGGAGGGCCAGGCCGGGAGCTTCTTCCAGATTCGCTTCCAAGTGCTGTCCATCATCGAGGCCTTATCTAGACAGCACGGTGGCGAAAGGCAGATAAGAGGCGGATGGAGTCCTTGGGCCCCGCCGGCCGGCCAGACGGGCTGCAGACAAACGGGGCGCCTGTGCCGGGCAAGTCGAAAGTGACTCCCCTGGAGTTCTTATGATTCTCCCGGGTGGGAACGGGGCCAGAGAAGCTGTTGTCTGGGACGCTGGGCCCGCCGAGGTCCGGCCCTCGGGCCTGGCCAACGCCGACACTCCGCTACCATTTCACGCCGCGGGGACTTCGTGTCCGGGACCGAAGCTGCTCCCGCCCCACCCCATCGCTCGCTCCGGGTACCCGGTCATGCTCCTTCACCTTGGGCCACGCAAGCAGCACCCCCAGCTCGAACACCCTCGCCTCGCCCTGAACCCCGACCCGCAGTCCCCCGAGACGCCTCCCACCCCTCCCGCGCAGACTCAGCGAACTCCCGCCCCATTCGCGTTCCGGGCGCGGGTGATTGTGAAGGACACCTCTTATAGCCAATCAACAGCCGGGCGATGGGCGGGGATACGCTTGGGCTGGCCCGGGGAAGCACCGTCTGAGGGCGAGGCTTCTTGAGTGACCAGCACACTGGCCAATCACGGAGTCGGCGCGGCGCCCGCCCCCTCGCGGCGCCTCCGCCCCGTCCCCGGCACCAGCGGGCGGCGGGATGTCCTAGGCGGAGGTGCCTCAGACGCGCGCTCGGCTCCACCAGGCGCGTTTGTGCGAGTCCGGGGCCTGGGGAGTTTCGCGGCGTTCCGAGATGACGGAGAAGGCAGACGAGCCTGTGAAGTACTACACCCTGGAAGAGATAGAGAAGCACAAAACCAGCAAGAGCACCTGGGTGATTCTGCATCACAAGGTGTACGACCTGACCAAGTTTCTGGAAGAGGTGGGTTGGGGGCCCGACCTAGGTGGAGGGGGGCTCGGGAGCGGAGCCCGGACGTGGAGGGGTCCTCGGCGTGCCCCGCCCGCGCGCCCCTGTGCGTGCACACCTGGACCCCCCCCGCGCGTGCGCACTCGGTCCACGTGCCCCTGTGGGTGCACACCTGGACCCCCTCCTCGCGCGTGCGCACTCGGCCTGTGCGCCCCTGTGGGTGCACATCGGGACCCCTCCCCGCGCGTGCGCACTCGGCCTGCATCTCAGGGACCAAACGTTTGTGACCCCCGGAGACCTGCCTGTCTGGGCCCAGTGGGTCCCCTCCCCCCCCCCCCCCCCCTTCGTAGAAGAGAGCGCACCCACCTAGGGGTTTTATTTTATAGACGGTTTCATGGTCTTAAAGGTGGTGTACGGAGGCGTTACAGTAAGTCAGGTGATGAGTATATTTCTTTTTTGAACAGTGTTTTGCTCTTGAGGTTTTGTGATTTTGTGTTCCTTTTACCCCCAATCCTGAGGCTTGAACTCAGGACCTGGGCTCTGTCTGTCCCTGAGCTTCTTTTGCTCAAGGGTGGCACTCTACCACTTGAGCCACAGCACCACTTGCGGCTTTTTCTGTTGATGTGGTACTGAGAATCGAACCCAGGGCCTCATGCTTGCCAGGCAAGCTCTCTACCACTGAGCCACGTTTCCAACCTTGCTCTGTATTTTGAATAGAAAGCTCTCCAGCGAGGACAGGGATCAACCCACCATCATTAGCCCTGGAATGGACTTCTAATGCCAAGCACGGGAGGAGAGCATCCCACATCTACACACACTCACCCCCTGAGTTGTGGGAGCCTGGGGTCTGAGGTCAAGTGGGTCTGGATTCCTTCTCCCCTCACACCCGTCAGTCTCCGCCTACCATTTAAGCCCACCTCCACCCCTGTGTGCTCAGAGGGGACATAGTGAGGATTAACCTCATCCCAGAGTGACTTGAGAGCAAGGTTCAGAGGTCCTGAGACAGGATCACTCAGTGCCATGGGCTACATCTGCCTGCCCCAGGGAGTTGTAAAATAACTTTGCTCAGCTTAAAAGGAAGGCATCCTTTTGGTAAAACGCTTTTCGTTGGAATATAACTTTTGCTGTGTAATCTAAAGAGTGTTTCTAATAATTGTTTTTATTACCCTGGATGTATTTTATGGCTTGGTGTTTGTGTGTTGATTGATGACTTAACACTTTTCCACCACTCTTCAGTAATGAGTGTTTAGTGATGGGAATTGCTCAGTTTTGGGGGGGATGAAGGGAGTGAAAATTGAGAAAGAGAGGTCTGTTTTTAACTGGACTTCAGTTTTGCAGAGAAAAACAACGCAGAAGTTTATCTGTGGAGTCATGTTTCTTACTTGGGCCGTACTTCCGCTTTTGGCTTTTTCTGGTTAATCAGGGGTAAGAGTCTCCTGGATTTGACTGCCCTGACTGGCTTTGAACAGAGATCCTCAGATCTCTGCTTCCTTAGTAGCTAGGATTACAGGCGAGAGCCACCCATACTGGCCATATCTTTGTAAGGTATTTTACTCTTCAGTTGTGATTTGCCAGAGTGCCAGAAGATAAAACAGGGTTGCCATTTAGTTAGGAGTGGTTTACAGTATGCAATTAGATCTGTCCTCCCTTCTGCAAAGCCATAGAGCGATTTTGCTTTTATGATTTCTCAAACTTAACATTTCTTGCATTACAACCTTGGGCCCATGTGACAGTTTCCATATGGAACTGTCCCTTCCAATTTCCCATGGTATGTGTAATTTTGGAATTTTAACATGTCCGATGTACTTTGACTCTTTGTTTCTGTAAAAATGAGTAGCATTTGCAAAAGAATATTGGGATATTTTCTATTATGAAGCATTGAATATTTTTCTCTAAACTATTCTAACCTACCTTATGTTATCCCCCAAATAAAACATGGTCTTTAGACCTTGGCACTGTTGGCATTTTGGGCCAGATAACTCTTTGTCCTGGTGTTTGTCTACTGCAGCTTTGTTAGGAAATTTTCAAAGCCAACTGTAAATATAGTTCAAAATGCAATTCTTATAACAGTTCTCATATTTATTAAATTTAACATAACGATTCAATTATCTAACATCATCTAGTAGTACCTAGTCAATGTTTACTTTTCAAGCCGGCACCAGTGATGCACGCCTATAATCCTAGCTCCTTAGGAGGCTGAGCTCTGAGAATTATGGTTTGAAGCTAGCTGGGGCAGGAAAGTCTTGAACTCTTATCTCCAATTAACCACCAGGAAACTGGAAGTGGTGCTGTGGCTCAAAGTGGTAGAGCGCTCGCCTTGAAGTGTAAAAGCTCAGGGACAGCACCCAGGCCCTGAATTCAAGCCACATGACCGACAAGGAAACAAAACAACAACAACTAAAAAAACAGTAACAGGGAGCCTTTCATCGTGTCCCATGCCAGAGCAAACTGTCCTCCCAAACCACTGCCTGGCCTCGACCTGTGGGCTACTGGCACTGAAGGGGGTTGCACAGAGGAAACAACAACAGTAACAGGAAAAACTTCAGAAATTTCATGAAACATATTCTCTCTTCCCTAGTTTATCTAATATGAATTGGTGGGGGAGGGTCCTTCCTACCTCTAAAATGAATCTTTGTCATTATGGTCAATATATCCATATACTCTGAATTTTCCCATCTATTTCGACAAGCTTTCTTGTGACTGAGTATTTTCCCCCTGAGTACTTTCTCCTCATCTTCCAGAAAAATCCTTGATTCATGCATTGATTTGAATTGAGGAAGGATGTGGTATGGGCTGTGGGAGGACTCCTGCCCTGAACCTGGGTTACTTACTTGTCAGAGGGGAGGGGAACTGTACGTGCTTGTGCTGATGGCCAACGTACACCAAGTGGAGCTGGTTGCACACACACCACCGTGGCGGCTGCTTCTGTTAACTTGGGACCTCTGCTGGTAGTGGTCGAGGCTGGGGATTGACTTTTTTTTTTTCGGCAGCAGCATTTGTAGCTGAGCGTTTAATGTGTGCGTTCAGCATTTGTGGCTGAGTGTTTAATGTGTGCGTTCAGGTGAAACTAAATCCAGCATGGGATGTTGAAACGTAAGGAACATTATGAAAGTTCTGTCTCCAGTGGAAACTACAGGTTGAAGTTGAGTTGTGCAATGTGAGTTCTGTCCTCCTACACAAAACTGTTCTGCTGTGTAGGGGGAGAGGCAGATAGCCGAAGGGGGGTGGCTGATTATTAATGGCAATCTAGCTAGCAGCAGGTGTTTGATTATGATTTGATACCTACCAACAAGAGTAGGAGCCACATTGCCTATGCATTTTGGACTAGATTTTTTTTAATCCTGATGTAGTTTTTGAGTTTGTATTTATGAAGCTGAATCCTGTCCTATGTGATTATAATATGATTCTAGAACTTGAGGGACCACCATCTGAGATGACAATACTAGACATGGGTCTAGGATAAAGAAGCAGCATTTTATCCAGTGTGCATCAGAGCTGTGGAAGGGAGAGAAGAAAAGCATTATACAATAACAGCTCTACTAGTTACAGTTGAGCTAAGGTATTCATGGAATAGATGATGCCTGAGAAATACTTAGGAAGCAAATTGTCCTCTCTCTCTATTAGAAAAATGGAAATTTATTTCAGCAGAATGTTGTCTAGTGCTTCTGGCATTCTGAGTCAAATCTTGAATATCTTTCTGCTTTTGAAAAAGCAAAAGCTTCTGACTCACATTGATTATGTGTGTGTCTGTGTGTTGGGCGCGCATGCTGGTACTGGGACTTGAATTCAAGGCCTGAGCACTGTGAGCTTTTCTGTTCAAGGCTGTTGCTCTGCCACTTGAGCCACAGCTTCATTTCTGATTTTTTGGTGGTTAATTGTAGATGAGTCTCACAGACTTTCCTGCCCAGGTTAGCTTCTAACTACAATCCTCAGTTCTCAGCCTCCCAAGTAGCTGGGAATACATGTGTGGGGTACCAGTGTTAACACACATATAGAGTGTTCAGGAGGTTTGGGGAGCTTCCCTGCTGTTGTTTCTCACAACGGGGCTGTCGACCCTGCATAAGCTAGAGTTCTGATTCTGGGGACCACTGATAACCCCAGATCAGGGAAGAGACTGAAAGTATTTAAGATGCGTATCTTTATTTGTGAGAAACAGGACAGATACCTTTTTAGGGTTTTCCTATTTCGGGCTAGAATGGCAGTGCCTTTGCTTTGTGTAAGGAGGCTGGGCAGGTTCCCGTCCTCGTGCTATGAGTGCTGCCCTTGCATTTGATGAATGTCAAGTGCAAGTATAATTTATGTATTTTGGAAAAATAAAAAACTTAGAAAATGTGCCATTCAAAGGCAAAGAAGGAAGAGTAAAGAGATCTGGGTGGGGTCAGGCATCCTAGGTAAGCAGCAGAACCATAAGGTCACCTGGGGAATGCAACCTTTGGGTCTTTTATGTGTTATCTATTTTTTGTTTTTGTAACCAGCTGCTACTTTTCAGAAGAGATTCCAAGTGGCTGCTTTGTTTTGACACAGGAAAGAAAAAAATCACTGAAGAGTACTTGACACTTGAAATTTTTAAATAAGGGAGCACAGGCTGGGCTGCCTTCTTGGGTAAAGCAGAGAATACATTCTGCACTGATCTCTACTTAGTGTCCTTATCTGTTATCCTAGAAGCCCTTGAGGGTGAGGATGGGGTGGGGTGGCAGGAGGAAGACAACCCCAAGTGCTTTTGTTAGTTGAGTGGAGTCCGCACAGCCCTGGGCGTCACCTGGACAATGTGTGTGAATTCTCTGAGCAACTGAGAAACTTGCTATGATGTGATTTACCCATGTTTTCCTAAATTATTGAATATATTTAAAAAATAAGAAATGGAAATGTATGGGAAAAATTGTTAACAGATAAATTTAGCAGATAAATTATCTTAAAAGTGAATTTTTGGTCGGTAATATACCTATATCTATTCTATAAAAAATAGCCATTATTGTGGGGGGGGAGTTAGAGGGAGGGAAATTAGAAAAAATGAGGGAAGGGGTAACAAGTTTGACAAGAAATATATTTATTACCTTACTTATGTAACTTTAACCCTTCTGTATAAAACCTTGACAATAAAAAAATAAAATAAAAAGCCATTGTTATTGGCGCTGATCCTTGTCTAAAGGTTCAAAGCCATCTGAAAATGGCCAAGGAAAACTGGGCACTGGTGGCTCATACCTGTAATCCTAGCTACTCTGGAGGCTTAGCTCTGAGGATCATAGTTCAAAGCCAGCCGGGGCAGGAACGTTCGTCCGTGTGACTATTATCTCCAGTAAAACCACCAAAGAACCGGAAGTGGCACTGTGGATCAAGTGGTAGTGTGCTTGCCTTGAGCTGAAGAGCTGAGGGACAGAGCGAGCCCAGGCCCAGGGTTCAAGCCCCATGACTGACCAAAAAAAAAAAAAAAAAAAAGGCGAGGAGCAGGCCTAGGCTGAAGAGGAATGTCAAAGCCATTTCCTCCTTGTCAAATTTTGGCTGTTTTTCAGTTAGAACTCAGGGGTCCTTGTGCTTGTCAGGTAGTTGTTCTACTTTCTTTCCTTCAGTTATTTTTCAGGTAGTGTCTCAAGCCTTTGCCCTCTACTACAATCCTTTCATGTAGCTGGGATTACAGAAGCGCACCTGGACATCCAGGTTATTTGTTGAGATAGGGTTTCACTAATTTTTAGCCTGGGCTGCATCATCAAACCGTGAATCTTCCAATCTCTATCTCCTATAGCTGGGATCATAGGCTGCCACCATGGCAGGCTCTTCTTAATAGATTTTTTTTCCCCCCTGGCATTCCTTGGGGCTTAGTTTTCTTGGAAATATATACCCACCTGTATTTGTGTCTTCTGTTGAGTTTTAGTAAGGGAACTAGGAGAAGGATTTGGAGATTATGGGTAGGGCAAACCAGTTCCTTCTGGCTATAGGAAACTGGCCTGTGCAGCCTCTTGGTAGGGTAAGCTAATAATTGGTTGGATCTTGGGAGAGTAGAATTACTTTCTCTGCATTCACAGATAGCTCCAGACTGGCTTAAGTCTAAGTGATTACTGTATTCAACCGGCACTACTGCTGGGAAGAGTCTGGAAATGTAGTGGAATATGGAGAGGAAGAGGAGGAGAAAGAGGAAGCCTGTGCCATTAACACTGTCTAGGTTGGGGCAGGGGTACGCCTGCCTGGCTTGCAGGACACCACATGTTGGGATCGTTTGAGCACCTCTAGCTGCAGCTGTGGGGTGTCAGTTTCCAGCTTGCTGTTCATTATTGGCAGAGCCTTGTGCAGCTGCGTCCACCATTGGCTAGCACACAAAACATATCAAGCCTGCTTTTTCCTCTTACTCTCTTCCTCCGGAAGTATTAAGTAAATGCCATTCTTTTAAACTCTCCCTTCCCCCTAAAAAGTCCCCAATGAACTGATTATAATAAACCTCTGGCCATGGATATTTATAGGTCATGTATTATGTACGAGACAATATGCTAAGTGCTGTTGATGCATAAAACTTTGTACTTTGAAACTTCGTAACAACTCTCTGTGGTGGTGGTGGCGACTTCACCCTTTGCCAAGGAAAGTTAGGCACCCAGCCCTGCCTGAGTGGCCCAGCCTGAGCTCATGGTGCTACGCCTCAGCCCGGAGGCCCAGGGAGCTCTTCGGAAGATAAGCAGCACAGCTGTAAAAAGTGTTCCAAGTGCACCAAGGTGTTTGCTCAGCAGGAACCAGAGGAAAAGCCAAAGAAAGCTGTGATGGTTGCAGAGACAGAACAAAAACTAAACTCGTGGATAGATTTCTGTCTGTTGCTGCTTTGCTGTGCTGCTTTCAGAACCAAGAGGAAGAAACAGACTTTCTGGTTTCTCATGGAAGCTCTCAGAGTTTGTGTCTGGCTGACTCTGGGCCCCAGCTCAGTGTCAGATTGTTTCCACCCAGAAAGAGGTTGCCCGCGTGTGTCACCGCATGTGAGGAGATGCATGCAGGCTCCCTAAGTACAGCCTTTGCTCCCCTGGCGAGGATGCTGCTTTGAGGACCCCTGCCTCCCATCCCCCCCTCAGCTCCCACTCTCTCCATGTTCCACTCCTGCTGGGTGCCACATCTTTCTCTGGACTGTGAGCAATGCCGCCGCCCCATCCCTGCTTCCCGGGACTTCCCACGGGGTCAGCCCACAGTGTGTCCTTGGCTTCCTCAGCATCCATCTTGAGTAATAGATGTGAGTTCTCCATTAACCATGCACTGCTCATAACTTCATCTTGTGAAGGAAAAGCCTGTCACTCCTCTGCCTCATTCCCTTCAGTGGCTGCCTGAGGTATGCAGAACAAAACCCCAACTCTGCCCTGGTTTCACAAGCACCGGACAGAGGGGCCCTGTGAGCTGTTCCCCCTCAGCTAGTAACAGTATCCCCCTTGCCACCACGCCCTCTCTGTGCTTCTCAAACCAGCCAGGCTTGTTTCAGCCGTGAGACCTTTGTTCTACCTTTGATCCACTTTCCTCCCCGCCTGGCCTGCGTGTCCCTGGTCTGTGTTCTCTTCAGATTGCTGTCTCTTCCCGGATAGAGGGAGCCCTCTCTGTGTCCTGTGCTATCTGATGCTTTCTTGCTGTGTGTGTTGTCTTTCTGCTCCAGATGGCAAGCTTCTTGTCTGCCCTGCTCACTGTTCTGTGCCCTGCACACAGTACGTGCTCAGCAAAGGACCTCCCAATGGGTGGAGGAATACAGAGGCTCCCTCATTCTCTGCCTATGTCTTGTTGACACCCAAGCTCTCCATTTCCACACCCCCCACCATTTCCATACAAATGGCACTTATTAGTGTGTTACTATGATGTGATCTCTTCTTACTCAGACATGTTTTCTCCTAAAGGATTTAGTATTTAACACCAGCAGGACTTTCTCATATATATATATATATTCATAAAAATCTGGGTCTTGAGCCAGGTGCTGCTGGTGGTTTATACCTGTAAATCCTAGCTACTCAGGAGGCTGAGACCTGAAGAGTCCAGTTTGAAGCCAGCCTGGGTAGGAAAATCTGTGAGACTATCTCCAATTAGCCACCAAAAAGCCAGAAATGGAGCTGTGGCTGAAGTAGAAAAGCTAAGGAACAGTCCCACGCCCTGAGTTTAAGTCTCAGTACCAGCGCACACACATACACACACACAGAAAAAAAAATTAGGATTGTGACATAATCTCAGAGCAAGGAATACTGGGCTGGCATTGTGCAAGGCTTTTGTTCAGTAAGAAAGGAGGAGCAGAGTTAAAGATGAGGGAGGACTTCTGGAAGCATTTTCTCAGCCTTGCCCCATGCTGCAGTGGGTCCTGGACCTCTTTCTCACTCAAAGCAATTTCTTCAGCTATTTCACTCACTTAAAGCAATTTCTTCTGTTCTCTCACAAGTTCCGATCAGTACAAACACACACACACACACACACACACACACACACACACACACACACACACACACACACACACACACACACACACACACACACACACACACACGGACGCTACAGCAGTACTGTCATACTCCCATTTTTCTTACTCTGTGTCATGGAGCCTCTGCAAGGGCTGTTAAACCTATATCTCGCCTCCATTTTCCGTTGATCTCCTTCCTTCTTTGCCTCGGTTCCTGTGGTAGCATTGGCCACCTTCGTTCTCCTCTTTCTTGATTTGTCAGCAGAGTGTGTTGGCTGCCCTCGGAAGTGCTTCCTTCCTGACTTCCCGGACACCATTCTCTCCTGGTTTCCTCCCACCCCAAAGAGCATGACCATGCTTTCTGCTTTCCTGCCTTCTCTCTTACCTGTGACCTCAGTGCTGGAGGGTTCTCCACTGTCCTTCCCCTTCTCAGCTCACTGTGTTAACTGTGGACGAATCGTTAGATCCAGGCGAGGAAGACCTCTCTCCTGAGCGCTCAGATCTTACGTCCCCATCCATTTCACATCTTCACTTTGGGCTCGGTCTAATAGACTCCAAAAACTTCACATATTAAAAGCTGATTGCCAGCCAGGTGCCAAGTGGCTCACGTATATTCACCTAGCTACTCAGGAGGATGAGACCTGAAGATTGGGGTTTGAAGCCAGCATAGGCAGACAACTCTGAGAGGCTCTTATCTCCACTTAACTAGCCAGAAGCTGGAAGTAGCGCTATATGTAGCTCAAGTGGTAGAGCGCCTGTCAGGAGCGAAGGCTTTGGGTCCCACTACTCATTCTTCTGAACAGGCTTTACTTCCTTTTTGTTAAATAAATTCCTTTTTTTACCTTTTTTAAAGAAAGCTTTGAGGGCTGGGAAGGTGGCTCAGTGGTAGAGCGCTTGCCTTGCATGCCTGAGGCCCTGGGTTCGATTCCTCAGCACCACATAAGCAAAAAGAAAGAAGCTGGAAGTGGCGCTGTGGCTCAAGTGGTAGAGCACAGCCTTGAGCTGAAGAGCTGAGGGACAGCGCCCAGGCCCAGAGTGCAGGCCCCACGACCGGACCCAAAAAAAGAAAGAAAGAAAGAAAGAAAGCTTTGAGGCCCTGAATTCAAGCCCCAGTACTGGCACAAAAGAGGAAGACGACCTCAATGCCAGATTTTCCTTTCCAAAATGTATTCTATCCTCCTTCTTCTCCTCTTCCTCCTCCTCCTCTTCTTCTCTTCTTTCTTCTCTTCCTCCTCCTGCTCCTCTTCCTCCTGCTCCTCCTCTTCCCCCTTCTCCTTATCATCAGAGAAGAAATAGTAGTAGTAATGGAGGAGGAGGAGGAAGAGGAAGGAAGAGGAGGAGGAGGAAAAGAAGCTTATGCTGTACACTCAAGTGCTTGCCCAAGAGGGACTGACAGGAGTTCGATGAAGTGTTCCAAATCAGCATTGAAGTCATTACCCTTGGTACCCTTGGCTGTTTTAGAAAAAACAGAATCCAGAAATGGTAGGAAACATTTGGTTGGTGTTTTATTTGAAGTCTTGTATGAACTCTTTGTTTTCAGACTCAAGTGGAATTGTTTTTACATTTGGTTTAAATGTTGTTGATAATTTCTTTAATTACTTTTTTTTTTTTTGCCTAGTCATTGTTTTTGGACAGTCTGTTCTATTTTTCTCCCCTTTTGGCAGTGTTAAGTGAAATGAAAAAGCTTGTTTGAAATTCCAGAATTGGTGGACTTTTGATCCGTGTAGCATTACATTTAGGTGGCAAAGGTTACTTCTGTTGTTTGGTTAAGGTAAATCTTAGAGGAGAGGGCACTTGATGTATATTGTAATATTATAAATATAATATGCATGCCTCTTGGTGGCTTTTTTAAAATAAGGAGCTATCTTGTAGCCATTTGAAGCCCTGACATAGAAGTGTGTAGTTTGTGTGTGTGTGTGTGTGTGTGTTGTGTGAGAGTGACAGAGTTTTCAATTTGTTGATAAATTCCTAGAACAAGCAACAACATTAAATTTAGCAAAAGAGAAATTTCCTTCCAAATGCTCAATAGGAATTTATGAAGAAAGTTTATGTTTAAGGTATTTTTGTTGTTGTATCTGTGTATGCTCAGAAATACAAAAATGCTCATTTAATTAGTGTGTCCCCAAGAGAAGAAGAAGAGTTGAACTGAATGCTGGATGCTTGGTCCTGGCCTTGCCTCTTTCCTGAACTGTGGTGGGCCCTAGGCATTATTACCTCTGGGTCCCGTTTTCTCCATCTGTAAATTGGTCCTTGAAAGTCCAGAGATCCTTTGAAACTGGCCTTCTGGGGTTTTAACCTTTAGCCCACTGTATGGCGTCAGGGTCTGCGGCTCAGCTGTAAGCTTTGAGCCTGGCTTGCAGCAGTGGAGGTCAGGCTTGCTAGGAACTGAGTGTTTCATGATTGAGACCAGGGCCTGTGAGTGGCCGATGGGGAGAAAGGTCTGGACCAGGCTCCAAGCAGCACTAGTATGACTCTGATCTGTCATGCTGCCCTGTTTGACGATTGTGCCAGGCAGTGACTGTGCTGTGCCACCAAGGTGTCCTGAAGTCCAGATTCCTGATGACGGTGGCCTGGCAGGATGTGCCTCGATTGGCCCCCGTGCCACCTGGGCCCCATCCCCACCCCCACCCGTGTGGTGGATCAGGCCCCTCTGCAACCCAGTCTGTCCCGTCGGCTCCCCGCAGGCCTCAAGGAGGTCCCCTCGGTCTCCTGCATGGAGCTGTCCTCTATGCCTTTGGTGCCTGGGGCCTTCCTATACATCCAGCTTTCCACGGTTGTCTCTTTAAAATAGCCTCTAATCCCAAGCAGGCTTTGAACGTTGTCTGAGAGCAACCAGCTGAGGACTGTACTCCCTTGGGCTCAGAATCTGACCATCTGATAAGGCGTGCATTATTATTATTATTATTTTTTTTTTTGTCGGTCGTGGGGCTTGAACTCTGGGCCTGGGCGCTGTCCTTCAGCTCTTCAGCTCAAGGCGAGCGCTCTACCACTTGAGCTACAGCGCCACTTCCGGTTTTCTGGTGGTTTATTTGAGATAGGAGTCTCACGGTCTCTCCTGCCCGGGCTGGCTTTGAACCGCGATCCTCAGATCTCAGCCTCCTGAGTAGCTAGGATTACAGGCGTGAGCCACCAGCGCCTGGCTTGCATTATTATTTTTTAAGTCCTTACTTTTCTAGAATGTCTACATTGTTGAGTCAACAATGCCTGTCCTTATACTTACCTGTCAGGACAGTTGTCTTGGCCTGACTTTTAGATTTCTTTTTTTTTTTTTTTTTTTGGGTCCAGTCATGGGGCCTGAACTCGGCCTGGGCGCTGTCCCTCAGCTCTTCAGCTCAAGGCTAGCACTCTACCACCACTTGAGCCATAGCGCCACTTCCGGCTTTTTTTCTTTTTGCTTATGTGGTGCTGAGGAATCGAACCCAGGGCCTCATAAATGCAAGGCACCTTCCCAGCCCCTGACTTTTAGATTTCTTAAGCGTCAGAATTCAGGTCTATGCCTTCCTTCTTCCTCTTAGTCGCGGACAATATTATCTTGGCTGAGTAACTGCTATAGTCACTAGGTTTGGCTCAGAGGAAACTCAAATAACTGTGCCTGAACATGGTGAGATTGCCTACTCATCTGTCTCAAAGGTTCAGCTCTCAGGATTTGTGATTGCTGTGTTCCCTTATGTCTTGAGTTCACACTGCCAGCCAGGAGCAATGGCTCAGGGGCAGAAGGCAGGTCCCGGGCCAAAGAATTCTGAGGTGGGGAATGAGTTTGGCCTGTGTGAGGGCTGCTGGAAGTCTGATCGGCCATATTCAGGGTGCCAGAGAGCCTTGTAAGAGATGGCAAAGACTGGATGGGAGCCCTTTATCTTCGGTATGTCACACCTGCAATGTGTGTCTATTTCATCTTTGACTTTCCTTATCTTTTTCTCTCTTCACTAGACTACACTAACACCATCCACTTCCTAGATTACCAAACCATCTTCTGAAAGTCCTCATGGCAGTTATGTGTGGGAGACAGGTTGTAGGAAGGAAGGAAGCCAGAGACCTACTTGACAGCTCTAGCTGTGTATGCATGTGGTATGGGTGGTAATGGAGGAGAGGTGAAAAGGAGGGAGATTCTCAATATATTTTGAAGGTAATCAGCTAGAGTGGTTGATGGTGTGGGGTTAAAAGGAAAGAGGAATGAAACGGACTTTAGGTTGTAGGCCACAGCCACTGGGAACACAGTAGCAACATAAACCCAAAATGGAGAGACAGGGAGAGAGAGTATTTAGGGAAGGTGAGTGAAACACTTGGAATGTTTCGCTTGGAATGTGCATTGGTAGTGAGTGAAGGTGTCAGGTTAGATTTGTATGTGGGAGGAGTCTAGCTAGATCATTCATTAGTGGACAAAGTGGAGCTATTCAGCAGGATCACCCGGAGAGCTCCTGTGACTAGAGAAGAAGGGATGGCGGAGGTCTGGACACCAGGAGAATAATCTCCAGTAGCTGTGGTGATTGAAGGCTGAGGGGCAGCCAGGAGAGTCTGTTTTCCTGGAAATCACAGGAGGTCCATTATGCAAAATCTTGCTAAGAGCATTCATGCAGTGAGCCAGTTGAAACATCAAGAGTTGGTTAATAATACAGTGATGTGTGGGTTTTCCTGCCTCCCTTACTGGAATTGCTTGGGACCACAGGTGTTTCAGATTTCAGATCTTTAGAATATTTGCATCTTCATAAATTTGAGTCTTAGGGAGAGGACCCAACTCTAAATGTGAAATATATATGTGTCATATACTTCTTAAACACACAGCCTGAAGGTAATTTTAGACAATAAATTTTAGTGTGTTTGTGTTTGACTCCAGCCTGACATGTGAGTAGGTGTGGAGTTTTCCACTTAGGACGTGATGTTGGCACAGGTTTTGGATTTGGGGGCATTTTGGATTTTTGGATTAGGAATGCACATCCTATATATACCGTTTTCCTACGTATCAAATTGGGCAGTGGCAGTTACTGTCTTATGCATGCATTATATATAGTTCCAACCTTTTTTTTTTTTTTTTTGGTCCGGTCGTGGGGCCTGAACGCTGGGCCTGGGTGCTGTCCCTCAGCTCTTCAGCTCAAGGCTAGTGCTCTACCACTTGAGCCACAGCGCCACTTCCAGCTTTTTTTTTTTTTTTTTTTTTTTTTGCTTATGTGGTGCTGAGAAATAGAACTCAGGGCCTCATGCATGCAAGGCAAGTGCTCTACCACTGAGCCACCTTCCCAGCCCCAGTTCCAACCTTTAATCTCTTTTTTTGTTGTTGTTGATCATAGGGCTTGAACTCAGGGCCTGAGCTCTTTCCCTAAGTTTTTATGCTCAAGGCTAGTGCTCTACCACTTTCTGCCACAGCTCTACTGGTTTTTCTGGTGGAGAATTGGAGATAGTCTCATGGACTTTCCTGCTCAGGCTGGCTTTGAATCATGATCCTCAGATCTCAGCCTCCTGACTAGCTAGGATTATAGGTATGAACCATCAGTGCCTAGCTAAATCTTTTAAAACATAGTTCCTTTTCAGTGAAACTGCTTAGTACAATTAATATGTGACAAAGTAAAATAATAAAAAAATAGTTCTTGTTTATTTTCCTATAAATAACCAAAAAGTTATAGATAAAGAAAGCAAAAGCTGTTTCTGCTTATTAACTGCGTTCCTTCATTTGGGAATGGTTGTCATGTACTGTCCAGAGCAAAGTATGCTGGGATAGCTTGTGATGTTGAGATTTCACAGAAATGCGTGGAAGGAATTGAGGGCACACGGGATAGGTGGCAATAGTGAAGTAGAGCAAGTGTTTCAGTAACCATTGTATCCTCTAAACCAAGTCACTTTCCAGGATTCCCATTCTCAGTTCAGCAGGTGAGTAACACCATGGTTCCTTCCATTGGAGTCACGTAAACATTGGAGCGTGCCTTGATCCAACTCTGAGCCTCCACTTGTTGCTTGTTGCTTCTTCTCTCCACCTCTCCCTGCCGTCTTCCCTGTCAGGAAGCCCTGCCTTCTAGTCTGGCTCCATAAGCGCTTCGCACCTCTGTGCCCTCAGTCTCTCCCCGACACCTTCCTGCCCAGCCCCCTCATTTCCTGCCGAGGCTCTATATTCACCTCTTTGCTTTTCCTGGTGTTTGTTGCTCACTCTGGAAGCTATGTTTAAATCTGATTTTGTCACTTTTCCTTAGGTCTTTCCAGTGACTTTCCCATTGCTCACAGGACAGAGGTCCAAGTCCTTCAAGAGGTCTCGGAGCCCTGTGGGGCCTGGCCTGCCCCTCCCCTTGCTCACACCCTGTAATTTCAGCATGGTTTTAATCTCTTGCCGTTCATAGTTCTCCTGACCTCCCTGAAGACAGGAGCCAGGGCCATCTTTCCGTACTAATGTGTCTGGACACACACTTGATGTGTCTTTTTTGAGTGAATTAACCTGAGCTTATAAACAACAACAACAAAACAAAAAGAATTCTTCCTTTCAATAAACAGACTTCATGGTAAAGGTTGAACTCAGGAGGACTGGGCTTGAGTGTTCTCCTTGTTATCTCTTGCTTTGTCCTCACAGGCCCTCTTTCCTGTCCCTTGACCTCCCTTTCCACCTGCCCTTCTGAGTTCTCCCCTGCCCTGGGCCTCAGGGGAGCGGGATGGGTGGAGGTGAGGGCTGAGCTCTTTGGGGGACCGGTGTCTAGCTGTTACAGATGTCACCAGGTGGATCACCTCTGCGCTTCCTGGGTGATGTCATTCTGGCAGAAAATCATCAGATTGTTTTACTCACTCGTTACTTTCCTTTTTCAAAGCTTGTCTTTTCTGTGGGCTACTTTCCAATTCTGTAACCTACTCCAAAGATGGGATACAAATGGTTGTCATATTCTATAACCTACTCCAAAGATGGGACATAAATGGTTGTCATATGCTAATCTTTGGGAACAACCAAGGTAATGAAAACACTGACAGTATGAATTTGCCCGTGTTAAAACATCATTAGTTAGATTATGATGGTAGGGCTTTCTGTCTCTTTCTCTGCTACTCTGTGTGTATGCGCGTGCGCGCGCGCTTCTTTCTGTCTGATGCTGTGTGTGTAGTTGTGCCTATCTATTTCTCCTGACTCTGTGTCTCTCATAAGTATTTTTTCAAAGAAAACACTAAATATTGAAAAAGCAAGTAGTAATTATCTTTATTGTCTTATAAAGAAAAATTGTTTTGCCCTAAAAATGCCATCCAGTTTTAGGCTTTGATTTTCTTACTAATTCTTTTAAGTGTTTAGGATACAGTAAACATACTTTAACATAAATTACTGTATTGAATACTAGTTTCTATGGTTGTTAAATAGTTCTATTTATCTACTTTAAAATTTTTCATCAGTAGTCAGACCACTCTAGCCCAGGAGATTTCCCTTTCTTTTCTCCTTTTTCCTTTGAAGATTGACAGACAGTAGCACCTACGTGCTGTTTCCATCCTTGGTCAGAGGTTAAGGGGAGAGCTTGCCCTGTTGCACTTCGGTTTTGGGTGAAAATGGTTGTGAGTCTGTGACATGATGTGTGCTTCTCCACTTCAGTACTTTCCAGTTCAGAATTATCTCAATCACTTCTCTAGCTTTATGACTCTTTGTAGAGAGAAGTCCAAGGCAATGATTTTATTCTCACTGGAATTGCCCTTGGGAGACAGGCTGCTCTGACACATGGGCACCTAGCCCAGGTGATCCGTGTATCTGTCCTCACCTGTCAGACACAAGCTAGAAGCTAGTCAGGAGCACCGCTCTGCATTTATGTAGCTGAGTGCTGGTGCCCTAGTCACTATGTACCTTTCACCTCCCTGCTTCTCTGATCTTCAGTTTCAGACTGTTCTAGAACCAACAAAGCCTGTTTTCACCCCCATAGCCTAGGAGGCACATCTGAATCTCACTCCACTAATCCAGATGCCCCCAGCAGGAATGTATTGCAGTGAATTTCGGAATGGCTACACTTGGTAGATCACAATGAGGAAAGACAGTAATGTTGAGAAATGTTTGACACAGATGAGCATGGGCTATGCCAGACATATTTTAATTCTCAAGAGCTGTGTGAGATAAATGCCACTTTATTTTCTGAGGTTCACTTAGTAAAAGGTGACCACTGTTTATACAGTAGTGGCACTAGTGACACCATGTCTACCCCAGGGGTAGCCTCATCTGCTTCTGATTATTTAGCACAGCGTATATATATATGTGTGTGTGTATATATATATATATATATATATATATATACACACACACATATGTATCTATAGATAATCTGTATATTAATGTCTATCTTTATAACCTATGGACATATACTTATATAATTTATATAATCTATAGATAGATAGATAGATAAAATGTCTTTATCCAGCTCTCCATTAGGAGTGATTTTTATTTTCTAGTGCTTTCCAGTTTTTTACTGCCATATAAATGAATAGTTTTTTGGTTTGTTTTTTTTTTGTACTGGGGATCGAACTCAGGACATTGCACTTGCTAGGCAAGCGCTTTGCCACTGAGCTACATCCCAGCCCAATGAGTAGTTTTTATAAAGAGAAAAAATAATAAATATCCTCCTTATCTCCATTCTTCCCTCCCTCTCTCCCTCTCTTCCTTCCTTCCTTCCTTTCTTCCTTCCTTCCTTCCCTCCCTCCCTCCCTCAGCTTCCTCCTCCTCCTCCTCCTTTATTTTTGGAAGTACTGGGCTTTAAACTTGTTAGCAGGCACTTTTCCATTGGAGCCATACCTCCAACCCTTTTTGCTTGAGTTATTTTGCAGATAGTCTTCTGGTTTTGCCCAGGCTGGCCTCAGACCACCACCTACCTGTGCCTCCCACATCATAGACCACAGGCACGCTTTGTTCCTTCAGATGGGGTTTATTTGCCTGGGCTAGCCTCAAGTTATTATCCCCCTCCTGAAGTCCACCTCCCCAGTAGCTGGGATATAAGACATGAACTACCATGTCTGGTCTCTAAAAATAGTAGACTACATTAGCACTAGCTATGTTTGAACAAGTAGGAGGAGGAACAAGCTTTAGTGTAGACCCCCTATTGTACAAGGTTAGCTATCTAAGTAATCCTTGAGTTCCATTTAAGGAATATTTTCTTTTAACCAAGAGCTGTTTTTCTTTCTACTTGTGTGAGAACACGTTCCCTTATAGCCAAGTGTCTTGATCTCACCACCTGTGTCCGAGAACAGCCCTCTCTGCGTCCTGGCTGTCCTTCATTTCACTGGCTCAAGCAGCTGATGAAATGAATGCCCCTAGCGTATGAAAGGGCATCACCCCTTTTCCTATGCGGAACTAACTCTTCCTTTTGCTGTCATTTCCCCATTTAGTTGTTTATCTTGATGTCAGCCTCTCATCCTGCCTTTTCTTCTAGAAAGTACCTTCCGCTTTGCCCTTTGCGGAGCCTGTTCGCCTGCTGGCCAACTGGGCTCCCTGTTTCCTGGCAGGCGGAAGGTGCTCCCAAAGGGAGTGGCTGCCCGCCTCCCTCCTGTGAGCACACGCAGACTGAGGGCCTCTCAGGAGGAGGCCCAAGAGCCAGCTTGAGGATGGGTGAGGGGAGCCGTGTCATGACACTGAGCAAGGCCTGCTGTAGAAGTTGAGTGGGAAGGAGCAGGGGCTTGAGTTCCTGTTGTCACCTGTGACTTCTTCAGCACCCTGTTCGTCTAAATACTCTGGTCATTCCCTTTTACTTCATTTGCCTGAAAAAAACATGTGTATTGTGTATCTTTGAACAGCATCCTGGTGGGGAAGAAGTCCTCAGAGAACAGGCCGGTGGTGATGCTACAGAGAACTTCGAAGATGTCGGCCATTCTACCGATGCTCGAGAACTGTCCAAGACGTTCATTATTGGAGAGCTGCATCCAGTGAGTACTGTCTCCTTCGAGACCTCCCAGGTCTCTGTTTGCATCTGCACACATCTTAAGCAGGACTAAAGCAGAAGCAGCTTGCCTGGGTAGAGGAACTGCTTTTGTTGTGGGAAAGGTGATCAGGGGTTCCTCTGCCTGGTGAGGCTGTGTCTCGTTCAGGCACTCAGTCAGAATATGGGGGTGGGGTCCCGCCTTTGCCTAATCCCACAGAGCAGGCCTGTCAACTAGCAGTTTGCTTTTCTCTTTTTTTTTCCTTAACCAATATAATTTTCTTAAGAAACCCATGCTACTGTCATCAATCTGAGGATGTTTTAATTCTAAAACCTTGTCTTCCTGCTCACTCTCAGGCCTAGAATGTCTTCTCTGGTGGACTTTTGGAAAACACTGGCTGCATTGGGCTTTTACAGAAACACAGGCTGTGATGTGAACTTGGGGCATTCTGTAGCAGCTTTATACAACCACAGGGAGATTCCCTCTTGGGCCCTCAGCTGCTGGGATCGAGGTGGAGACCTGGGAGAAGACTGATCCCAGACCATGCATCAAAATGGTCCCCAGGGAGCACCTGGCTGCTTTCTGCTACCCTGTTCCTGGTGCACTACGGGTCCCAGCTAGAGGCTGGAGGAGAGGCCAGGAACAGGGAGTTCTCTCATAAGAGATAAATGTCTTCCAGTGGCCTCACCTCAAGTGAGAAAACACTGAAACTATTAAACAACTTATGGATGGATGGATAGATGGAGACAGACAGATAGCTAGACAAACAGATATTGATAGGTATGGATTTTTACTATGTATAAATGTGATGCCTTTTGTAATAACAGTGGTGGGAAGCTGAACGTTGGCTCTTCATAGAAGCCCTGGAGATCTAGTTTAGGAGGATTTTGTCCATTGCTCTGTTCTTTGGTGTTGGGGCATAGGTACTTTGGGGAGTGTACTTACTGGGAAGCTTATATGCCTGTATGTATATCTTCATGCATCCTAGAAGTACAGTCATTAAAAGCTCAGCACATTCTCTTCTTTCCAGCCCGGTGTCTGTGGAGGTGTGGCAGGTGGGTTTCGGGCCACACTGCTGGGTTTCTGCTTCGTTCTCCTAGTGCCTTGGTTTTTTACATACTCCGCTTGAGGTTTAGATAGTTTTTGATCCTGCCATTGAGAGACCTTAAGGATTCCCTAAATGTGAGCCACATGAGTAAGAGACTGATGCACTTCTCAGGGAATTTGATGGGGAAGAAGGGACGGTTCAGCCAAGGCCACAGCTTCCATCTAGAAGTGTCCACAGACCTCAGCTTATAGCATGGATGTCCGGCATGCGATGGTGGACTTCTCTGTTCATTTTTGCTGCAAGCCAGATGCAACAAACTTCGTGTTTACAAAGAGTCGAATGCTGAACTAAAAACGTTAATTACTAACAGTTAATGAAAGAGAAATCCTTAAGGTGAGCACTTTGGAAATGGTACTTTCTGTAGATGTTCTCACGTTCCTAATGCCCCTTATTAATTATTTTGCAGGACGACAGATCAAAATTACCCAAGCCCTCGGTGAGTATGCGCACCTGGAATGTGCTGGCGGGTGTAGAGATCATCATGTACCTAATACCTGTCAAATCTGACACTTCGGGCTTTGCCAGTAATTTGTTGTACTTGTAGCTGTTTTTATATGTATGAACCGATTGGTATATTTTGCAATATTTTTGTATTGCTCTCAGTACTGTGAGAAAAACTGCCCTTTCTATCAAAGTACTTTGCTAAAAAGTTCCTGCTTTGGCCTGGCAGTTTGGCTCTTGTTTAGAAAAAGAGGAACTGCTTCAGATTAAGAAAGGATTTGTGAAATGTAAACTGGTTTCTTTCCGAGAGAGGGTGTGGAATATTTTTAGATTACTTGTGAATTGTTCTTCTTATTTCAGAAATCCCATTTTGTAAATACATTTCACCCTATTCAAACTAGCAGATTGTGAACCTGAGCTCAGCCAATCTGAGTGGAGGGGCGGGGCCAGCTGTCTTAGGAATAAATACCTGACTGGGCACACTGCCTGCCCTATCTGTTCGCTTGGCTCCAGTGGTTCTTGGGGAGCATATTTATAACAATACTTAAGTTACTTGTTTTTTTATTGTTGTTTTTTTAAACAAATGGTCTATAAGTATGCTTTGATTGCTGGAGGTGTAGCTCAGTCCGTGGTAGAGTGCTTGCCTAGCATTTATGAGGCCCTGGGCTCCATCTCCAGACTGGAAGGATCAAGCAGATAAACCCAAAGCATTGTGCTTCTGAAAGATTTGACACAAACTTACTTTTAGAGAACTGAGTTAAAGGATTTTTTATCTAAATCTTTGAGGTCACTGCCCATATCTCCTTCTCTGTATTTCTGGGATGTAATAGGTATTGAGTAAATGCATTTGTTTCATGGTCTGCTTCTGAGCTGCCCTTCTTACTTAAATTTGCACGTAAATCCAGTCAGAATTGGTAAGAAAAGCTAGAGTTTCCTAAAACGTATAAGTAGGCAGCTTAATTCTTGTCCTGCAGCTAAAAGATGAAGGGAAAGCTTTGCTTCAAGCCATAGAAAGGTCCATTCTTCTGTGTTGGTGTGTGAGTTTGGTTTTATTGGAGAGAGCAAAATCAGCAAGACTCAGAGGTTGTAGAGACAAGTGGAGAACTGTGCCGACAGGATCAGCACCTTGTCTTGTTTTTGCTCAAGACCAGTGTGCTACCACAAGACCAGTGCGCTACCACTTTAGATAGGGCTCCACTTACAGCTTTTGGCTGATCAATTGGAGATGAGTCTCATGGACTTTCCTGCCTGAGCTGGCATCTACATATGAGCCTCAGATCTCAGCCTCCTGAGTAGCTAGGGTTACAGGTGTGAACCACCAGTGCCTAGCAAAAACTTACCTTTACAGCACAAAGTGGAAGCAGAAATTCACGATGACTTCACCTCAAGTCCAATAAAAGTCTTTCATAGTGCAGTTTAGTAGCAAGTAATTTCATTTATGTTTCTTCCTTTCCCTGTTCTAAACAAGGCTTAATTCAGTGCTAGTGATAACCAAAAATCTCTGATACAACAAGGATTTGATTCACTTCTGAAGTGTGTCAGGAAATCATCTGGTCTTGTTTTGTCTTGTTTTTTTCCTGTCAGGTGTTCAGTGTGCTAATAGTTTTGGTGTAAGTTGTTCAACTGCGAGGAACACAGGCTTTGAGGGAGCTTGTTACCTGAACTGGGATCTGCTACTGGCCAGCCTACCATGGCACTCACGTTCCCCGTGAGTACGGCAGGTCCTGGCTTGTGGATGAGCGGCCCTCGCGAATGCCTTGGGTGTACTGTTAGTAATGTGCGTTGGGCTCCGTGTGGTACCGATGGCTTATTACCATTTGCTCTGCTGTTTGGTTTAGTTTTCTGTTTAACATGCCGATCACTTTGGTCCTTGAGATACTTGGGGGGCAGAAGCAAAATAACATACTGGACTCTGGGAGCGGAGCTTTCGACATCAAAGGAGGAGTCCAGCCGGCATTGTGGTAGAGCCAGCAGTATTCTGGGTAAAGCCCTTTGCCTCCATTTCATCACAGTGGCCGGTGTTTGATCCACTTGCCAGGCATACACGCTGGCATTGCAGTCTGAGTCACACTGACTTTATTTAAAAGTAGACATTTTTCACTTCGGAAATTTTACAAATGGGCTAACTATTAAATATTCTCTTGGAAAAAAATAAAATCTCTGTTGTGACTTTGAACAAAAGGTAGCTGAAGGCAGAACAAGAACCCAGTTTTCTGAAAGGCATGACCAGTTTTTTCTTTCTTGTATGTTCAGTTTATCAGAACCAAAGTGGGTCCTGAGATATTTCTTAATTGGCTGTCACCATCTATCTCTAGGCTGGAAAATGCCCACCATGCTGTGATTTTTTTCCCCCAATGTTGCTTTCTTGGACCTGGAGATGTAGCTCAGTGCTTGCCTGCCGGGTTGAAGGTCCTGGTTCAGTCCCAGTGCTGCTGAAAAGTCTGTTTAGAAAGTTGGCTCCCTAAAGTCTCTACTTGAATTGTGAAATAAGATGCACCAAAGATGATTAGCTTGGACCTGCCCAAATGAAGCATGCTCAACTGCCAAATTAAAGACCTTGTAGGGATAGAAATGATACATTTTAAATTAAACATGTCTACTTTGTTTATGTGGAAGAGAGGAATGATAGCAATATTCTTTTGTTATAACTTTTAAACATTGTTACAGATACTCTTAACCTGGCTCTCAATGCAGACCTACCAAGTCCATGAAAATGCAGAAAATACAGAACTCGGTTAAGCCCCTTGTTAAGGTCAGGTATCCAGCATCCATCTGTGGCTTATAGTTGTAGGCTTATAAGTTTTGTTGGCCCTGGACTTCTCATGAAGCCATCATTCTTAGGACTTTTTTAAGGAAATGATACTGGGATTTGAACTCGGTCTCATGTTTGTTAGGTTGGTGCTCTACCACTTAAGCCATGCCTCCAGCCTTGTTTCTGAGATAGGGTCTAGCGTTTCTAAGGTATGCATCTGAGCCACATCCTATCCTTGCTGAGATCGCAGACTTTGAGCTATAATCCTCCCAATCTCAGCCTCCCACGTAGCTCGGGATGATAAACATGCACCACTGTGTCTAGCTTTGGGTTAAGAAAGGCTTTCATGAAGGCTGGGGTGTAGCTCAGTGGCAAAGTGCTTGCCTAGCAAGGGCAGTGTCCTGAGTTTGATCCCTAGTACCAAAAAAGAAAAGACAAAAAGATAGGGTTTTATGAGCTTTTCTGTCTAGGTTGGACTCAAACTGCAGTCTTCCTCTCTTCACATAGCTAGGGTTATAGGTGTGAGCCATCAGCAGTTGGCTCACTGTTAGCACTTTGAGAGAAACTTTCTAAGGAGAGGGATAATGAAATAACTCTGACTTGCAGAAGTGTGTTGGGATTCATGTTTTTATAGAAGCTTATCATACTTTATACTGATTTACATGGCTCCCTAAGGCGCCATCCATGGTTAACCTTTTAAAAATTATTATTTAAGTTGGAGGTGCCCTGAGTTGTAAGCAGGTGGCAGAGCTGTCCCTTTCTCCCCGTGCATGTGGACACACTTAACGGCTCTCCGCGAACCTTTCAGAGGCCCTTAGAGCACTAACTACACAATAATTGGCTTTTCCATCCAAGTGTGAAGTGGTAGCTCTGACTTGCTTTGGGTGACACGCATAAAAGCTGTGTGATTTAAGCTCCCTGCCACGAGGATCTGGTGGCTGGTGTTGATGACTTGCTAAAAAGCATTTTCACATTACAAGGCTATTTAAACTTTATAGCAGTGTTCTGACATCAGCCCTCCTGGCAACCATAAAAGTGTGGGGGGTGGGGGTTGAGGTTGCAGAATTGCTGCATGTTTGGCAAAATGCACGTGTGCATGAGCTCTTGCCCAGGGGTGTAGCCATGGCTGGTGGAGTTTGCCTTCTGTCTGTTGTGTCACCACTAATTGCTGTGTGACAATACCAGTTTACCTGGTTTCAGAACCGATTATGTCTTTCATTTAGTAGTAAAATAACATGTTGCATATTTTATTTCTAATCACCTTGATTTGATTCGTGTGTAAAAAATAATCTTGCAGTAGTTACACTTTTTGTTTTTAGATTTGATGTTTGAACATTGCTTAAGTAGATAATAAATGTGAAGTCTTCTTTTTAAATGACTGATTTTTCCCCCTACTGTGTCAGGAATCTTAAAGGCGGTATATCAAGGTTGGTGTGTCTCCTAACTGCTCACCCTGCGATTCTTTGAAAGCTTGCTGCCCTTGTGTGGAGTGTCTAACACCTTGTGCTTGGCTGGAGTGATGCCTAACCTCAGTGCAAGCAGCTGACTGTTTATTTGTGCTATTTTTTAAAAAATGCTTGTACTGTAGATTAAATAGGGGCGTGGGCGTTGTCCCATAGCTTTTCATTTAAGGTGGGTGTTCTGCCATTTGAGCCACAGCTCACTTCCAGCTTTTTGCTGGAAGCTTTTTTTAATTGGAGGTAAGAATCTCCTGGATTTTCCTGTCTGGGCTGGCTTTAAACGACAGTTATCAGTTCTCAGCCTCCTAGGCTAGCGTTACCGGTGTGAGCCATTTGCACGTGGCCAGTGCTGTTGGTGTTTTTAATCTCTGCTGTAGACTGCTGAAGCTGCCTCGTTTGTTGCTACTGTTGCTTGAAGCACTAATACTTTTGCTGGTGTGGATTATTAAAAGAATGCTTCTTAACACATTTTCAAGCTCAGGAATGCATCTAGCTCTAGACCTCAATTCTTAGGCTTTTGGGGGAACTTTCCACAGATGTTGTCAGTTTACTTCATGGTACTCACAAGAAGGGCTGCTCTTAGAAAGTGCTGTAAGGGAAAAACAGAGCTTTCTTTTGTGTTAGGCAGAGTGGCCCTTGAGGCCACTTGTGGATGTTGTAGGAATCTTGGTGGTACCATTGGTTAAAGGAGGCTTGGAAAGTGTGGTCTAGAATGTTCGAATGTGAAATGACAGTCCTTAGTTTTTAACTTAAATATATTTGATTACTGAATAAAGCAATTAATGTTTTTAATATATACTTCATGGTTTTGAAGATAAAATTGCTCTCCCATAAAGACCACGAGGAGGTTGTGTGTTTGTATCTGAGTATCTGTTTTCAGTTCCTATGTTAACGTATTTAGATGTCTACTCCATGTAGGATATCAACTTTTAATATTTTCATCCCAGTAATGTGAAGCAATTTAAAGATAGAAGGTTTGTTCTGAAAAACAGACAAATCAGATGGTTTAGTAAAGAGCGCTACATGATGGAAATTACCCTTTCCACAGTGTCTTAAGGTAGCACTGAATCAAATGCTGTGAGTTATTCTAAAGCAGGCTTTTGTGGAGTGAATATTCAGATGCCAACTCAACTTTATATTTCCTCTCCTGTTCCAGGACACTCTCATTACTACTGTCGAGTCTAATTCCAGGTATGTGGGGCTCATCTTTTGAAGCAGGATTGGGTTGAAGTTGGGGTGTGACGGTGGGCTCCACACTGCTCCTCCATGCCAGGCTCCCTCCGAGCCTCCCTCAGCTAGCACACAGCCTTCAGCTGTCACCCTGCTCACGGCTGAGTGCTTACACCCTGGCACTGTCCATCCTAAATGGTCAACCCCAGGTCTTGCCACTGGGCTGCTTCTGCCCCAGCAACAAACATGGCAGTCCCATTGCAACGCTAACCACTTCCTTCTGAATACAAGGTCGGCTTCTTACATGGCGGCCATTTCCTTTCCTGAGCCGGCTGAGTTTTCCTTTGTCATGGAGTTGCTCCTAAAGTTGAACTCTGGTCCAAGTGTAGCAGGAGTCACTTGTTACAGACCAGATTTCTTTATTGTGGCCCAGGCTCTCATGAACAGTGTTGGTGGCTCCACCATGCTGACTTAAGTAATAGCCCCTTCCCTCCCTTTCTTTGTTTCCAAAGAGCAACCACATGCATGTATTTCATCCTGTGAGATTCAACTGCCTTGAGACTTTTTGAGTGCTCTGGAATAGTCCTGGCTTCTGACATGCTGGTTTCATTGTAATTGAAAACTGAAAACACCAGCAGACCACACTGAGACATAAATTACACTTGTAATCCTTTCACACTTTAAGCCTTTATAAAAAATAGTAAGGAACAGAAAGTTTATGATGGAAAATATGTATATGCATAATTTATTTGGCTTCTAAAGTCACTACCTTAGTTTCTGCTTTCTAAGGAGTGAAAACTAAATTGGGTACTCAAATCTAACTTAAAAATTCTACATTAAAGTTATTCCCAGCTGTGTCCCTGATTTGACTCATAAAATGTAATTTATAGTTGATTGAAATTTCACAGCTTAACATAGAATAGTGTATAAGTTAGGCACGTCAGTGAATTTAGGCAGGTGGACCACAGACTAGGGTGCTCTGTTAGGAAACAGCATGCAAAGGTTGTCAAGATGGATCTTCAAAGCAGAATCTCAGAGTGTTAGTACCAGAATGTAGGTGACAGCCAAGTGCTCACAGGGTCAGACTTCTCTCCTCCATCTCCCTCTCCCCAGTTCACGGCTCAGGCCCTGGCTCAGCCCTTGGCTGGGAGCTTGCTGACTTCTGATCTTCCCTCCCTCCCCCTTCCCCTTCTCCTTTTCTTTCTCCTTCCCCTTCCCCTTCCCCTTCTCCTTCCTTTCCCCCTTCCCCTTCCTCTTACCCTTCCCCTTCCACCAGTACTAGGGATTGAACTCAGGACTGGACTTTTTCCCTGAAGGCTGGTGCTCTACCAGTTGAGCCACCACTCCATTTCCACCTTTTTGGTGGTTAATTGGAGATAGGAGTATCATAGACTTTCATGCCCATACTGGCTTCAATCTGGGATGCTCAGCCCCCTGCGTAGCTAAGATTATAGGCGTGAGCCGCAACTGTTTTAACTTCTTGATGAACACATTGGGATGGAATAACACATTAGGAGTCTTTACTTCTGTTGCCCTGTTGTTAGGTAAGACAGAGCTTAATGTCAGTGGGAAAGTCACTGCTGGACAGTGTCTGCTGGGAGAAGGAGTTCTCTATTCAGTTTGTAGAAATGGTTGGTGTGGAGCCAGGGGAAGTGTATAGAAACAGTTGAAGAGGAGCTGGGTTAATTTATAGAAGGGATCCGGGCCGGGAGGGGGAGGTCTTTTCTCAGCAGGGGGAGGAGCCAGTGGTCACCGCAGGGTGCATCGTCCCTGCATTACCTCATGCCACCCTCACTTCCTGTGTTTCTCTTTCTAGTTGGTGGTCCAACTGGGTGATCCCAGCCATCTCTGCCCTGGTGGTGGGTCTGATGTATCGCTTCTACGTGGCAGAAGACTGACCGTCCCTAGATGCTGACGAAGAAGAGAGCACCTTGGCTGAGGGAGAAAAGAAGCCAGTGTTAATCACTTCCCCTGACAGGACCCTTCACCCAGAAAAATAACTTCAACGTGTCTGTGTCTCTCACCTCCCACATTCAAAATGGAACAAAAAGAACTGTCTACTACTCAGTCTTTCAGACGTGCCTTTTTATTCATCAACTTGATTTTGATGTTTCTTCACTACATAATTTACTTATTGTAAGCATAATCTTTAAAAAATATATCTGGCTTTTCAAACATACCATGTTTGCCTGTCTGTTTGGTGCATAATTACCTTTAAGGTTTAGAATCTCTGATTGTGAAGCAGAATTACTTTTGTGCCAATCATTTAGAGATCCTTGACATTCCATGTCGAGAATGTCGCTCTTTGTGACCTCGGGAAGGGGCAGCCCCGCATCCCACTCTGTGGTCTTCCTATTATAGCCCAGAATAACTGTGGGCAGCATGCAGTTGTCGATCACTTCCAATGTCATTGCTCTTTCAAGCAAGTTAAGAAAGGCACAGCAGCTGTATCAGGCCAGGCATCCTGGGGAGATAGATGTAAATCTGAAGCACAGGAAGAATCACTTTATTTCCCCCTCCCTTCCCTTAGGAAGCACAGAATCAGAAAGTCACACAAACCAGTTTTGACAAAGATGTAGAGAAACACATCCTTGTGCATTGCTAGTGGGAACACGATACAGATCAATCTCCATGGAAAACAGTATGGCAGTTGCTTAGAAAGTTAAACATCCCCCAAGTTAAACAGAATTACCCTATAACTTGACAACCACTCTTCTACTTCTTTCCTAAAATATGTGGTATGTGTGTGTGAATTACCATGGTGAAACCCCTTTGAACAATTAATATGTGCTAGACAAAGGAAAAGAGAATCACATGAAAGGAAACCAGGCTCCCCTGGGGTTGGGTACCAGTAGGGGGAGGGAATGAGGCTCAAATGCAAAGTGAATGAGGAGACTGGTGGATATACTTAATATACTTGCATGAGGTAGAACAATGAAATTTGTTGGAATTAATTTAAGAAGGGGAAAAGCTGAAGAAGAGAGATGGAGAATATGAATTTGATCAGTTCATTTTATATGTGAATGGAAATGTCACAATGAAATCTCCCTTGAATACCTAACAAATACTAATAAAAATATATTTTAAGACAAGTACTGGTGGGTCACGCCTGTAATCTTAGCTACACAAGAAGCTGCGATCCGAGGAACACAGCTCAAAGGCAGCCTTTGGCAGCAAAGTCCAAGAGACTTACTTCCAATTCCCCATCCCCAACAACAACAACAACAACAAAAAGGTTGAAAGTGGATCTGTGGCTCAAATGGTAGAGCACCAGCCTTGCGTGAAAAAGCTACAGGGTAGCACCCAGGTCCTAAATTCAAGGCCCAGTACTAGTACATACACAATCAGAAATCCTTTTATAAAATAGGCATTCATAATAACCATAAAAGTAGAACAAGCCAACTAGTCAGCAGTGTATGAATGGACAAATGAGATACCTTATGTTCATACAATGGAATATTCATTGAAATCTAAAATTCTGTAGGCTCTACATTGCTGAAATTTAAATCACACTCACTAAATGAAAGAAGACATTCAGAAAGGACCACCCATGTGATTCCAGTCATGTGAAATGCTCACAGTAGGTACCCCACAGACCTGGAGCTGGACAGGGGTGGGGTTTGCTTCAGGGCTGATGAAAATGTTCTGAATTTGATGGTGGAGATGACTGTGTAGCCGAACACAGCCAAGGAGCTGTATGACATAGGAAAGGAAAGCAGTAATAACCAAAGCCCAACATTGCCATGAGCATGCATGCTTTCCTCTAGTCACAGCTAACCATCCTGTCTCAGAGGTATCCATTCCATTAAATCCAGAAACAAGAAGTCGTCTTCTCCATGGTCCTCCCTGAGTACTGCTTCCAGCCATCCCCTCCCTTCTAAGCGTTAGATAATAGTACTAATAATTAGATAGACTAGTAATTAGAGTAAGCGAGTATAAACGAATCATTTATAAGTAGTATTTACTGACAGCCTAGAGTCTATCCATCCGGACTACACTCATCTCCTCTTTCTGCCTCCAGTGTAGGCTTTGGGATTATTATACATGTGCTAAGTACTTAGAAACACCTTGCCTGCCCTGGCCATTGTCTGCTCTGACGTATATCCAGAGCCTGGACCAATTCTCGGTACATATGTTGAGTGAATGACTAAACTAAATGGATATGTGAATTCTCCTAACTGGTGTTCAATCTCTAGTTTGTATTTCCAGCCTTTGGTTCCTGTTGTCATTAGGTTATTTCTGGCAGATATCAACTTGATAACACGGTTTCTCACAACCTTGAGGAACCAGCTTCAAGGATGCCCTGAACTCCTAACTGGTGTTCAATCTCTAGTTTGTATTTCTTTGGTTCCTATTGTCGTTAGGTTATTTCTGGCAGATATCAACTTGATAACACGGTTTCTCACAACCTTGAGGAACCAGCTTCAAGGATGCCCTGAACTGTTCTTCAGCTCTCTAGGTCAGGTTGAGAACTGAAATCCATGGGCCTGTCCTGGGCTTTGCATGCACTGTGGGCACAGTTACATTTATTCTCCAGTTGCTCCCGGCATTGCAGTGGTGAGAAAGATGTGGCTAATCCACGTGGCGGCTGTCCCTTCCAGGTCCTGGTGGCTGGTGAAACCCTGGGGGCAGTGGAGTTGATGTCTGGTCTTGGCGGGCGAGGGGGGGTAGAGTTATCAGAGGCAAACAGGAAGGAGGGCAGGGCTGCTTACGTGCTGGAAGGTCAAGGAAGTTCTGTGCTTTGCACCTGTGAGATAACTTCTGCTCCAATCCTCTTTAACTCTGCTCCACTGCAGTGTCTCCTGGCAGCCACGCTCCCACCCAGCCGTCTTTATCTCTGCACAGCTGCAGTATCTCACTGCAAGCGGCAACTCAAGCCCAGCCCCAGGCACCTGCTCCCTGGGGTCAGAGCAGTTCATTGGGGCCACCTGCGTTCCTGCCCTCACCTGCTGGCCTTTGGGGCTCCTGAGCTACTCCTCTTGAGGAAACACTGATTTTCCTGGCACTCTAGACTTGTACTGAGGCCTGGCAGAGCTCGGAGAGAAGGTCCTCTGGTCCCTAATGGTGTGTCATGGCCTCTGGACACTGAGAAACGAATAGATGTCCTAGGCTATGCCACCTAGAACAAGGAAATGTTTTGAGTTGGAGTTTTCTCGTAGGTCCAGCGTGGAGCGTACCTCTGCCCTTCCTTTATCTGCTTTGACCTCAAGGATTCCTCGGGTCAATTTCCCAATCATTTGGGCTCAGAATCAGACCCCTGGATGGGAGTTCTGGAGCCCCACAACATTGTATGCGCTCTGATTTCTCTCCCATGGTGCCACATGCTGTAGCTCCCCCATGCCCCTCCCGAGTTGCTCTTGGAGTTATAAACCATTTCTCTGTCTGTTTCCTTTGCTAAGAAGAAGATGGCAAAGGAAGGCCATTCCACTGGAGGTGAGGTGTCTACTGTCCCTTCCTTTCTTATCTGTGAGGTTCGGGCTGGTTAGCTCTTCACTTGGTTTTAGAGTCGAGTAGAGCTCTGAGTATAGGGCTGGTGTCCGGGCATGTAGGAAATCAGAATCATCTTAAGCTGATTTAATGGTTAATTCGTCTGCCAAGAGCTTTTCCTTGTGTGCGGATCAGCTGGTTGGAGCTCTGTCTCCATGGGCATTACGTAGCTCCCACCCTCTTTCCTTCCTTATAGCTTCAGGGAGAACCTTCTTCTTCATTTTAGCATTTCCTACAGTGTCAGGATTTTCTACCTGGCCTTTTAAAGTGGCCCTTTTCACTCCTAATTGACATTTCAACAACCTCTTAATTAAAGCTTCAAGAGACACTCAGCTTCCTCTTTATGAAAACATTTTCTTTTTCACCGAATATATAATATTCGGTGTTCTAATTGCAATTACAGGAAATACTACTAATAGATGCACAATGGGAAGGAATACACAAAACCCCAAAACAGCCTCATGAGAGCGAGGGTGTACGGGCCATGCAGCTGCAGGCCTGGCTGAGCACCCCAGGCCCCAGCCTCAGGCTTGTACTATCAAGGACATGAAGTAAGAAAGGCACCCGTGGAGCCCATGAGTGGATGGAGATGGATGGCAAAGCTTTCCTTCACTTAGCCCATGTGATCTAGGCTTCTGATCTGTTCTCCACGTCTCAAGCTCCAATCCTCTCATGAGCTGCAATCACTCAGTGGGAATGCTTGGCTACCTTGCAATGAGAAAAACCCAGAGACCTTTCTAGTAGCTTCTTGGCTAGCTGAGTAGCAATTAGGCTTCAGTGTGGACTCCAGACATTTAGAGTACTAGATATCAACTTCACATTTCAGCTGGGGCTCTTAAGACTCCCAGATATTCCTTGAAACAGTTTTTCTGACAACATTAAAAGCCTTCTTTAACCCTTAAGAAAGCTATGATCTATTTGTAAAGATCAGGAATCAGTATTTACAGGTGGCTTTGATCATTTGGGAAAAGGAAACACGTGGGAACCTCAGTCATCTCTGATCTCTGGCTGCTGAGCTGCTTCATCTAAGACTTGAGTTTATTCAGAATGAAGGATGCCGGGCTTAAGCCTGTCACCCTACATACATATCAGAAGGCTGAGATGGGGAAGATGGCAGCTCCAGGTCCTGAGATTCCATCTCAACAGAAAAAGCTAGGCATGGCACACACCTGGCATCAGCTGTTCACGTCTAACTCAAAGACTTCTGGTTAACACAGCGTAAAGCTTAGAGCCTGGCTCTGAGGAGGGGCGGGGGGCACAGCACAGCACTGAACCCCGGGGCTGGCTGACCACGGGGGCAATGCAAAGGGATTTCAGGGTTGCGGGTCCCCCACAGTCCATTGGCCAAACGCTCCCCAGGGAGCCAGCCAGGCTGACAGCAGGTGGAAGCCAGTCTCAGAGGCCCAGTTCCTGTGGGGGAATGACGGCCATTGCTGAGGGCAGTCCCCCTGGATGGGGACGTCCCTCTGACCCACCCACCCACTCTCACGAGTGACAAGGGGAAAGATTTCAGTGGTTCTCTAGATGCACCGCAGGCTAGGCCCGTGCCAATGGGTCAGCAGGTTTGGCCTTTTGTGTGGAGAGAGGGCACAGCAGCATTTGTGGACGCTCCTGCGGGGTGATGCACCTGTCTCCATTTTCCTCACGGAGAGCCTCCCCCAGGCCATCTCGGGGTGACACCAGTTCCAGGGTGGGTGGGGTCGTGCTCAGAGGCGAGGGCCCTGAGCATGGACCCCTCCCGGCCACGGGGAAGCCCTCTGGGAAAGGGCTAGACCACCTTGCACACAGCACGAGTTGTTCCTACATCACCACGGACGCACTTCTGCCTTCTCTCAAGTTGACAGATGTGAGCAGTGGCTACTAGAGCCTCTTATTTTCTGAGTCGTCTACAGTTAATTGTACCTTGGTGGGCTACATGACCCACAGACTCTGAGCCCAAACTTGTCAAACCAAAGGCCTTTCATGGCTGTTACTCTCCAGACTTGAGTCCCAGTTCAGCAGAGTGCATTAAATTAAATATTGACTCCATTCCTACTTATCTGTTCCTAATCTCTGACCCCAGGAAAGAAAAAAAAAAAATCAAACTCCTCACTGAGCCAAGAAATGGAAAACACAGCTTGACCTGTGGTATATACCCCATTAGGTAATTACTTTCATTGCCAGGGTTGAAGTTCAAGTAGTGATTACTATGTATGCGCATGGCCTTGCTAAGTGTGTGTTTGCAGGGAGGGAGGTCACAGCGTGGTATTTAACTGCTACGGCTAGACTTGAGCATCTCTTGCTCAGAAAGCCCCTGCCTTTCTCCTGTGGAACTGGATTCCTCAGAATTCTGATAAGTGTCTGATACTCAGATGAGGAAATGATTCTCAATCTCTTCCTTTGAGAGATCAAAGGCTAACACTCCGTAACCTGCTTTGATTCTACTTAATAGTGTGTGGCCTTGATGGACGGATTGGTTTTCCACACAGCCAAAAGATTTCATAATGCACCAGATTTACGGTATAATTTTTCGTACGCCGCCACTCATATATCATGTGTTCCTGTGTCATAAACCTTCCACCTGTTGCAAGAAAGAAAGAGCTGACAAAATGCTTTACTGAGGGACATGCATGAGAAAGCTAGGATGACAACCCAACCAAGATCCTCATTTAATAACTACCAGTCAACAGGAGAACAAATCCTAAGATAATAAAACAATAAATCATAAAACTTGTACCATGTGCCAAGTGAATTCACTTAGATGTGGCACACAGATAGCAGTCTGACTCCTGTTGCCATCCCTTGGCTGTCCTGGGAGAAAGACAGGGAGCCACTGACATCACAGTGATTAATCTGGGAGCCATGTTTTCCTTGCTTCTTTGGCAGTAGTGGGTTTTGAACTCAGGGCCTTGTGCTTGTTTAGTAGACACTCTATCACGTGAGTCATTTCAAACCATCTTTTTGCTTTAGTTGTTGTTGTTATTATTATACAATAGTAATATATTATTATATGTTAGGGTCCAGCTGTGGACCCTCTTTTCCTCATTCTGCTGCCTTGTATTTGGGGTCACAGAGTACACTGCTGGCTTGTTGGAGCACTGCTAACTTGTTGCCAGGGCTGGCTTTGCCCCTAGATCCTCCTCATGATCTTTGCCTTCCAAGTTGTCAGGATTACAGGTGGTAATAGTTTGGTGGTAATAGTTCTAGCTGGTTGGCTTTAATGGGCGAGAGATAGGGTAATTTCTGTATAGTAGAACTATATAGCTGTAACCCATCCATTCAGACACACTGAGGGGGCATGCTGGCTGGCAGGGCCGAGCTCATGAAGAATCTGACTGTGATAAAAATAGCTCTACAGGTCATTTCTGGCAGGCAGGATTTTTCTCTGTTCTTTTAATTGTAAACTGTAAGTGAGAAATCACTCTCATTTTAGGTATATACATGAAATACCACTAATAGACGTTTGAGTTCAATAGAAACCATCTATTCAGGTGTGCTTGTTTGCTAGGAAAGTCATCACAATGCCACCGGTGGTTTGGCTTACACCATAGAAAAACATTTCTTCACAATGCTGGAAGTTAGAAATCTTGGAACAGGTCATCTGCAGGGCAGATTCCTGAGGGCTGGGAGAGAGAAACAGCTTACGTGTAGGTTTAGGGTAGGATCGGGCTTCTCTCAGGCTCTCCTCAGCTTCCGGTGGGAGCTGGGTCTGCCTGTGCCCCTGGCCTGCAGAGGGCTCACCCTGGTCTCAGCTGTCACGGTCATGCGGCCCTCTTGGCTCTGCCTGTGTTCACGTCTGCATTGTATATATATGGACTCCAGATGTATGGGGTTAGGGCCCACCCACTCCAGTATGATCTCATGATAACTAATTAAGCTCTCAGCAAACCAGCTCACACTCTGAGGCAAGTGTGGGAAGCTCTAGACATGGGGAGGGGGTGTTTAACCTGTAACAGTAATGTAAGTGAACCCTGGGCCAGATGTTCAGGGGGAATATACACTGGCCTACTTTTTATTAGTTTTTAAATTATTTATTAAATTATTTATTTATTTTGTGTGTGTGGGGGGGGGGGTCTGGTCGTGGGGCCTGAACTCTGGGCCTGGGCGCTGTCCCTCAGCTCTTCAGCTCAAGGCTAGCACGCTACCACTTGAGCCACAGCGCCACTTCGAGCTTTTTTTCTTTTTGCTTATGTGGTGCTGAGGAATCGAACCCAAGGGCTCATGCATTCAAGGCAAGCGCTCTACCACTGAGCCACCTTCCCAGCCCCTAATTATTATTATTATTTAAAGCAGAAAGAGTAGAGGAGGCAAACAGGAGAATGAAACATACCCTAGGTCCTGATGGAAGTTTCCATCCTGACAAAGGGGTACAGGGGCCACAGTCCTGGTGCTTGCTGCCAGAGTTCTGCACAAGCTCAGGGTCCAGATACTGCAGGCGCAGAGGTGCTGGGTGGTGTGGGGAGTGAGGTAGACTCACCTGAACTTTGCAGGATCCGTCTGGGCCTGTGCTATTCTCACAAGAAGCTGGGGATGAAGGACAGCTGCAGCTTAACATAAAGAGACAGGGCCTGGGCTGCTATGCAAATGTGCCAGAGACCACACTTCCCAGGTGGAAAGTTGTAGAACTGGCAGGATAGAGCCCGGAGTAAAACCACCATGCAGCAAGGGGAGGACTCTGTTCACTATGGTTTGGGCTTTCAGTGTGGTTTGTTGCCTGCTCTGCCCCTGAACTCACCGGGAAGGCCCGGCACAGGTGCTGTGGCACCTGTGGATGGGACCCAGCCAGTGTCTGGGGCATCGCCTCCGGAGCAAGTGTGAATACAGGTGTGCTTGGAGTGGTTTCTACCCCTCCATTGGGGATGATCAGCTGTGTTGAGATTGTCAGTCTTTAATAGTGGAAGGGCGTGTGCCTTGGATGGAATGTTTCTGTGTGTTTGCTTAAAGGTATGAGCAAAGTTTGTGACAAAGACTTAAAAATGACATTCAGAGCCACAGCTCCACTTCCTAAGTTTTTTTCTTTTAACACAGAAGTTGAGTGAGCCTTTTCTTACAGAAGGTAGAGAAGGTTCCATTGGAATCAGGAGGACCGCTGTATCTAAGGACTCACGTCTCTGCTGAGCCTCTGCTCCCCTCGCTCCTCACTGGCCCGTGCACTTTCATTCTCTGGCACAACCAACCTCAGAGATGAGCCTTCTTGACTCAGCCAGGTCCTGGCTTCAGCCTTCTGTGCCTGTGCTGATCAGGTGATCAGGTCTGGCCAAGGCCCTACTCTCTAGCTTGCTTCCCAGGGGGTAGCATCATCCAGGGGCTGATCTGGATTGTATGGGGGCCTTCATGACTTGTGGCATAGAATCTTGCAGCCATGTATCTACACAGTGAAGTCAATAGGTTAATTAAGTGTAAGTTGCTTCCATTTTATTTTTCCTCTGTATTAAGATTCTTTGGAAAAGTATGTATAAACTACATCTAAGATGTGGGAAGGGACTATTCAGATTTATGGCATTGAAAAGAAAAAAAAAAGAAGAAAAGCAACAAACTGTAGGTTAAAATACACAGAAGAATCTGTGTGCTGGTGGTTCATACCTGTAATCCTAGCTACTCAGGAGGCTGAGATCTGAGGATCGCAGTGTGAAGCCAGACCAGGCAGGAAAGTGCATGAGACTCTTATCTCCAAAAAACTACTCAGAAAAAGGTATATGTGGCTCTGAGGCTCAAGTGGTAGAATGCTAGCCTTGAGCAAAAGAAGCTCAGAGGCAGTGCCTAAGCCCAGGACTGATACGTGCATGCGCATGTGTGCGTGTGTGCGCACACACATACACACACACACACACACACACACACAAAGAAGATATATATATATATATACATATATATATGTATATATATACATTAAGTACAATGTTTATAACATTATTTTTAGGTCTTGAAGTATAAAAAGACATGTTTTGAATAACCCAAGAAAAATAAGCATAGACTGGGTATTAGTAGATGAAGTTAAGTAATTTGATCACTACTTTAAATTTGTTGATGGGAGTTTCCCCATGTTGGTTCATGTTCAGAATGTTTCACGGTAATTTTTGTGTTCTGAAATTGGGGCTTGAACTCAGGACCTTATGTTCTCTCTTTGTTTTTTTTCACTCAAGGCTGGTGCTCTATTATTTGAGCTACAGTTCCACTTCTGGGTGGGTTTTGTTTGTTTGTTTGTTCCTGATTAATTGAAGATGAGTCTCTCAGATTTGTCAGCCCTGGATGTTTTGAACCTCAATCCTCAGATCTCAGCCTCCTAAGTAGCTAGGATTACTGGCATGAGTGCCCAATAGTATTTGTTTTTGTTTTCTTAAAAGAAAAAGGAGCAGCCAGTTGCCAGTAGCTCATGCTAATAATCCTAGCTACTCTGCAGGTAGAAATCTGGAAGATCATGCATTGAAGTCAGCCTAAGCAAAAAGTTGGGGCCTGATCTCAACCAGTAACCATGCATGGTGGCATTTGTCTGTCATCCTCGCTATTTGAAGAACAGAGATCAGGAGAGTCAAAGATCCAGACCAGCCTGGATAAAAATGGGTAAGTAGTGAGATGTGCCTGACATCCCAAGGACAGTGTGGAGAGTAAATAGAATTCTGTTCCAGGGTGGTCCAGGCAAAATGTAAGACTGTATCTCAAAAGTAACCAGAGGTCTGGAAGAGTGACTCACATGGTAGAGGAGCACCTGGCTAGCAAGCGTAAAGCCCTGAGCTCAATCCCCAGTACTGTCGATGAAAAGAAAGAAATAGGACAAGGACACAGGGGGCTATTTGTTCTTTGGTGGCAAACATGCTGTAAATTTGCAGTTGGAGACACATGGGGCTGGAAGCATCATTAAGTTTATTGATCTACACAAGGGAAGTTGAAAAATTCAAGTAGCTCTCCTAAGATTGATCCTGAAAAGTTGATCCTGAAAAGCTACCGCGTGTTTTAGTTAATATGTCTAAAACAAAACCATGAGAAGCTGAAGAAAAGGTAAACAGGCAGGGCCCCAATTTGACTTTGAAGCCTGTCCTGACAGGGTCCCCGTTGTCCTCATAGCTGCTCTCATGTAGACCCACGCAGCGCAGCAGCCTTTTGCATAATGAGCCAGTATCCTTTATCAGTCAGTCCATATTGATTTTCTTCTCTTGGCATGAACTCTTGTACTCTTTGTTCCAGATAGGGAACATGGATTCTTGTTTTATAATGCTGGTTCCGATAAGATTGACCCTTGGAAAGTTCATCTCCATAATAGAAACGCACAGGTCTGCTCACTCATCCCGGGACATGTGGGGCCCCATGGTTGCTGGACGGGCCAGGAGGCCAAGATGTCCGAACTAGTGTGTGAACACCAGTGTCCAGAGGGCAGTCTCCAGCAGCCCCTGGAGAAGAGATGTGGCTGATTTCCAGGCTAGGACAGGGCAGATACGGCATGGGTATGGAGTTTCCTTATCATGCCACAAAATAACTAAGGAAAGAGTAAATCTAAAGAACACAGAGGTCCACTAGAAGGACTACCCCACATCAGCACAAAATCAGCACAAGTTGAGCACCCAATGGAGTCCAGACCTATGGACTGTTGGAAAAAGAATAAAAGATCCTGAATCCATAATGCTAATAGGACAGAGGGCAGGGAAAGGAAGTCTCTTGCTCCTAGGACTGGTAAGGGTGGCCGAGCATAGGAGAAGCAAAGCCACTTGCTGCCACGAGCATAGGACGGATTGGGACAAGCGTCAATGAGGGACAGTAAGGTCTTCTGGTGTCTCTCCACAGGGGCGCAGACTCATGCAGGGAACAACAGCCACTATGCAGAAGTTCCCTGAAAACCAAAGCAATAAAGACTAGAAACCTGGCTCTAGGATACAATACTTTACTTGCTAGCTTGAGGCCCTGAGTTTAAACCTTGGTACTGCCAGAAAAATAATGTTGATAGGGATAATCTTGATGCTTTAGAATACATTTTTTGGAGAAAAAGATTTGCTGAAAATGGGAGCTGGGCTCATCTTGATACTGTTTTCTTTGGAGTAAGTTTGCTCTGAGAGATAATTAGCATAGGGATGAGTGGCATTGATGGATATATACATGAATTCAACTCAAGGAATAGTGGGCTTCTAGATCTGGTGTGGTGAGACTCTCTTGTCTATGCTTCTAATCCCTGTTTTCTTTGCCAGTCTTAACTGAGAATCTTAGAGGAAAAGGGTGGGAACCTTTTCTCTGTCTGTCTATCTGTCTGCCTGTCTGCCTGTTTGCCTGCATATTTACCCACCTACCTGCTGAAAGATCTGCATGTATTTACTTCATTATGAGAGGACATGTGTCAAGTGCTGGAAGGTGTTGGGAATGGTTTTAGTCACTAGAGCCACAGAGCTGCCAATCCCTGGGCAGGTGGCGGCTCCTGTGGAAAGCAGTTCACGTGCTGCAGCCCCAGCTTGCACCAAATCCAGTTGAGCCAGTGATGTGCTGCCAAACAAAGATAATCAAGGCTCCAGGAATGTAGTAGGAGATAGAACGTGCTTTCTTTCCAACTGAGAGCTAGAGTTGACCACGTCTGGACCTCTTCTCATGCAAGTTTTTCACTTGCAGTCCAGCTATGGCTCCCACTGGAAGCCATCTTGCAACACAGGTTAGGCTGGTGCAATCTTCTGACCTCAAAGGACAGTATGGAAGGCAACCTGCTATTGCTTCATTTTAATCTCCGGCCACCTCTCCTGTGCTTTGCAGTGGTCTCTAGTTGAAACAGAAGAAACACCATATTAGAACTTAGGAATTGGGTTTTAAATTTCCAGTTGCCTATAAGCACGGAGTCAAGTGGCACCTTTGGCCCCAGTATTTGTAGGATAATGAAATAATGATAAGCAAAATCCTGTTGCATAAGAGGTAGGTAGACAGACTGCCTTCAAAAATGGTAAGAAAAGGTAACTAAAAATGCACCTGTGGCTCATGCTTGTAATCTTCGCTACTCTGGAGGCTGAGATCTAAGGATTGTGGTTCAGAGCCAGACTGGGCAAGAAAGTCCACGAGAAGTCTCTAATTAGCCCATAAGAAAGTCTCTAATAAAAAAATCAGTATTGGAGCAATGGCTCAGGTGACAGAGTACTGCCCTTGAGCACAAAAGCTAAGGGACAGCATGCAGGCTCTGAGTTCAAGCCCCAGTACCAACACACACACACACACACACACACACACACACAAATTGTAATGCCATATTTGCCCTTAAACTTAGTATTTATGATCTTTCTCCTAGCATTAGACATTATGTTGCTTTTAGATGGTCCCTTTCTAGATAAGGAACACAGGAAGAGACACTGGCTAGGCTTTACTGAGCAGAGACCCTCGACACTGCCAACCTGATCCCTACTAGTCCCTCTTGGTGTATTGTATCTTGTCTGAGGAAGTGGGCTTTCCGTAGGTAAAGACCATTGTTCTCAAGACCCAATGCCCAGTCTCACCCTTTGCAGGTCTGCAGCCGTTGGCACAGGTGGAGGGAAGAGGTTTAGATTTTGCTTCTTTAACAGACAGCTTGTGTGGCAAACAAATTGCTACTTTCTAACGCCAAGTTCTGCCATTGCTGCTCAGAGTTGCATTTGCACTTAGCCTGGTTTCTGATTTCCTGATTGCACCCAGACTGATAGATGAGAGCTGTCACCCTACAGTGGAGGAAATGCTGACACAGGTTAAATAGCTGATGAACTCCAGGATGAGGGAGCTACATTCTCTCTATTACTTTGCAGTTCTGTGGTTTGAACTTGGCTTTGTGCTTGTTAGGCAAGCACTCTTGCCTAACAAGCCCAGGAATCAAGTTCATATCCATACTGATTGATGCATACTTCTAGCCTCGATACTTAATTTAATCAAGCAAAACCCACTACAAATTACTTATTAACCTTTAAAAAATATTATTTCTTCATTAAGTTGGCCTTTCTGCAACACAGCTAACAATAACCATGACATCCTTTGAACTCTGTCTCTTTTTATTTCTTTTTATTCACTGTTTGGTTAAAGTACTGATAACAAATTTAATGGTCAAAGAGTATTTACAGGTCAAGTGTTTACAATTGCATCATTCCTCTTGGAAGAAAAAAGAGCTTTACTGAGTTAGCCTGTGCAATCCAGAAAAAATCCCGAAGACGAGAGAGGTCACCTCTGTGTCAATCTACTGCATGCATTTCAGATCTGCTCTGTAGCAGCAGCACAAAGATGTGTGTTGCTTGGTGCTGCTGGCCAGGGGGAGGGCACTGTTTCTGTCCTTGGAATACTGTGACCTCTTCCATTGTAAGTGAGGTTGCGTTTGTGAGGCTGAGTTACAGGAGCACGGATGGCAAGCTCAGCTTTTGGAACTTTCCTCTAGTTGCTCTCCAGACGTTTTCATTACACAGAGCAGTACTCCAAACGTTGCACATCTATCTTGTTTTGGTATGTGAGAGCCTCTGACGGTGGAGTACCGCCATGTCTGCTCACTTAGGGGAAGAGTTCAAATTGGGCAAACTGTGGATAAATCTCTGCATGAATGGCTCCAAATGTGGCTTCTGCTGTCTTTTATGGAGGGAAGGTCTGTGAACCTGTGGAGCGTCTCGTGTCCTTGAATAAGTGGAGTGAGCGGGGTGCCCCTCAATAGCAACCCCCAAGTTGGGAGCAGGGCCATGCAAGTGCTGTACTTTGAGGGAGGGAGAGGGAAGTCTGAAGGGGGGAAGGTTGGTCCCCAATTTCTCCCTCAGGCTCAGGGTTCCAGCCCCAGTGGTGAGGACCGTTTGTTGGAGCTACCCGAGTCAGGCCACACTCCAGGTCGGCACTAGATCCTTGATCCAGGTCAGCTCCTAGAGGGGCTGTGACATCCTGCCCCAGAACAAAGTCACTGCCAGCGTTCTCAGGGCAGAGCTAGAATCCTGCAGAATATTAGTGCTAGCACTGTCCCACTGGTCCTGTGGCCATTAACTTTCTGGGTAGATAACACCCTTTGGGTAGATCCTTTGTTCTATGATGAGCTTTCCAAGGCACACGGTGGTAGGGATGGGCCTAGGACCACAGGGCTCTGATCCCAGCAGCAGGAAGCACTTGGGGCTATACATCCTGGCTGTTTACCTCCAATGGTATAATCTCACACAAAAATCTAGAAATTAATGATGTTTGTTCCTTTGTTTTGTTGGCACAAGAGTTTGAGCCCAGAACTTGGTGCTTTGCTAAGGAAGACCTCTACCATGTGAATCTACTTTTCAGATAGGGTCTCATACTTTTTGTTCAGGCTAGCCCCAGGCCACACCTCCTAGGTAGCTGGGATTCCATTTGTGTATCATGCCTAGTTTATTTGTTGAGATGGAGTCTGTTTGTCTGGATGATCTTGAACCATGATTCTTCTGGTTGCTGCCTACTAGGGAGCTGGGGTTACAGATAAGAGCCACTGGTACTCAGGTAGAAATTCTGTGTTTTAGATTCCTCTTTCACAGATTAGAGAAGCTAAAGTCCTCAATGACTTACCATTTAACATTGCTTGGTATTAATTTGTATAAACTTGTGTGTGAAACTCTGCTACCCCATGCCTCCTACTCTTCAGCTACTGCAACTTCTCTATAAGAAACAACTTTCTAGAACTGATTCCTCCATTCTCAGTTACAATTAATGAAAGACAAACTTGTGACTGATTTCACAGCCATGAGAGACAGTGGTCTGCTAGTTGAGGCCACTTATGTCTGGCAGCTCCTAGCTACCAAGAAATTCAGAAGTGCTCTTGAAGCCTGTGGCCAATGATGGCTTATTAAGTTAAAAAAAATTCTCACATTGAAGATGAATAGTTGAAAGCCTGGCGCCGGTGGCTCATGCCTATAATCCTAGATACTCAGGAGGCTGAGATCTGAGGATCATGGTTCAAAGCCAGCCCAGACAAGGAAAGTCCATGAGACACTTATCTCCAATAAATCACTAGAAAACCGGAAGTGGTGCTGTGGCTCAAGTGGTAGAGCGCTTGCCTTGAGCTGAAGAGCTGAGGGACAGCGCCCAGGCCCAGAGTTCAAGCCCCACAACTGACCAAAAAAAAAAAAAAAAGATGAAAATATTCTAAATGTTAAACTTGTCATCCTTTAACTTTATTTCATTTTCCCCCTCTCATGTCATTATTATATTAAGCCTCTCGTTAATGAGAGAGATTAAGGCTTGATTATTTGCTGACTTAATTAGGTAGCTTGGAGTCTCACACTTTCATCTGCAATTCAAATGTGAGGTGTTGTTAGTTTTGTTATAGATTAAATATTGTGGGAAACAGAAGGCAAACAGAAAATTTCCCACCACTGGATTTCCAAAACAAAAATAAATCAGACTAGAACACATTTAGCATGGACAAGATGTAAGACATAACTCACTGTGGATGTGTAAGCGAGCAGAAGGTACTAACCATGCTGTGTGGCTTGCTGTAGCTAGGAAGGAGGCTGATGATTATCTCTGATGTTCCCATGGTAAAACCAGTCAGCTGAGGACTGGTAGACCTCTATTGTGTTACTTACTAGAACTCCCATCCTCCTCTCTGGTCCCCACCCAAGAACTCGTCACTGACTGGGAGAATACTCCCTCTCCCTCTGCCTCTCCTGATTCTAACCACAGTGCTTTGGCAGAACTGCTGGGCTCCCTCTTGACTCTGTCCTCAGACTACATATAGCTGGCTGGTTGGGGGATGGGGTCTGCCAGGAGCTACTGAAAAGGACTCAGGAAGAGCTGCCCCCTGAGTTCTCAGGCTGTGGGCTGGGGATCCGAGCATTGTAGCCTTGTTTCTGGACAGCCAGGGTCTCTGGCTATTCTGAGAACGAGAAGCATACCTGCAGAGATTGCTGGTGGCGTCAAGGCCGCTCCTTCATCCTTCAGCCCAGCTGTATCTGTGACCTACCTTCTCACATTTGGTTGCCCAATCTTTTCCTTGGATTTCAAGGGCTGTTAAATTTCTTTGATGCCTAAGTTTGATTGCTACAAATGCTTGATGTGTGTGTGTGTGTGTGTGTGCATGCACACACGCACACATGTGTTCAAGCATGATTAACTTCTTAGGTACTGTGTCAGCAGTTGGTTAATGAATTGTATCCATATTTGAGTATCCTCCATGTTTGATTAGAGAAACAGAGTTAAGGATCAGAAAGTGAGAAGGAGGTCTGAGTGTCTTCTGAGGAGAGGGATGGCTTGTTCCCTGCGGTGCAGCTTCTAATGGTGGTTTTACCTGAGACATGCCAGCTGTTCTACCTCAGGTCATACCTGAGACACGGCAGCTGTTATATTTCAAGTCATACCAGGTTATACCTGGCATGACATGGCAGCTATTATATACCTCAGGTTATATCTGAGACACTTGAGACCTGGCAGCTATTATACTCAGGTCATACCTCAGGTTACACCTGAGACACGCCAGCTGTTATATATTTCAGTCATACCCCAGGTTATACCTGAGACATGCCAGCTGTTATATTTCAAGTCATACCAGGTTATATCTAAGACATCCCAGCTGTTATACCTCAGGTTATACTTCAGTCATACCTCAGGTTATACCTGAGACATAGCAGCTCTTCTACCTCAGATCGTACCTCAGGTTACACCTGAGACATGCCAGCTCCTCCACCTGGGCAGGTGCATGCCCTGCACTCACCAGCCTCGCCTCTGGACTCCATGCAGCTAACTGCCTTCTGAACACACTTTTCAGGACAGCCATCGTTCCACCTACCAACTATCTAATGACAGTTTAACATGAGTTAATTGCTTTCTGAGAACATATGGGGAGAAATTAAGCTTGTTTCTTTTAGATGGCAGACTTAGGAATAGTCTCAGAATGTACGTAGGCCTTTTCCTTGTCTGTCTCTCCTCGGCAGGTTTCTGCTGCTTGTCTTCCACTTAGGGATGTGCCCGACAGATGCCAGGGGAGAAGCCTCCAGCTGTGACATGAGGTCTCTGAATGGGCGATTCCCCTGTATACTTCTAGCCTTAGATCAGACTGACTATGCCCTGGAGCCTTCCCCGTCAGTTCTCAGGTGACAGGAGGCTATCAAAACCCTTCTTGAATTGATTACTATTTTCAGGTCCTGGGAACAGGAAGAAAAGGGTGATATCCAACACCTAATAAGCATTTGCTTATGTAATCTCACTTAATCCCCTCACAAACTGGCCAGTATGGTAGCTTTCACTACTGTATTAGTTTCCTAGGGCTGCTAATAAAAAGTACCAGAGCTGGCTTGGCTTAAAGAAGAAAGGATTAACTCGGACGGTTCTGGAAGGAAGCCCCCAAACTGTGAGCAGGGCTCCCCCTGGAGGCCTTCTTCAGCATCGCGTCCTGGCCGGCAATCCGCATTCCTTACGTTATGTAAAGATGTCACACGGCCATCTTGACACAGCCATCTTCCTGTTTTTTCTCTGCCTAACCGTGCACTTTCCTTTCTCATAAGGACACAACTACTAATGGATTTGGAACCAAGCTGAATTCATAGTGCCCTATCTTCACTTATGAAATCTATTAAATGCTGCAAAGACACCACTTCAAAACCCATGCTCACCTAGGACGAGTGAAAAATGCCAAATGCCACCATTTTATAGATGACTAAGTGAATGCTAGGGCAAGAAAGTCCTCTGTCGAGGCTCAATTTGTAAAAAGGCAGAATTATGATTCGAGCCTGACCTGTCCTGGCCAGTGCACGTCCTGCAAGGCCGTGCGGTGATACCTGGCTGCCGGCCTCTCCTCCCCGCCCCATGCCAATCTACCAGCGCATGGTCAGTGTCCCCCTGCAGTCCACACAGGTTCATATCCATAGGGCTGTCTTATAATATAAGGCGCCAGTGCACCCTCAGTGGGAGAGAATGCCTGTTGGGAATCCTGGCTGGAGAGAGTGGCTATATGTCCATCTGTCCTAGGTACTGCATGGAGACTGATGGGAAGGACTGCAGACCCCAGTCACCAAAGGGAGGGGTGACAGGCATTCTGAAGTTGGAGCAAACAGGAGCCTATTCATTGCTTGTCACTTATACCTAGTCATTTGACCAGGTACCCCCAGTTATCACAGAGGGAGATTGTACAGCCTTTGCAGCTGCAAGATGATAGTATTCTGTATTCTTTTTGAAGCCACACTAACCCCAACGACCCGTACATTAGAGGCAGAGGTAAAGGTAGAATTGCTTCCTCATTTCCAATGAGGAAACCATAGAGAACAAACTAAGGACAGAGCTGTACTTTCTGTTGTGTATATCAGCTCATTATTTCTATTCCTCATGACATTAAATTATATCCCAAACATCACAGGCTCATTAGACTGTTTAATAATCTACTGTTGAAGACCTCAATTCAAACCTTTCTGATCTTATGCCCTCCTGTGATTAACATGGATAACAGCATTCAGGTAAAAATGTTAGACTTGGGGCTGGGAAGGTGGCTCAGTGGTAGAGCTCTTGCCTTGCATGCATGAGGCCCTGGGTTCGATTCCTCAGTACCCCATAAGCAAAAAAGAAAAAAGCCAGAAGTGGTGCTGTGGCTCAAGTGGTAGAGCGCTAGCCTTGAGCTGAAGAGCTGAGGGACAGCGCCCAGGCCCAGAGTTCAGGCCCCACGACAGGTCCCCCTCCCTTGCCAAAAAAATGTTAGCCCTTTCTATGACAACAGAAACACATGTGGATGCCCTGATCTCTGGGTCCAGTTCTTGCAACTATGTCACTGAATTGGAAGTCTGTGTATATAATGAAGATTTCTAGAATCCTAAACCTTCTTACGGCATCTTATGGAAAAAAAATGGAAACAAACTAAGCTTATTTCTGCCATACATTCAAAATCAATTGTGGCATATTCATATTCACCTGTAAGTCACATCGCATTAATGTTGGTGCTAATTTCATCCAAACACTATGAACTTTTATAGGAACCGCTGCCTCCCTCCCTCCCTCCCCCGAAATCACCCATGATCTCACATCACTAATATTAATTTGTCTCGTAACCTATAAACAAATCCACAGCTGAATTGCATTATTACTTGTGGACTAAAACCTGTGTATGGAATGGCATCATGATGGGCTACTTAGCCAGTAGCCTGTCACCATGGCCTGACCCAAGGCATTCATGACAGATGGCACTGACAGTTGGTTTCCTACTCCAGCCTCTTCGCTCTGTGAGTGGATGGCAAGCATTGGATGAGAGACACCTTTAAGTTTCTAGTTGTCCTTATGACGGATTTAGCCCTAGTTTACAGGCTGGTAGAGCTCCTGGAGCTCCTGGAGCTGCAGGGACGGTGCCAAGGCCCTCCAGGCCCAGCGGAATCCCTGAGCTGGGTTACTTTTTAGTCATGCTTGATGCCCAGGGCAGAGGCAAGTGGTGCGAGGGGAAGTGTTCAAGTCTGGTCTGTCAGGAATTTGCACGTTCCCCTTCTTCCCTCCAGTTTTCAGCAGCTCTTTCAGAGGACACTGTGCCCTTCACTGGCATGGGAGAGCTTCAGGCATACCAGGCTGCTTTCAGAGCGTGTTGGCATCTCAGAATGGGGGGTGGGGAGGGTAGGTTCCTTGAATCACAACAAGGCTTTCTTTCTGTCTAGGAGAGAGAGAGAGAGCGTGCGCGCGAGAGAGCACTCTCAGATTTAAAAATCTTTTAGAAGATTTAAAAAGTTTTATTTTTTATGGGAGTAAACCACCATGGAGGTGGTTCCTAGGCTGCTGTAGAAATCTATACAGCTCAGTCTTAGGGATGTCTTTCCTTCCTTTCTTCTCTGATCACCCCAACAGTGGGCATAATATGCCCTTTAGGAGAGGGTAAAGATGATTTCAGACTTCTACCGATCCAAGTAGCAACCATGTTGAGTGGACAGATTGTGTGGCTTTTCTTATTGGATGCCTGTTTCTTTATCTACTGTTCAATATGACTGACATGTGTTTAGCTGGCTCCACCCCTGTGAAGAGGCAATAACTTTCCTACTGTGTTTTCTTTGCTGTTCACGGCAGATTCTGACCCTGATAACCAGTTGGTCTCTATGCTTCCAATATGTCTACTCCTCCTTCTTTTTTCCTCTTTGACAAAAATGAGATTTGAACTCAGGAGTTTGTGCGTATTAGTCAAGTGCTCTGTTACATAAGCAATGCACCCAGTCCTCTTTTGCTCTGACTGTTTTTGTGGTAGGGGCTCAGTTTGCTCAGGTCAGCCTTGACCTTGATCCTCCTATTTACACTTCCTGTTTTATGATACCTGGGTGAAAGGTGCATGCCACTGCTGTCTAGCTATTGCTTGTGAAGAGGTCTTGTAATCTTTTTACCTAGTCTGGCCTTGAACCACAGTTCTCCCATTCTCTGCCTCTCAGTTACAATTACAGGGATGAGCCACTGGCATCTGGCCCAATTTGTCTATTCTTGAAGATAAGAATTTAGTCTTTCTCAATTTTGTTGTCTCACTGTCTGTCACAGAAGCTTTGAGAATGCAGGCTATAATAGTTAAAATGTTGTTGAAAGTATGAAGATTTGATGAACAACTTTTACATATATATATATACTAGCGCTCACACACACATACACATATATAATTGAACTTACTAGAGGATCTTGAAATTTAAGTAAATACTATATAGGGTGAATCTTATAGAAATAAGTATCTTTAAGAGACTACCTAAAAACAATTGTTTTGCCCAGCACCAGTGGCTCACATTTGTAATCCTAGCTGCTCAGGAGGTTGAGATCTGAGGATCACAGTTCAAAGCCAGCTGGGGCAAGAAAGTCCCTGAGACACACTATCTCCAATTAACTACCAAATAGCAGAAGTAGAACTGGAACTCAAGTGGTAGAGCATTAGCCTTGAGCAAAATAATGCCCAGGTCCCAAGTTCATGGCCTAGAACTCTCTCTCTCTCTCTCTAACACACACACACACACACACACACACACACACACACACACACACACACACACACACACACACACACACACACACACACACACACACACACCAGAGCAGAACAGATCCCAGGTGTCTTACACAATGCAGTTGATTGTAACTGTTTTCATGAATCTGGTATATCCTCTCCATATGGTGTTGACAGTGGCCCTCTGTGGCCCTCTGGTGGCCCTGAAGGTTAGAGTATCACGGTGGGGCTCAGGCAATACACCTTGTGGCCCAGGAGGAGCAGAACATACAAGTTTGGAGTCAGAAGAAAACAATGGCAGAAGACAAATATTGTAAGCAGTAATGGTATTATGAACTTGGTGGCAACTTGGCCTTTCTTGCTATCGTTAATCTGACAAAAGTTCTAAATGAGTAAACCAATAGTTGCCATAGGGAATCGTAAGGTGAAGTGTATGATCTCTTTATGTTCAGCACTCACCTTGTGGTTACACTGGTATACAAATATGTTGCTGCACAATCATAGCAATCATGGTGAAAGTCCTGGAAAACATCAATCATCACAGCATACTAGTGATAAATATCCACAAAATCACCATGTAGACTACCACATCTGTCCATTGATCTAATACCACTGTGACCTGCTTTTTAAATTTCAACTGCTGTGCAGTATGTCAGCTAGAACAGTGGCTCATGTTCAGAAGCCTGGGCTATTGCAGATCTTGTTGTATCCTTAGAGTTGGGGATATGGCTCAAGTGGTAGAGCTTCTGCCTGGTAAGTGTGAGGCCCTGAGTTCAAACACAGAACTGAAAAATAACCCACCCAAAGCAAATATTTTGACATTGTGTGTGTGTGTGCACACGCGTGGGCCTAGGTATGGTCCTAGAATTCTTTGGCTCAAGGCTAGTGTATTATTTGAGCTACAGCTTCACTTCCAGCTTTTTGTGGTTAGTTGGAGATAAGAGTCTTACAGACTTTTCCTGCCCAAACTGGCTTTGAACCATGATCCTCAGATCTCAGCCTCTTGATAGTTAGGACTATAGGCACAAGCCATTGGTGCCCAGGTTGACTTTTGTTTATAAGAGTTCTTTGTTGCAAATTAAAGCAAAATGGTTTATCAGTATGCCTATTTGTAATCTATCTTTCTCCCCATGTATATCTTCATTCTATCCATGTCTCTTTCCGTGCATCATCTATGTATGTATCTATATATTTGTACAATGTGTATCCATCATTTATCTGTTTATCCACCCGACTAGTCATCTTTCTCTGGTCTCTCCCAGTGGAAAGTAGGAACTCAGAGTTTGTGGAATGAATAATGTAGGAGCTTTTACTTTATAGTGTCATTCAAAAGAGTTGTATCTTCTTATTGATGAGTATTTTTTGATATTAGTTGCTGTCACCATTATTTCTGCTCTTGATGATTATTTACATTATTGAATGAAATATAAATCCCAACTAAATATATCAAGGGGTCTTGCTTTTTAGAAGAAACCAAGATGAAATCCTTGGGGAGCAGCAGTTGCAAATCTGCTCTCCCTAAATGGAAAATTCATATTTGCAGAAAACACCTTTGTGTATATTCTCACTGTGTTTAAGTGGGGAGGACAGATGGAGACAAAAGGGAGAGACACAGAGTCAAGAGAGATAAGAGAGACATAGAGATAGAGGAGAGAAACAGAGGAGAGGGACAGAAAGAGGGAAGAGAGAGACAGAGAGAGGAGAAAGGAGAGAGACAAAGACAGAAAGAGAGTGAAAGAAAAGCCACAGAGGAGAGAGGAGAGGAAGAGAGGAAGAAGCAGGGGAGAGAGGTCCAGCTGCCTCCTTCCAGAATGTTAGGTGAGGTCCATGCATTAGAGAGGTCCTGAATCCCATAGTCTAAGCGACACTCCTTTGCTTTAAGGTAACTTCCCCAAATGCAAACGCTATGGGCTTCTAAAAGGAACCACCAATAAATTTATCACAGCCTGGTGGTTCAATAAGTAAGGGAATTTATTACAAGACTAGGAGGGATGATTATATTCTTGAAGACAGATTTAAAAATGAAAACAGGATTTAGGAGAAATAGAATTTTATATCACAACATTTGAAATATAAATTAAAAAAACTAGTTTAATTGCCATAATTTAAAAGTATTTATTTCATTCCCTTTTGATTCAAGCGACTTTAACATTTCAGAAGTGTGTTCACCAGTTACGCTGGGAAGGCCTCCCGGGGACAGCACTGAGGCTGTGGGGCACCCGGAGACCACCTGCTCCGGGAGCTCAGTGCTTGCTGGCATGAGGCAGCGGGGCCCCTGGCACCTGTGCCCATGGCTAGCTCCTGGGTGTCAGTCTGTCCCTCTCCTTGGCAGACGTTGCTTCCTTCTCACTTCCCCTCTTCCTGGTGCTTCCTGGATCACCTCTCAAATAAACTGGGGTCTATCCCTAGAGAAAGTCTCCATGTGACCTGGAGCTGGCCCACACCAGATGCTTGTCCCACAGCAGAATCAGGACTGAAAGGGGTTGGCCTCCTGCCCCCTCTGGTGTTGCAAGGTGGGTGTCAAGTCCCAGTGTGGGACTTCATCTCTGTATTTCAATACGGATCCAAGTTGCAATTGTTCAGATGGAGTTAAAGGAAAAGGGAGGGAGGATGGCTTTAGAGCAGTAGGAAGGTGGAATGAGATGGACTACCTCTGAGGGAAAGTGCACGTGTGGGCCCCCCCCCCCCCCTTGACAGGGAATTGATACTATTAGGACGACATGACGTTCCTGTTTAGTGGGATGAAAACATAGGGAGGTAGTGTCCTTGGTGATGGGTCGTGTGCAGGTGATAGAGAGGAGGTGTGGCTGAGGTAAGGGGAGTCAAGGGTCAAGTGCTTTGGCAAACACAGACCACTGCTCCCTATAGGGGACAGAAGCTCTACTTCATGCCTTTTTGCTGTTCCCCAAAGCCAAAGAATGTTCCTGTGTGGATGAGTTTTCCTTAAGTGAGGCAGAACAGACAGAAGGCTGTAAATATTGTATACTTTCTAGGACCATTTTCTTTCAGAATATTAAGAATTCACATCGGCATCTGACAATAGCTCATGGGAAAAATGCTTTGCTTGGAAGAAGATAGAAGAGCTTGAATAAATGATTATTCCTTATATTGGAAGCATCTTTCAGGATGTACAGTTCTGGAGACGGGGGTCGACCTAGGTCATGTGGAAGAGGTGGGGGCTGTGAGCAGAAGACCCTGCCCTAGGATGAGGGAGGTAGAGGGGACAGTGAGGCAGCCACAGCCAAGAGCTCCCCTCCCTAGAGCCTCCTGCGGGAGGGCGGCCCTCAGACTTCTGGCCTCCACACTGTGAAAGTAAGGTCCTATTATCTCAGCCAGGCTACGGACATTTCTTTGGGTAGTTGTAGATTAAAGTAGACCCTGCTCTAGTCCTATGAAGACTTGCTTTCTGACAACCAGACAGGGCGTGAAATGCGGAGTCAGCCATTATTGTAATCATCAGGCAGGTCGGGAGATGTCACTTAAGTCACTGGTCTGGCCCAGAGGTTTGTGAGACAAACTGCATACGAGACAACAGGCAAGCTGTAGATAGGACTCTTCAAGCCACACTTCCAGAATCTTGCTTGTGGCTTATGTTCTACCACCTGAGCACTTCAGCGTTTTGCTGATTAACAAGATGGAGATGGATTTTTTGCCTGGGCTGATTTCAAACTGTGATGCTAGGATACGAGCTTCCTGAGCACCTAGGATTAGAAAGAGCCTCCAGTGCCTGGCTATGTGACCACATTAAGAAAAGCCTCACACATTTAAATGAATCTCAGAGTTCCAGTTTTTGTTTTTTTGGCAGTGTAAATCTCAAACTCTGAGGGGTTGGGAATGTTCCAACCCCTAACACTAACCAGCCACGTGATGGTGAGGTTTGCGAACGCTAAGGTCCTGCAAAAGCTGAGTTGTGGAAGGGGATGTGTGACAGAGAAGGATCCCAAAAGTGTGTACAGTGTATATGGCTCCCCAGGAGGTATTTACCATATAGTTCACTGTGTTTGTCTCAAGTCAGACTCCAAAGTATGTGGAAGATGCTTCTGATACCATTTTGATAGTTTTAATTTCTTTTTGTGGGATTTATGAAATTATGCAATATAAAAGCATAAAATACTGAAATCTTTTATTTACATTGCGTAAAATTTTCAGTAAAAAATTCACATCATGAAAGTAGAATAGAAATACTGTCATGATTGACAAAGAAAAAAATGCAAAATACACTGTTTCATGATTTCTCACAAGAAAATCTCTAATTTGGTTTGCCTAAACACATCAAATATCTTCTCCATTTGCTTTTTGAGCAATGTTCTTGCTCCTGTGAGCTGATTCTGGAAGAGGGTTGTGAACACAGTTGTGCTTCTGCACTCTCCACATCCTTCAGAAAACAGCATCCTTGCTCGATCCTTTTAACTGTCTTGAGACCGATTATCTTCAATGACAATTGTTCTTCTAGGAAAGGATTCTGTTTCCACAAATATATATCGGAATTCGTATTTGCCATTCTCTGGGTTCTAAGGAGAAATGTATTTCCAAGTGTTAGTTCCATCGGTGGAGCTTAAACAGCACTGCTCCAAACCACTACTGTCCCCCCTCCCCCCCAAGATCCTCACACCTCTTTGACTTCCACGTGCACTGTTCCTTGCTTCCCTGGCTCGGACCCCTCAATGTAGAACTTCAAACGCATGTGTTTTAGCCCATCTTTAACATATTCAATGAAACTGTGGAGAAAATGAAACCATACAGGCATAAGTTCCTTTCGTTTAAAAATAATTTACAGGCTTCCCAACTCCAAGGGGACGGTGGTACCTGACATGCTGCCTCCGTCCACGTCTCGACATTTCCCCGTAGCCTTTCAAAGGTTTACCGAAAATACTGATCACCTGCGGTCGAGACAATGCTTCCTTAGTGTCACTTGTTAAATGAGTCCTAGGGAAATATTTTCTGACAGTGAAAAAAATCAGTGAGGCTAAGGCTCTTTAAAAGATGGTGACTCCAAGAATAAGAAAACGACCAAAAAGGCTAGGCATGGAACATCCTGTAAGTCATGCACAGAAATGGTTATCTTAGGGTGGTATCTGTCGTTTCAAAACAACAGAACTACAGGTTTCTTTTCACAGCTAGGTTGTCTTGTTACCGCTCCGGATGTCTTCATTATCAGAGTTCCCAGGCATAAATGAAAAGGAATAATATGCAAGATATTTGACAGACATCAGTGTGGTGAAACAAGCGGAGCAATTGTCTAAATAAGCGACTTTAATAAATGGTTAAACAGCATCAGACACTAGGAATTCTATTTTTCAAGCATGCCCACCACTTGGCAGAGTGGCTCTTAAAATATACCAGCAAAACTAAATGGTTAGAGTTTAATTATCATCCATCGAGGTCCCTTTGCAGTAGATTAAGTGATGATCTTTTTTTTTTTTTTTTTGGGTCTGGTCGTGGGGCCTGAACTCTGGGCCTGAGCGCTGTCCCTCAGCTCTTCAGCTCAAAGCTAGCGCTCTACCACTTGAGCCACAGCGCCACTTCTGGCTTTTTTTCTTTTTGCTTATGTGGTGCTGAGGAATTGAACCCAGGGCCTCAGGGATGCAAGGCAAGTGCTCTACCACTGAGCCACCTTCCCAGCCCATGATGATCTTATTAATATCTCACTTTTCATGTTTAGTCTGTGGAGTTCTGTTCTCAATGCTGGAAACTCTGAGACTGAGTTTGTTTAGCACACTGATCACCTCAGTGATTCATCTAGGTATCCAATGAGGCTCCAGGTACTTCCTATTCCTACTTATTTCTGCAGAAGGACAAGAGCCAAACTTTTCCTTCTTTCCATTTTAATTGGCTCTTATCAAGTTATACAGGAGGGGATAGTCTATTATGGCAGTACTCAATCTTCTTTATCCTCCTCTCAGGTACAACCCTCTTTCCATCTCCCCACCACCCAGAGTCTACTTCTCTTCCCTCCCATCCCATTGATTATCAGCTTTTGTTCCTTTTCTCTGGGCTGCTCTCACACCTGTTTATTAGTTATTCACCCTGAAAGAACATTTCTTGTCAGATATAATTTAGAGTCCCATTAACTTCCTTAATTCCAGCCACACTTGCAACTTTTTTCACACGTGTCTCCCTCCCTCCCGTCCTCTAGGTGTTCCCATAGGCTTTCCAATCAAGAGAAATCTGTACATTATTCTTGTTATTAGTAAATAAAATTGGCAGCATTTACTGGCAGCCCAATTACACACAGAAACCAGCATCTTCCAGGTCAAATACAGTTGATTTTCATCACCTTGTCAAAGTCAAAGGCTCATTCCCTAGGCAGCTTCATTCCATCACTCAGGGGTAATCTGTGGGCTCACCTCTTTCCCTGCCCAGGGACCACAGACTCTCTCTCCTTTGACTTCACTGCTTGGTGAGGAGCAGCCTGGATTTTTGTGATGCTGTCTCCTGCGAGCTTTCAGGGCACTGGGATTAGGATTTCAGTGCGGACCATTTTTCCATGAGGAAGCTTTTCACTCAAGAAATTTGGCATGTCACCGGGAGCAAGCCACATGGGCTATGGGCTGCCTTCTTTCAGGCAGGCTTGTTCAGAGAAGAGACAGCTTGTCCCCACATCTGCACTTCTAGGGAGTAGCTGAGGTGGGCTGCGCTCAGGAGGTAAGATCTGGTTTCAGACAGAGTTGGTCTCAGGTCTGGCTCTCCCATTTACCAGCTCAGAGACGATGGCTGTGTTAGTGAATAGTGCAATTATAGGAGATGCAAAGGGTTTTTATAAGATTTAGCAGGATGATGCACTGTAAATCCTGACACATGATATACTGGTAAGTGCCAACAATTATTGTTATGATCACGGATCACAAATCTTGATTTTGAAAAGACTATAAATTCATCACTTGAGTTTGCTACTTCAGTGTATTTTAAGCATTTAATATCTATGAACAACCAGTAAAGTATCTCACTTGCGCAGTTAGGATAAAAATATCCTACCCTGACCTCTGGGTGTCATCAACATGTTTCAAGTACAAAAAAGGCCTTGTGCCATAAAACCAACACCACCAATGTATTACTATATATTTTTACTGGTTTCTCAGCTGGAATTTGAATTTTTAATTCTCATGTGTGTGTATGTGCAGATCCTGGGGCTTGAACTCAGGCCTAACTACTGTCCCTGAACTTTTCTGCTGAAGGCTAGTGCTCTACTACTTGAGCCACACTTCCACTTAAAGCATTCCTGCCTGGGCTGGCTTCAAATCACAATCCTCAGATTGCAGCCTCCTGGGTAGCTAGGCACCAGGCTGCAATTTGAGTTCGGCCCACTTTTTCCTCCCCAACATGTTCTCCCTCTCATCAAAGAACTAACCTCTGGATGTATTCTGCATTTTTCTAAGGCTTTCCCATATATCTTATTAGGACTGGATGAAGAAAAAAGTTCTTTGAAAATCGTGTATAACAAGCTACCTGAAATCACAGAAAAAGAAGATGAACCAAGGCAACAGCAAGATGAAAAGGTATGTTAAAAGTTATTTGCTAGTGTGGTACTTGCTGTGTTTTTCAACCTGTAATGCTGATTCCAATGAGCACCACTATTAAGTAGGTGAAATCTCTCCCAGCTTCTCTCACTGCAAAGAGAAAATGGCACTAAATTACCTGTGTGCCCACTGTAACCCGATTCACCCAGGGCTTCAGCATTTCTAGTGGGTGACACAGAGTTAAGAGTCCAAATGAGTGGTTCTGTTATGTTCTCAGTAGTTGTTCTCCAATGTCCTGGGTCATAAAACTTTATGGGCGCCTTGGAGCAGGGCTTAGAACTCTCTCATCCAAGTGCTAACCAGGACCATCCTCACTTAGCCTTCAAAATCAGGTGAGAGTGGCATGCTTAGGGTGGTATGGATAGAGCCTAGGAATCTCTGCTTTTCTTTTAAATGTTATAAGTCCCTCAGAATGACTTCCACAGGTCTGCCTCACACAGATTAAGCCTGGCTTTGTCAACTAAAGCCAAGAGACCAGAGAACAAAATGGATATTAACTCTTAGTTGTTAGCAGTCCTCCCAAATGCCATTTCACCATGTTCCCTCATTGACTGCATAAAATACAATGTGGAATGGAATTTTCCTGTTAGAAAGCTTTACAAATTAAACTCAGACAATGAAGAATCTACAAAGATAATGCTCTTTACGTATTTTTTCCAACACTAATAAAAGATGTGTGATCCTGGCATGGTGCACAGCCTTGTAATCTCAGCACTTGGAAAGCACGAGGATTACTGTGAATTCGAGGCCAATTTAGACTACACAGCAAGACCTGTTTCAACCACTGTTTCCAAGTACGTGATATACAGGTTAAAGAGAAGTCCTGGGGCGGGGATGGGGTATAAAGAAATGTAGCCATTATGTACCTATTATATAGACATTTTCACTTATATATGAAGGACTACTACACTGAAATTACAACTATACTTTTCTACTGATATGTAGGGCCTTTTATGTTATTATACAGACTAATTTATTCATTACATCAGAAACTCAGACTTATGTATATCGTTTTTTCATTAAGCAAATTTTTAAGTTGTTTTTATTATCTCTACTTTTACCTTTTGTATGTAAGCTTCTACTACTTTTATGAGATAGTACTTACTTATAGTACTCTTTAGCATAACACAATCCAACTTTTCATTAAAAGTTAAAAGATATGATTAAAAAATGTCAGAGACTGCATCTCCTAAAACATGTGTAACTCATGGGACCAATCCAGACAGTAACTGCCATCACAAATCTAATTTGTACCAGGTACACAAGTTGATAGGCCTTCAATGACATCTCATTGTTGTCCATTAATGTCATGAATTATACTTAAATACTAGCTTCCAGCTGTGTGCCAAGTCCTAAGCTAAGAATATAGTAACAACTGCCCCAACAAGTAGCCATATTTGTGCCTATTACACAAATTAGGCTCAGATACTCTGGATTCCTAATTAACCCTCCTAACATTCCTGTGTGTCTACAGTATCTCTAGGCCTATGCTAAATACCACTCATTAAAAAGACTTCTGTTTAGTATTATTTTATAGATGTCTCCAGTGAAAACTGCTCATCGTCTACTTCACTCTTCTGAGTTCTCTGTCCTAATATGTTTATCCCCAAGACCTCTTGCTATTCTACAGTTCTCTAATCTTCATGCTGTGGTGGGGGCACTGCCATTGTGAGAACACTGGTGGCTGGCAGTCTTCAGTCAAGTTCCTTTCTGAGCATTCTTTCTTCTGAAGAGTCTCCTAGGACAGTTCTTTCCTGTACCTGCCTGAGGCCTCTTTTGCCATGTACTTGAGCTGCATCCTGGGCCAGGTCTTGCTTGCTTCCCTGACCCTTACTGAGAGCACTCCCTAACACTCCCCTGTTAAACAAAGCTCTTGACTCTGCTTCCTTGGAAGCATACCTACAGCAAGGGCTACCAAGAGTGCTCCTAGAAAGCCATCTCAGATTAAGATTTGGGGACTGGAACAATAGTCACCCACTGGCCATGAGGACCCTGTCCCTGGGTTGTAGGTGGAGGATTCTGTTGGTAGTGTTAAATGTTGCAGCTCTCACCCATGAAGATGAACATACTTCTGGCTTTCTCTGACAAAATTATGCTTCATGCTCCTTGTTTCATGTGTTCTTCCTATTACTGCACCCAAGTGTGTGTGATGGCAAGAGACGTTCTCAATTCAGTTCCTACGGAGTTTAACTCAGTATGTGGGAAGTTATTAAGTAAAATATTTATTGAGCTGAGAAACAAAACACTTTCGCTGTTGATTACGATTTAATCATACCTGTCTGTTCTATTTATCCTATCCACTTCTAATCTTCCTCAGACCAAGGCTGAGAAAAATTTCCTAGACAGAAATGCGACTTAGTGATACCAAATTCAAGCTTTTAAGTGCGTTTCAGTCGGTGAACCTAGCTGTGTACTGCGTTTCTAAGTCAGTCGTGCCCCATGGGCTCTACTTCGTGATCTGCGTGAGTTGCCTTTACTTTCTTGGCAGTTGGTTGTGAGCTTGGCACCCGGGCGCTGGCCGCGGCGGTCAGCGTGGCTGGGGCCTGGTCTCTGCGGAAGGCCTCCGGTTACCTTTCTGGGACGGTGACGCGGCGGGTTCCAGTCTCTCACTTCGGAGCACCGGCACCGGCTTGCCGCCGTCGTCCTTGGCGTTCCGGGGCCCGTGGGCCTGCGACCAGATGTTTTTCGGGGCGACCGTGAGGACGGCCTTGGGGGGCGCCGTCCTCCTCGGCCCCGGCGGCCGCCACCGCGCGCCGGGCTCAGCCCCCGGGCAGGCTCTGCCGGGCACGCACGCCGACCGCAGCAGCCGCCTCCCCGACGCCGCCGTCTCCGCAGCCCGCAGCAAGACGCGGATCATGTTTCTAGAAAAGTCCCGCTCGGGGATGGGGCCCAGACACCGTGCGTGCACACACTCAGCCGGGCACGAGCCCACATCCACACACTCACATTGCAAGGCGTGGCAGGGAGAGCTACGTCGAACGAGGACTTCTAATCGACGCCCTCGGGTCCATTTTCCTGGCGAGTTTGCGGACCTTCAGACCATCCCCGCCATACCTCCGCAAGGCACCCTGGGAAACACCTAGGCGTTCTGGGAACCGCAGTTGGACCCCTTCACCCTCAACCACGTCGGCGCAGAGAGAAAAGTAAAAGGGACTACATCTCCCACAATGCCCGGCGACGAGCGCCGCGGGCCGCTCAGCGCTTCCCAGGCATCTTTGCGCGCGGAGCGGTGCGCACGCGCCGCACGTACATCCGGCGGAGGAGCGGCCTGCTACTGCTGGAGCTCGCGGAAGGTGGCAGCGCGGCCGTGGCTGCGGGTCCTCGCGACCTTCTGGCGTGGACTTTGCCAACAGAGAACGTCAGCCGTCTTGTCATGGCCCTGCCAGACGGCAAATGAGTTTCTGCCTTCCTTCTTGAGGCCCCGGCTCAAGAAGTGGAGACGCCTGGGGCCTCCACAGAACTGGCCGGGGTGTAGTAAACAAGGGCGGGCCCGCTGCCGAGCGTGCCGGGCGCCAGGACGGCGGGGGCTGGGAGCAGCCGGCTCCGGAAATGCCTCGGGCTCCCTTCCAAGAGCGAGGGCCGGGACCGCGGCGGCCGACGCCTCCGGGACGCCGGCGGCTCGCCCGCGCATGCGCACGGCGGCTCACGCAGGGGCCGGGGCGCCCCTCCCCGGAGCTGCCCGGCCGCCGGCTACCGCCGGGTCTCCATGGCGACTGGACGCGGTCGGATGCTGCAGCCGCGCTGGCTGGGCCTCCTGGCGCTGCGCGGGCCCATCCCAAGTGGCAGTGAGGCCTGGGTCGGCGCAGGGGCAGCCCCCGGGTGCCCCTGGGCCTCCGGGTTTAGGTGAGGGCGGGGGCTCCCGGGTGGGTCGCCCCTCCCGCCGCCGCCTCGCCGCTCCTTTGGGAGTAGCTTTAGTTTTCATCGGTTCTGCTCTGGCCCGGGACTAGGTTGTGTTTGCCTCTTCCTGAAGCGCGGGAAAGGTCGGAAGCGTGTCAGAAGAACATCCCTCCATTGTGGGTACACTGGTATCCCAAGTTTTGACACACTCTCAAGGAGATAACCTTTTGGCACTCCATCCATCAGTTGGTCCGGTGGGAAGACAGATGCTGTCCACCAGCCCGCCTGTGTGGGCCAAGGCGTTCTGCTTGGATGTGTTCCCAAAGGTCACTAAGGCTTGGATCCTTTGTGTTCTTGTTCTAGAATCAGGAAGAACCTTTTGTCTTTTTTTTTTTTTTTAAACTTAGACTCTACCCATTAAAATACCCTAACTCTCCTCCCTCCCTCCCCCCCCAAAGTAAGACAAGCCTGCCCCTTAAGTGGAGATCCTGGCATGCTGCCATGGGGCCTGTCTTCCCCACCAATACTTTCTACAAAACCTGTGACCAAGGCCAAGTTGCTTTCTAAACAGTCACACGTAGGTGCTCAACCCAGTGCTTTGCTATCTTCCTAAGCAGCTGCAGAATGAGAACATCCTGGCCTAGAGGCGCCTGTCTTTTCCATTTCTCATGACTGCGGGCGTCTTAAGGGTGATCCTCTCTTATTGCACCAGCAGTTTACCAGAGGAAGGATAATCCTAAGAATTTGCATTCTTAAAGATTCTTTTTGCTTTTAACGTTTTTTGATCAGTAGATGCAAAAAAGTCGTGAGTAGTTTGCTTTATTAAATGCATCTTTGTGTATGCATAAAATAGGATATAAAGTATTACTTTACCAACCTAAGTCCCTCTGTTTCCAATCTCTAGGATGGTGTCCTCCTATGTCTCCATTACTCTTAACTTTACCACAGTTTCAGAAGCCCAGTCCTATTCTTAGTGCCAGTATAATAGTTCTTGGCTATATAATATTGAATAAACCACAAAGCTTGTGACAAATAAAATGGCATCAGTGCTTTCAAAAATCCTATTATGTAGGGGCTGGGAAGGTGGCTCAGTGGTAGAGCTTGCCTCGCATGCATGAGGCCCTGAGTTTAATTCCTCAGCACCATATAAGCAGAAAAGGCTGGAAGTGGCTCTGTGGCTCAAGTGGTAGAATGCTAGCCTTGAGTTGAAAAGCTCAGGAACGGCGCCAAGGCCCAGAGTTCAGGTCTCACAACCAACAACAACAACAAAAATCCTATTATGTAGAAGAGGCAGATTTGAGTTTGCCCCTGCTACTTGTGTTTATGTAGTGCCCTGATAGGGGAAACCAATTGATTTTAATATGTTGAGTCCTTTATGTCTATAAATTGTGTGAACTTCCTGGTGGAATTAAGTCCTCCCTGTCATTATGTCACTAGGCATAATGTCATTAGACATGATGAGCCTGCATTTCATCTTGTGAGGTGTGCATGTAAAGGTTCTTCCTGGTATAGCAAAGGCAGTTTCTAAGTAAGTGGTTATTTTTAACATCTCATTATGAAAACATAGGTTAATAAGATATCAGTGATCCTCTTTTGAATTTTTTTGTTCCAGCCCTAAGGCTTGAACTCAGGTCCTGGGTGCTATCTCTTGAGCTCTTTGTTGCTCAAGGCTAGCCCTCTACCACTTGAACCACAGCTTTGCTTCTATCAGTTATCCTTTATAACACAAAATATGTGAATGAACATCACAAACTCAGCAGAATGAATATCAAGTTGGGTTACTTTATATCATCTAATTGAATTAATAGGTACTAAGAGGCATACAAATAAGATTTTTAAAATATTGAATGTGTTCAAAGCTATCAGGTGGTATAGAAGAATTTAAAATACTCAAACTCTTCAAAACTCTCGAAGGTAAAAATCTTTTAAGTTGAAAAATGTTTTCAAGCCGGGTGCCGGTAGCTCACACATGTAATCCTAGCTATCAGGAGACTGAGATTTGAGGATCATAGTTCATAGCCAGCCTGGGCAGTAAAGTCTGTGAAACTCTTATTTCCAGTGAACTACCAGAAAACTGGAAGTGGTACTGTGGCTCTAGTGGTAGAGTACTGGCCTTGAGCTCAGGGGTAGCACCTAGGCCCAGAGTTCAAGCTCTATGACTGACCAAAAAAAAGAATTTCAGAACATTTTCAAATTTAGGAAGGCATGCAGTTTATTCATTTGTTAGTTATATAGCCCATTACAATGTGAAATTAGTTTTAGGTAAAAATGGACTTGTATTTTCAGTAGTGCCAAAAATCAAATTGATACGACATAAATGTATGTTTACAAAGAGCTCTGTCAGGCACGTGCAGCCTCTGCCCAGCTTGGTACTGTAAGTTTCCTTCCCTTACCCCCGTCCCCCTTTTGACTCAGGATCTGGGCCCTGTCCTTGAGCTTTTTTGCCCCAGGCTAGCTCTCCGCCACTTGAGCCACGCGCTCCACTTCTGGGCTTTTTTTGGGGGGGAGGGGGGGTAGTTAATTGGTGGAAAGAGTCACGGATTTTCCGGCCTGGGCTGGCTCTGAACTGTGATCCTCAGGTCTCCCAGCCTCCTGAGTAGCTAGGTGAGAGTCACCTGCGCCGGCCAGAGTTTCTGGAACGTTCTAATTGAGCCTTGGTCTTCTAAACTGTGAAATGAGGGCTTATAGGAGTTGTTTCAAGCGTAGCAAGGCAAAACAGCGCAAAGCAGGCGCTCACACTTCCGGTCAAGGAAAGGAAGAGGCAGTGCGTGTTGAGGGCTTACTACCCTGCAAGCGGGGCAGTCCACCATTAAAGGGGGCACGGGGGTTTTATTGGTCGGTGAGGCGCCTGCCCTTCCCGCGGCGACCGCCAGGGGCGGGCCTCCCCCTTTCCTCCTCCCCGCCGGCCTCCCCGCCGGCCTCTCTGCCGGCCTGGGCCTCTCTTCCGGCCGGCCGGGGTCTCCCCGGGCACCGCTCGCTCCACTGCTCCGCTCCGGGAGCCCAGTTCCTCTCCTGGGGTCTCTCCTCTTCGTCGCTCCGCCCCGGAACTCCCGCCCCCCCACATCCGGCGTCCGCCCTCCCCCTCGAACGCCCGCCCCGCCAGCCGGCGGGCAGGGGTGAAGCGCGGCGGCGATGTCAGCCGGGGGCGGGAGCTCCCGGGCTGGTGCTCGAGGCGCAGGGTATGCCGTTCGCACGTGTTTGTCCAGTTGAACCGGATCAGTGTTGTGGAAGAACTGTCTGCATTTGCTGCTGGGTTAGGGAAGAGCCTTTGCGTTTAGAAATAATCAGGACCAAACAGGCCTTCCTTGGGACTCGTTTAAAACCGTGTTTGGAATCTAGCTCCCTCGCAATCGTAGCTACCTGGAGTCTGACATTGGGAGGTCTGTGGTTTGAACCCGGTCTGGGTGAAAGAGTGTGGAAGACCCATTCTCAACTGAGAGAGAGGCGTGGTGGCTGCATCTGTTATCCCAGCTACCACCACAGGAAGCCTCGAACTTGTGGATTGCAGTCCACATGCTGCCTGGTCAGGAGCAAGAGCTTATTTAAAAAATAACCAGGGTGGAAAAGGGATGGAGGTGTACCGTGGAAAGAAGCCTTTCCTGCGTCTGCTTAGAAGCACATGGGAATGCTGCACATGGCACAGAGGCTGCTGGATGCTTTGGGTGTTTACAGCAGATGTATCTCATGGTATCATCTTGGCTGTAGGCTTCTAGCTATTTACTCAGCTGCTTAATTAGCTGAAGCTCGGGGTGAGGGACCTTCTCAATTGTGCTTCCAATAGCAGAGGATGCTTGGAGTTGAGCATCATCTTCTGTTAGATATGTTTGGTGGATTTCATAGTTCAGCTTCCAGAGGGCTAATCAGCTTCCCTTTGAAGTTCTTGAGACACCTTTTTGCTCCTAGTAGTTAAGATATTTCTGGGGAGCTCTTGGCGAGCAAACTACATATTCAAAACAATGGTGTTGGTGGGTGGAGCCCATTGGGAAATGTATACTTTAGATTTTAGTTGCTTCTTAAATAGCATGTTGAGTGGGAGGTGATCAATTACTGACAAGTGTTTTTGTAAATTCTTCAAGAAGCAACTTCCAGACTTCTTGGAGAAGTAGCATACTGATTGCTGCCTGGAAATGGATATGGCCTAGAATAGGGGGCTTTGGGCTGTCACTCTGTGTTTCAGGTATCTTTCAAACTGCTAGTGAACATCACTGGTTTTAGAGATTGATCTTCAGAAGAATTTAGGAACTCTTGAAAAGAACTAAAAAATTGTACATATTTCATAAAATCTAAAAGGCCATTAATTTTAAGATACACTATTTTGTGCATTACTGAAACTAAAAAGATGGCCAATTAAAATATATTTCATTCACTGCGCAATGTTAAGGTGTGAGAAATCTTGTGGATACTGGGCTCTTTGTACTGTGGTTGGTATAGAATATCATCTACATGCTAAGCCACAATTATACTGGTCAGCCAATGCATTATAAAATCCTTCTTTTCGTTTCCTTTAAGTACATTCTGTAGCACCTCTTTGACATGTTGACTGCTTATGAGGGCAAATATTAAATCAATCGGAGTAAATTCAGGCTTTAAGTATATTTACTCAATGACACACGTTTCATAGCCTCTTTCTTTGTTTTTCCTCCCATCTTTTCCTTCTTTCCCTCTCTCATCCCTTGCTTTTGTCTCAGAAATGAAGTTTTAGCGAGTAAGCTTTGGCATTTATGATCTTTCAAGTAATTTTATAGAGGGAAACAGATAATTCATTTAGAAATTACATTTGGATTTTCCCACTTTTTCTTTCAGAATGGGGCCAGGTATCAGATTTGCAACAAACTATACTACTGTGAGACAATATGCCAGATGTGGCCAGCACTATGAGAAATCCTCCTGTAATTATTTTGTGTCCCTGGATGGGTAAGTAACAGAAGTAGTTCGCCACATTTTTTGGGTAGGGGGAATTTCTAGGCATGGTGCTTTTGGAGAAAGTTGTAGTACAGTATATATCAAGTTGCTATTTTGAGCTTTCTAAGAATAGTGTTGTGTAGGAAGAATGTACAACGTGAAGAGTTTGATGAATCATGAGCTTGTCATCATTATCCTTATTAAATGAAATTTTTGAAGCTAAACTTCTAAAAGTGACAAGTAAATTGAATTTTCCTTTTATTAAAATGTTCTTTAAATTACTCAATTTTCAATTTATAAAGACCCTCAAAACAGCAGAAAGATCAGAGTGTACTTTCCTAAAGGTGTGAGAGCACTCTGAATTTCATAGCGTTCAGTAGTTTGGGATTATTTTGCCATTTTATGATTCTATACTGTGATCCTCTACATGAAGATCCAAAGAATCATTTTTTAAAAAAAGCTTTTAAAGATGAATGCCAAAAAATATATTTAAGGATACTAGTTAAAGCTTAAACTCTTTACATTTGGAATAGAATACAGCTATCGGACAGGAGAAATAAACTACTTATGTAATTGGTTACTCTCTCCGTTAATTTATAGTGACCTATAAATTAACGGAGAGAGTAACCAATTAAGTATTAGGTGCTGTGTTTGGAGCCCTTACATGCATTCTCATGAAGCTGATGAGTTGTTTGGGAGACAAACTAAAAAAATGCTGACTGAGATAGGAAGGAGTTGGGGTCCCAGGCAGAAAAGAGTCATAATGATGCCAAAGGAGGATGCCAAGTGACACTGGGCATCAGTTTCATTTTTGATGTCATCTGATAGGAGCTAGTTGTGGCTGAATGTCTTGGAGAGAAAGAGAGAGGCAAGCAAAGGTGGACCAGTGGTAAGCTCAATGCCAGGACATTGAGAAGCAACTAGAGAACCCGGGAAGACCCAAGAGTTCTAGAATTCTAGGACAGGGGGTGTTGTGTGAACAAAAGAGATTGCTGCAAAAATGGAAATGGTTGGTTACCTGTTGTCAAGAGAAGATGAGAGAGCAGAGGTTACACGGAAGCTTTAGTTAGCCTTAACGAACTGTTTCCAGCCAGCAGAAGGAAAGAGGCTGGACACTTAGATGTTACATGCAAGTATAAAAAGTAAGTAAGTAGGAGTATGGATTTGGAGATAGTAAGTATAGACAAAGGTATTGGCTTTTTTTTTTTAGGTGGGGAAGGCTGGTACCTGGGCTTGAATTTAAGGCCTCCTCACACTCTTTTTTTTTTTTTTTGGGTCCGGTCGTGGGGCCTGAACTCTGGGCCTGGGCACTGTCCCTCAGCTCTTCAGCTCAAGGCTAGCGCTCTACCACTTTGAGCCACAGCGCCACTTCCGGCTTTTTTCTTTTTGCTTATGTGGTGCTGAGGAATCGAACCCAGGGCCTGGAGCATGCAAGGCAAGCGCTCTACCACTGAGCCACCTTCCCAGCCCCCCTCCTCACACTCTTACTCAGCTTTTTCTGAGCATTCTTGCTCATGACTGACCTATCACTTGGGACATGCTTCTACCTTATTTTTGTGCTGGTTACTTAGAGGTAGAGTTGTATAGACTTTTCTTCTGAGGGTGGCTTCAAATTGCTTTGAATCTTGATCCTCAGTGTCTCAGTGTCCTAAGTAGTTAGCATTACCTGACAAGATTTTGTTTTCTTTTGTTCTTTCTGGGCAGCTCTGCATCAGGAGGGTGGCTGGAAGTGAGGAGATGAAAGGAATAGTACAGTGGTAGGCTGAGAGTTTGGGGAGTATTTCTGAGTGAAGAGAATGATACGGAATAGAGGCAGGAATGAAATGTTATAGACCTTAAGAACATGGTTTGATAGATGAAGTGAGTATTCTCCCTAGGATTGGTGGGTGGTAGGGATTATGGATACAAGAGTATTGGAATAGATCCAAATATGGAATAGGAGCAAGGACATAATTATATTTGGATCCCTATAGTACTAGAAATAAGGGCTGGGAAGGTGGCTCAGTGGTAGAGCGCTTGCCTTGCATGCTCAAGGCCCTGGGTTCGATTCCTCAGCACCACATAAGCAAAAAGAAAAAAGCCAGAAGTGGCGCTGTGGCTCAAGTGGTAGAGCACTAGCCTTGAGCTGAAGAGCTGAGGGACAGTGCCCAGGCCCAGAGTTCAGGCCCCACGACCGGACCCAAAAAAAAAAAAAAAAAAAAAAAAAAGAAATAAATATGTCAAATGAGTTCAAACTTTATTAGGGAAGCCTGTTGTAATAAAGCAGTTTTCTTGTTCCTACTCTTAGAACTTCTTTGTTCTACCTTTCACCATCCTTTTCCCCTTTCTTTTTCCATCATTCCTTACCTTACCCCAATAACTGAACCTGTGAATGTCACATAATGAGACTTCAACAGAAAGTAACCCAATATAAGTATGAACATTGACCTAGCTTGGAGGGAACTATATAGACAATAATTAAAAATGCTTTAATCTTAGCCATTTTAACTATGAAGTAGAGGTTTTCTTCTTGTGCTAGAAAAATATAGGAAGGAGACTCCCTTTTATGATATTAGTATGGCAGATGGGAAGGTCAAAACCTGTCTAATGCCTGATTTCAATGGAGTTTTACTCATTATATAATTATTATAGCTATTGTGTATCTTTCTGAAATGTTATCTTTAAGTACAACTCTAATTTTTGTTGAATTATAATGATTAGAAAAACAATAATTAACACAAGATATAAAAATATATTTAGAGGTCATACAAACATTATTTCTTGTAGTTTTGCTGCCTCTAGAATTAAAAATCTTTTCTTATTGAATACGTCTAACTTATTGCCTGAATACAAAGGATTTTATGTGGGGGGAGGGAGTTAACTAAGGCAGTGCTGCCTTTTTAGATTCTTAGGAAGTTTCAAGTTACCTGTCTTCAAAACTTTGAGCATTACTAATAGACTTACACAATGACATGAATCAAAATCAAAGTGGTTGACTTGTACAGTGACATGAATCAAATCAAATATGTGTGGCACCAACTGTCTTTTCTCTGATTATCCACTTTATTCTCAGAAAGAATACTAAAAGGGAAAGAATAAGAAAATATCAAATTTTGGGACTTATTAAACATTGGATTACTTGGTTCTCTAAAGAAAAAGTGTTTTAATCATTGAAAACATAAGTAGAGAGTATGGGCAAACCATTTGAAGTAACTGAACATTTTTTTCTCTAATCCTTTATCTGTAGGCCCCTTCTTCTTCAACCCTCGCTACAATCTCTGTTCATTTACCTTTTAGAAAATCTTTAAGAACAAAGGTTCTTAAAGATAAATTCCTAGTAATGCTAGGAACTTTAAGATTCTTAGTTTTTCAGACTTCTACAGTTATGGAAATTATTGGGATCTAGAGAATACATTACAACATTATTTAGGTCTATCATTGAAACCAAAACAAAGCAAAACAAAGCTAAGTCTCCCTGAACCTAGGAGGAAGTATGGTATCCCATTATGGGTGTATTAAACAGGAGGGTGCTCTCAAGGGCACAGGATAGTTGAGAGCAAGTTGACTTTTCCATTTTACTTCACTTTACTTCACTTTGCTCTGTTTGTGTGTATGAGCACGTGTACACACATGGTGCATATGTGCTAATACTGTGGTTTGACCTCAGGACCTGGGTATTATCCCTTAGCTTTTTTGTTCAAGGCAAGAGCTTTACCACTTAAACTATAGCTCTACTTCTGTTTTTTTTTTTTTTGGTGGTTAATTGGACATGAGGCTCACTGAACATTCCTGTGATCTCACTTTCCTGAGTAGCTGGGATTATAGGCATGAGCCATTGACATCTGGCTGCTGCTTTTTTTTTTTTTTTGAGAGGGAAGATTCAGTGTCTTTCGATTAGAAGTCCTAATGTGGCCTTTCTCCCTTATTCATCTCACTTGAGAATAAAACACACCTTATGGTCTCTTTATTGGTATATGCTATAAGAATTGTAATGAACAGAAAATAACAGTCAAGAAAATAACTGATGATGATGGTACAGTTTTCTCTTTATACAGGAGGAGTTTGTGATCTCCTATTAAGAGGTGAACATCCAGTTTTCTGGGTAATTTGTGTGTTAATACGCGCATGGGTCACTTGTCTGATTGCTTTCTTCTCTTTCAGAATGCCTTCAGAGGTCTTGCTGAAGATACTTTCCTACTTGGATGCTGTGAGCCTGCTGTGTACAGGCTGTGTAAACAGGCGGTTCTATCATTTGTCCAATGACAAGTAAGGAAAAAACCAACAGTGATAGCAGTCATGAAAACCAGGAATATCCTTTAACCATATTTTAAAGTTTAAGAGAATTGCTTTCAACATTACTTTTAGATATAAATGGAAATAATATGCCTAATGCTATATCTAGTCATATATTCTCAACAGTTGTGTTTATGTGCTTAAAGATGGCAGCATTCTTTCATAGATTGAGCAAGTTGACTTGTTACAACTATAAGATGCAGCTTTGAGGGGCTCTGGCTCCATTCAAGAGCTAGACAGACTCATCCGCAGGCTCTAGAAGTACTTCAAGGACCTGCCCTAGTGTATGGCTCTGAATTTGAGCACCAGATGATGTGCCCTTTGTTGGTGGCAGTCAAGCCTGATCCCAAGCCTTCATATCAAATAAGCTTACTCTTCAGGGAGAGTGAAAGAGATTAGGAGAGAGGCTCATAGTATGGAAGTCTTACCCTTAGAAGCAGAGAACCACTGGTTTGCAGGATATCTGTGAATAAAGAGGACAAGCCATGTTTTTGTTACTCTGAGCTTTGTTTGCACGTCACAATTCCATCTTGTATGTGTAGGAGATGGTAGTATTATTTAATTTTGGAACATTGTGGGCAAGAAACATTGGTTCTCAAATGCTAATCCAGAAAAAACTGTTTCAGAGCAAGCTAGGAAATTAAAACAAATGACAACAACCACTTGGATTTCAAATCTGCATTTCTAGAGATTGTAGTTCAGTTCTTTGGAATCCATATTTTAAGATTTTCTTCAGATCATACTAATGAATAGTCAAGTTTTAAAATGGGGGGGGAGGAAGACTAGGTAGGGGGGAGCAGGGGGAAGATGGGAAAGGATGGGAAGGGGAAACAGGAGGAGGCTACAATGCTTGATAAGAAATGTACTTATTGGGGCTGGGAAGGTGGCTCAGTGGTAGAGCACTTGCCTTGCATGCCTGAGGTGCTGGGTTCGATTCTTCAGCACCACATAAGCAAAAAGAAAAAAGCCGGAAGTGGCGCTGTGGCTCAAGTGGTAGAGTGCTAGCCTTGAGCTGAAGAGCTGAGGGACAGCGCCCAGGCCCAGAGTTTAGGCCCCACGACTGAACCCCCCCCCCCCCAAAAAATGTACTCATTATCTTGCCCATGTAATTGTAACCCCTCTGTACAGTATTTTCACAATTAAAAAAATGGCTAATACAGTGCATTCTAAAGTTGTCAGTTAAGTGAGGAACATAATCCTCAGGACTATTAAGGCTGTCCTCAAATGTTCTCATACTCTGAGGGGGACATTAGTACAAAAGATTGTTCTTATCTTTTACTTTGAAAAGGTATTGAGTACATATTCATCAGTGAGTAAAAATAGTGTTCTCAGCAGTATTTCTAGAATGAATGTAGAATAATTTTTAAGTGTCCTTTTCTTGTTCTAAAAGAAATGAAGGCATTCACTAATGCAAAATGCATAGTTTTTTTTTCAAGGAAAAATCAACCAAGTATCTGAATGTATAGTGTTCTAGAATTTTCTCACTTTAAGGATGGTGTTATAAAGATCTTAGAGTACTCATTACCCTACTCATGTAACTATAAGCCCTCTGTACAGTATTTCTACAATAAAAAACATGAAATTTGGTCTTAGACTTAATATTTTTATTTTATAAATAAAGAGATCTAATATAATATCCAGGTCTGTTGTATAAAATATTTCTGTTTAGGTTTCCCTAATAAGTCCAGTAGTATGTGTGAATACAGTTATCATAAACACAGCTGGTAAAATCACTGTTGTTTATCATATTTGGTGTTGCTGCTCTACATCCCTAGAGGATTGAGTATGCATAAGTTACATTTGGTAGTGCTGATGTGAGAAGCTTGAGATCATGTAAAGGTCTCACCTAAAGTAAACAAATGCATAAGGTAGAATCAGATGGCCTGCTTTTATGCAAAGGGCGTTTAAAACATTATCTGTTCAAGAGATTTGGTAGAACAGTTTCAGATTTACCTATTAATCTGAGTTACTTATTAGCGTTCAATTAATAATCCTTTTGCATTTATTGGCTTACATATGAAAGGCTAGGAAGTTTTAAACTGAAAATATCAATACTTTAATACAACCGTTTGGTGTAAAATTATTTTGGGAGTAAGAAATGATTTGAGAAAACCATAGGAAAAGAGATGTCAATCGATCATGTGAGTTGATGTTGGGAAGACCATGTAATCATGTGTTGTCTTCTGGAATCCTTGTTGAGGTGCTGTAGTTCTTCACCTATATCTGCAGTGTCCTTCCTGCCACACAGCATTATCCCTTTGTGTTAGTGAATCCGGTGTTTCCTCTGGCTGTTGACCATTTATCCCATACTTCTCTGCATAGATAATGTGGATATGAAATTAACAAATAAATTTTATTTAGGAAAATTTGCCTTTCAGAATAGTAAATAGATACCTTTGCCCTGGTTTTCTTAAATGTTAATTTTCTTGCCCCAGAGAAAATTAGCTGAAAGAGGGTAGTCCTCAGGTTCAGCTTGAGTTTACTACTAACAACTGTTGATAAGGTTTTCTTACAGCCTCTTAGTAGCAATAAGTGGAAGGGGCAGAGAATTTGAGTCCAAAGGGAATTTAAATCTCAACACTGTGGTTTATGGCTATATGAATTTGTTTAGCTTACTCATGTTCATTGAGCCCATTTCTTTATGTTACTAAAGAGGCAGTGAAATATTGGATAAAGTGAGAGCTCTGATTGAGGCTGCATGGCTGAAATTCCAGTTCCAGAACATACTTGAGTGCACCAGTCTAGGCAAGATTGACCTGCGTCTGTGTCTCAGTTACATCATCTTTTTTTTTTTTTTTTGGGTCCGGTCATGGGGCCTGAACTCTGAGCCTGGGCACTGTCCCTCAGCTCTTCAGCTCAAAGCTAGTGCTCTACCACTTGAACCATAGCGCCACTTCCGGCTTTTTTCTTTTTGCTTATGTGGTGCTTGGGAATCGAACCCAGGGCTCATGCATGCAAGGCAAGCACTCTACCACTGAGCCACTTTCCCAGCCCACATCATCTTCACATTAGGGATCGTATGGATTTGTTAGAAGGATTAAATAAGTTAAGATAGAAGATATATCTTATATATACATCTTATTATAAGATATAAGATATTTTAACTCATATATAAATGTGTTAGATATAAGATATTTATATGACTCATTATATATAACTCATTTATATATGAGTTAAGATATAAGTGCTTAAATAACAATACACAGTGTGTATTCGACTAACTGTTGATATTAGTTATTTTTAATAATTTATTTTTTGGAAAGCGATTAGTGTTTTTTGTTAAAAAATTTTAAACAGGAAGCAAAGGGATGTAAAATTCAGTTATTCAGTGTTGCTATTTCCTTTGTGTATAAGTAAATAAATATAAACATAAGAATCATATTTTATTACTTCCTGTTATTTTTCTAGAATATATATCCTGCTTATTACTTTAAGAAGTCAGTGATACAGGTGGACCCATTGCAACAATGAGATGTACAAGTCCTTATGTCGAAAATGAACTTTACAACTTTGGTGCTGGGTGGGGGGAGGGGAGGGAGAATGGGATGGGAAAGGGAAACAAAGGAGGAGGCTACAATGCTTGATAAGAAATGTACTCATTATCTTGCCCATGTCATTGTAACCCCTCTGTACAGTATTTTCACAATAAAAAAAGAAGTCAGTGATTTGGACAGTGTATTTCCGAATGACATGAGATTGCTCAGTTTAATTTTTACAATTTTTTTTTATTACCTTACATAGTTGGGCAGGGCTCATTGTGACATTTCCATGCATACATGGAAATGATCAGACAACCCCCTCTATCACTCTCCCATACCTGTTTCCCTGTTTCTAAAAAAATTGCCAAAGGTTTCACTGTTATATTTCATCTATGTAAACAAAGCACTTTGACCATATTCACCCTCATTCTTGTATTCTATTGGCTATCCTTACTCTTGCTGATACCACCTTCCAACAAAGCTTACATTACTTTTCTGTCATTCATTTCCTCAGTGTGTATTAATTATACCAATAATGTGAAATACCATTGCACCATAGCATTCACACATGCATACATTATATTTTAATCAGAATAATCTTCCTTTTCTTTCCTCTTTCTCTTATCTCTCCATTCTTCTATTGCTCCACAATTCTTTTTTTAAATGATTTCTTGAGCCATCTTCATACATAGTTTCAATGAATTTCAATACTATTCACTCTCCATCATTCTTTTTCCTTCTCTCTCTTCTCCTTGTTCCCTTAAAGAGTCCCATAGTTTGAAATGTTCTTTATGTGTATGTATATATGTATATATGCACTTGTCCGTGAATAGAGAGAATGCATGTGATATTTAGCTTTTTGAGTTTAGGTTATCTCACTCAACATGATAATCCTCCAGTTCCATTCATTTTCCTGCAAATGACATGAGTTCACTGTTTCATGGTATATGTGTACCATTATTTCTTTACCCATTCATCTCTTGATGGGAACTTTGGTTCTACAGATTAGCTTTTGTGAACAGCACTGTGGTAAGAAGGATATGCAGATATCTTTCTTGTATATTGATTTATATTCTTTCAGCTATATTCTCATAGTGTATGGTGAAGACATAAGCTAGGTCTGTTTTTAGATTTTAGTTACCTGCACACTAATTTCCACAGTGGTTATACTGTTTTATTGTTCTACATATAGTATGAGGGTCATGTCCTTGCTAGCATTTGCTGTTGTCTGTTTTCTTGATTTTGACAGTGTATCCTGGTGGAGAGGGGAGGAGTTTAAATTTTGGGGTCCAGTTGTGGGACCTGAACTCTGGGCCTGGGTGCTGTCCCTCAGCTCTTCAGCTCAAGGCTAGCACTCTACCACTTGAGCCACAGCGCCACTTCCGGCTTTTTTTCTTTTTGCTTATGTGGTGCCAAGGAATCGAACCCAGGGCCTCATGCATGCAAGGCAAGCACTCTACCACTGAGCCACCTTCACAGCCCCGAGGAGTTTAAATTATAGTATAGTTTTGATTTATATTTCCTTTATGACTAAATGATGAATGTTTTATATATCTGCTCAGAACTGTGTGTTTAATTTATTTGCACATTCATTATGTCATTTGTTCTTTTGCTGTGTAATTTTTAGGCTCTTTGTACATTCTGGATATTAATCATTTATATTTAAATATCTGGTAAAGACTTTCTCCCATCTTGTGGATTGTTTTTAGTTATGGTTGTTTCTTTCATTGGGTGGAAACTTTTTAATAATGTAGTCCCATTTGTCAGTTTTTTCTCTTATTGTGTAGGCAGATAGAGTCCTATTCAAGACTAATAATGAAAATTTCCAGAGTTTTCCCTATGTTTTCTTGTAGTGGATTTTCAGATTCTTTTTTTTTTAAACCAATGCTGGGACTTCAACCCAGAGCTTTGGGCTCTTTGCTCAGCTTTTCCTGTTCACATCTAACATTTTATCACTTTAACTGTTCCTTCAGTCCAGCTTTTTTGGTGGTGAATTGGAGATAGAATCTCACAAAGTTTTCTGCCAGTGCTGGCTTTGCTGGGATCTTCAACCACCTATGAGTAGATATGTATTACAGGTATGAGCCACTGGCACCTGGCTAAAGTTTCAGGTTATATTGAATTGTTTGAATTTTTGTATAGGATAAGAGGTAGGGGTCAAATTTTAGTCTCCTATGTACACTAGCAGTTTTGTCATTACCATTTTTTGGAGAGGCTGTCTGTTCACCAGTATAGTTTTGGCTCCTTTGTCAAAAATCAGATGATGGTAGTTTTGTGATTTTATTTTGGGTCTTCTCTGCTCCCATTAGTCTGTGCTTGTTTTTGTTACTATCGTTCTGTTGTTTGATTTGAAGCCTGGCATTGTGATTGTTTGCTTTAAACTTGATGTGTGGAATTAGGCTTGGTTTGGAACACTTCATTTCCAGTTGCAAATTACTTTAATGTATGAACCAGCTATAAATATTCAGCATGATTTATTTATGGAATTAGGTTTTAAAAATTAGAACTTAATATATTACTGTTTTAAGTATATGTATATGATGACATCACTTAGTTAATATATTTTCTCCTTTTCTCCCAGTTTTATATGGATCAGAATCTACTCAACTGCTTTTTCACCTAAAAGATCAAATTGGAAAATGAATTCAGTAGAGGAGACGGCTATGTCTGTAAGCTTTCTGTCAGTTGAGGAAAAAGAAGCTGGATATTGGAAGAAAGAATATATTGCAAAACAAATCAGATCTGTGAAAGCAACACTAGCACAGATTCTCAAGCCTGTCAGCCCTTATACAGGTCTTCCAGTGAAAACCAAAGAGGCTCTCAGGTGTGTGTAGTGCTCTTGCATAGTGGCTTCAGTGGCCCCCAGACAGGACTGAGAATCCTTTTCAATTAATAGACACTAGAAAAGAAGAACTCTGTCAGCTCTGGGCTGTTACATCCATAGGGTGGATGTACAGTTTAGATCGCAGGGGACTGCCTCCTATATTTTTGTAAGGTTACAAAATAGTTTCCTATTTCATATTTATGGTAAACAGTTTTAATGACAAATATAACTTATTTGTTCTCCTTCAGTAAAGCAGGGCGCTTGAGGTATTCTTTCTAGGCAGAACCCTTGCCTTATGTGTATATTGCCCATGCTTTTTTTCTCAGTCGTGGGGCCTGAACTCTAGGCCTAGGCACTGTCCCTCAGCTTTTCAGCTCAAGGCTAGTGCTCTACCACTTGAGTCACAGTACCACTTCCAGCTTTTTCTGCTTATGTGGTGCTGAGGAATTGAATCCAGGGCCTCATGCCTGCAAGGCAAGCACTCTACCACTGAGCCACCTTCCCAGCCCCTATTGCCCATTCTTGAGACATCATAAATGCTCAATGAGTGAGTATACTGCAGGTAATGTTGATGAAGTGAAAATTATGTTGAGTGTGTTCTGAGAACTTTTGATGTTAAGAAAATAAATGTTTTGGAGATAATACTTGAAACGATCTTTAGCTTTTTTTTTTTTGGTAATGAGGTAAACATTATTAGCTTTCTTTTCTTTCTCCAGAATCTCAGGCTTAAGTTGGGCAATTATATTGAGAGAAAAAAGTGGGAAAGAGTATGTCTTGCAGCATGTGGATCTTTCCTTCAATGATACATCTGTTACCGTTGTGTGGTATGGCAAAACCTGGCCACACTTAGCCACATTGTCAACCTTGGATCTGTGTGGTATGACACCAGTTTTTATGGATCGGTATAAACCCCCTGTCAAAAATGGGTAAGTCATAATGTCGTAGAAATTTCTTGTACTGAAATATTAGTTGGCTTTGGTTTTGTAATTCAGAAATGCTACCATGATTTTAAAGCTATATTGTTTCTGAAAGACTTTTCTACTATTCTGCATCACCATAGAATAGGAAAAAATGGGGTTTTCACACTTTATAGATATCACGCTGTCATATATTAAAAAACATGCAGAGCCGGGCGCTGGTGGCTCATGTCGGTAGTCCTAGCTACTCAGGAGGCTGAAATCTGGGGATCACGGTTCAAAGCCAGCCCGGGCAGGAAAAGTCCATGAGACTCTTATCTCCAATAAATCACTCAGAAAACCGGAAGTGGTGTTGTGGCTCAAGTGGTAGAGTGCTAGTCTTGAGCTGAATTGCTGAGGGACAGCGCTCAGGCACAGAGTTCAAGCCCCACGACTGACAAAAGCAAAACCAAAACCAAAACAAAAAAGTGCAGAACTTAAATTTAGACATAACCTGTAACAGTACAAATGATACTGTATATAACAGTGTTAACAATAAGTATGTTTAACTTGGTGATTGATGGTTAACTTTTTGAAGTTCTTAGTTTTAACCATCTTAAAGACATAAACCTAGCATGTTTTTTTCTTTAGGAAATGATATACTAATTATAGCTTAAATGTGAGAGCATAAATTTATTAGTAGTTATTTAATGTGCCTTCCTTCTAAACTTCCTAGATATGTGACAACATGCACATAGTACTGTAAGGTCAGATCAGTGTGCCTCACAGAGCACTGATGATTATCCCGTTGTCAGGTGGTTTTTACATTGGAGGTACACTCATGAAAGGCTAGGATCTGTCTTCCCAGTGAATCTTTCATGCTCATCATTGATGTTTTTTTCCTAAAAGCTGGGCTCTGGCATGGTGGAAGATTTACTTCTAGATAAAGCTAGTGAATCCTTATAATACATCGCGAATGCAAAGCTAAAATTATTCCTCTCTTTAGCAGGTGTCCAGTCCACCCTCCCATCCGTTACCTGTCTTAATTCCCTTTGACCTTCCAGCAGCCTTTTCCCTATTGCTTTTTTTTTTCTGTCCGTGCACACTACAGTTCCACGAGTCTCGTTCATGTCTGTTGCAGTGGACACTTTTTTTCCATTTTCCTGGAGGTAGGTAGGCCTGTGTTGGACCCCTCTGTGGCACTGTTTTTTTCAAGAGTTTTTACTGATTATTGAGTTCTGTGTATGCTGTAAGTGTGAGGATATTTGGATCTCACACTGCTAGTAAGTCTCCAGCTTCCTTAATAGTAACATGAAAAAAAAAAAGTAAAATGATGGATGGAGGAACACTGATCAAAATGCATTGTATATATAAGTTAACATGTTGAATTGAAACCCCTTTGTACAACTCTTTAATAAGAAATTTATCAAAAAAAATCAATGAAAACTGAAATTGTTCTCTCTGTTTATGTTACTAAAGTATTCTTGAGAAACTATTATTTTTTAAAATGATTTTCTATTTGGATAAATATTTGAAAGTTTGATGGGCACCAGGTTTTCCTCAAATAGTGTTTAGGTTATATGTATGTGAAATTAGTTCAAAGAAGAAACCCATAAACTCTTTATTAGTTTGGCAACAATGTATTACTTGGTTATTAGGAAATATTAGTTTATACATATTAGAACAAAATTGTTAACATTGGTTAAATGAACATGAAAGGGTAAATGGGTGATACTAAGTTGAAAATCCACTTAAAAATAATATGTTTCTGCTGGTGCCAGTGGCTCATGACTGTAAATCCTAGCTATTCAAGACACTGATATCTGAGGATTATATTTTGAAGCCAGACCAGGCAAGAAAGTCCCTGAGAGGGGGGGAGAACGCTGAACTCTGGGCTTGGGGGCTGTCCCTGAGCTCAAGGCAAGCACTCTACCATTTGAGCCACAGTGCCACTTCTGGCCTTTTCTGCCTATGTGGTGCTAAGGAATCGAACCCAGGACCTCCTGCATGCAAGGCAAGTACTCTACCATTGAGCCACCTTCCCAGCCCACCCTGAGATTCTTTAACTTCAATCAGCCACCCAAATCTAGAAGTGCAACTGTGATGTGGTAGAATCCCAGTATTGAGTAAAAAAGCTAAGGAACAGCACATAGGCCTTGAGTTCAAGCCCCCGTATGGCTCCCTCTCCCCTATCCTCTGCCCCCAAAATAGTATGTTTAAAAAATTGGAATCATGAAGAACTACCTATGATTAAAAAATGCTGGAATTGATTGGGGGAATTTGTTGAATGTAATTTATTTTCATTAAAAGTCTATGAATGTCAGCTAGCCTTTAATGAACTGTTCTCAACAAAACTGAAAGTTTAAGAATGTGTTTTAGGGGGCCTTTCATTTGCAGGAATAAAAATATTTGTATCTGGTGACTAGGAAGATACTCCCCCCTCCCCCGTTTTTTATGAAGATTTTTGAGGAAAAGCAAAACCCCTATAATTTGTAAATTGAATTTTCCTGTAACTCTCAGGTTTTCTTCCTTGACAGTTTTACAGTATATGTTGTCCTGCTCCAAGTCTGTGAGTGCACTGGTGTAAATATGCGCCTCAGTGTGTCAGTGGTCTTTGAGACCAAGAAAGATGAGGACAGGAATGTCCTCAGAGGCTGTGTAAGTTCGTCTGCAGCCAGCTTTTTCTTTTCTGTTTTACTTTTTAATTAATTAATTAATTAATTACTTTTATTGTGAAAATACCATACAGAGGGGTTACAATTACATGGGCAAGATAGTGAGTACATTTCTTATCAAGCATTGTTGCTTCCTCCTTTGTTTCCCCATACCATCCCTTCCCCTCTCTACCCCCTCACCCTCCCACCCCCTACCACCCCCAGTCCCACCTCTCCCTCCCCACCCTGCCAAAGTTGTAAAGTTCATTTTTCAACATAATGTCTTATACATTTAAAAACCTGAAAAAGGAAATCAAAACAGAACTTAGAAAGTGGCAAAACCTCCCATGCTCCTGGATTGGAAGGATCAATATCGTGAAAATGGCAGTACTTCCCAAGGCTATCTACAAATTCAATGCAATACCTATCAATATTCCTACCTCATTCTTCAAGGAAATAGAAGATGCAATCCAAAAATTCATATGGAACAATAAAAGACTCCGAATAGCAAAAATGATCCTTAACAGAAAGAACAGTGCTGGAGGAATATCAATACCAAATTTCAAACTCTACTACAAAGCCATAGTAATCAAAACAGTTTGGTACTGGCACAAGAACAGACCTCAGGACCAATGGAATAGAATTGAAAATCCAGGAATGAACCCACAGACCTATAGCCATCTAATCTTTGATAAGGGAGCTAAAAACATAGAATGGAAGAAACACAGCCAGCCTTAAGAGTATTTTCTAGCCTTGGTCTTCTTGAAGAGGAAGAGAAGAAGGCTTCTCATCATCCTTAGTCTCCCCTTTCCATCTTATTGATAATGCATTGACTATCACTTATTGAACACCTGTTTTGTGTACAATGCTGTTACAGTGTTTTCTTAAGTTTTCAGCTTCTCTTTTGATTAGGTTGGTAATGTCACAAGAACCCAGTTTGTGATGGTTGTGGAGTCACTGTTCCTTAGGGCTAAGGTTTCAGGTCAGGCTTACATGAATCCACACGTAGGTCGCTAATTCTATATTCATCGTCCCCAGGTATATTCTGCATATGCCACCAGGCTGTGTTTATCAGCTATCTCTCCCGCAGTTGTGGTTGTCAGCATAAAAAATCTTTTAAAGGGTTGAATTCAGTAGCATGGGGGGGACTGTAGTTTGGTTTCAGCTCTTAATGCTTTGAAACTTTCACATCTAATCTTCTTAAGTTTTTTTTTTTACTTAATTAACATTTGCATATTTATCTCCATTTGGCTCTATTATGTGTTAAGTTCTGGAAACAGACTTTGGAATGACCTTTTTTTGGTGTGTGTGCTAGTCCTGGGTCTTGAACTGGGTTCTGTCCTTGAGCTTTTTTGTTCAAGGGTAGTGTTCTGCGATTTAAGCCACCACTCCATTTCTGGATTTTTAGTAGTTAGTTGGAGATAAGAGTTTCATGGATTTTTTGCTTGGGCTGGTCAAACTGCAACCCTCAGATTTCAGCCTCCAGAGTAGCTAGAATTACAGGCTTCACCAGTGCCCTGTGACTCCTACTTCTTAAGGAATTCGGCCTCTTAGATTGAGATCTTATCTCCTTTTTAAGTTCCCAAACTAGGTGTAGGTTACTGGAAATGTAAGACTTTTGACTCTATCATTGGTAGACCCATTCATAGTCCTTGTAAAATGTTGCTGAGTTAGCTTTAAGTCTTATGTTGAGAAACAAAGTGAAGTTGTCAGGCAATGAGACTTTGAGTTCAGTGTCTCTCCTTCATAAAAACACTCATGATTTTGTTTCAGACTGATTTTCTGTTTTAGTTTTCACTGTCTGAGTTTTTCCTGATAACTTTGAAAGGCACATGTGCTTTCATATAGCTTGCTGTAAGGACTCGCTTTAATGTTACTTAAACTATTTTATCTTTACTTGCATGTTATTTATTCATCTTAATTGTAAAACTTCCTTCTGATGGGCACTTGAGTAACAGCAAGAGGGAAGTAAAGAATGACAATAGGATGAGAGTCATATATATCTGTTCTGCCTTTTATTTATACAAGATTTTTGTGCTTCCATTTATAATTAAGCTGTTTTGGGCATATTAGTATATATAAATTGCTCTTCAAAACATTTTTAGATATAACAATGAGATTTGAAATTTTATATATATGTTTATCTATGTATATGCACACCTGCCTCTGCATACACACACATATAGCTCATTTCTCTTTCTCCTTTCTTTGGCATGGATGTTCAAAGACCTCGATGGCATTCTTTAATTGCAAAGTACAATCTGAGTCATTTACCTGAATCTGCCATGATTGGCTGTGACAGACTTGTTCGGATATTCTGCCTAAACCCTGGCCTCCTTGTGGGGTTGTGGAAGGTAAGGTGTGTCTCATATCTACTGTGTTCATTTCTTCATCACAGCTTTGCAATTATACAGCATTCTGTCTGAGATTGAATGTGAACTTCCTGGTGACTTTTATGTAACTTCATCTTAACAACCTCATATTTCTGGCTCTGCGACCCTCTGTTCTACTGAGTTGGGCTTATTCTGCTATCACACGTGGGAAGCCACCTCCTCCTGCCTATTTTTGTTAACATTTTTTTAATGTCAGGGGATTATCTCCTGTTGCCTTCCAATCCATTTTTTTTCCTGTTGCTTTCATGTTCTTTCTCTACCAGAGCCCCTGTTACTACACACTTAACACTGGGTTCTCCAAGCATGTGTCTTTCCTGGTTGTGGCATAGGGCATAATCTGATTTTCAGTGTCAAGTGTCTGTAAAGTAGTTGTCCTTTCTCTCTATATAGGTTTCTTGTTTTTACTGGTGAGGTTGATTGTCACCTCCTCCTCTGGGCCTATTTTTTGTCAGTGACTTAGTGAAAATTGTAATGGTATCATATACCTCTGTTCATTTAGGTTTATAACTTTGGATTATGGCTGTTTTAAAAAGAGCCGCTCACAGATAGAAATCTGAGAACAGTAGTATGCCTCTGTATACAATGTCTAGACAGAATCAGTCTGTAGTTCCATGCAGCATCATATTCTTTTATCTTGCCAATTGTGACAGTCATTATTCTTTCTCTTTATGTGTTATGGTGACTTGTGGGTGAGGCAGAAGTTTGCTTGTTCAACATATCTTGAATTGAATTCTTGGATCCATGTTGCTTGCAGAGTTACAAGGACTGTTGTCCTCTGCTTAGCTATTGGAGAATGGCCCCTTCAGGTTTACCACTCAAGGAGTACCTCTACCAGTCAGCATTACTATGGATCTGGGACAAGTGGGTCAGTTTCTTTTTGCTCTTTTTTTTTTTTTTTTTGGGTCCGGTCGTGGGGCCTGAACTCTGGGCCTGGGCGCTGTCCCTCAGCTCTTCAGCTCAAGGCTAGCGCTCTACCACTTGAGCCACAGCGCCACTTCCGGCTCTTTTTTCTTTTTGCTTATGTGGTGCTGAGGAATCGAACCCAGGGCCTCAGGCATGCAAGGCAAGCGCTCTACCACTGAGCCACCTTCCCAGCCCTCTTTTTGCTCTTTAATCTGAGAGGCAAAAGGTAAAGCCAAATCTAATGATTTCCAGGGCATTTACCAAACCAAGCAGTTATATGGAAAGGAACATTATGACAATAATGTTCATTATTTGTGGAATAAAACTAGTATCTAAAAGTATTTCACAGTATTGTTTTTATATTTAAAAAGAGTTCGAAACAGCCTGGAATTGACAATTGCAACCATTTAATAGAATATTTTGATGTTTTATGAGTACTAGGATCATAATTCTTTCAGAAATGCATGTTCTGTATACTTGAGTAGATTATGGTCTTACTGTCAGTATGATATGTAAGTCTCATTATATAATAATACTGCATTAGTAGTAATAATGATTATACTGAAGTGAGTTTTATTTCTAAGAATCTGCATGTATCTGCAAGTTGAATGTTGTGATATTCACAATGACCTTGTGAAAAATTTAAAGCATTTCAGTTAAAAAATGTACTCTTTTCAATTAACTTTTCAGAATGAGGAAGAACTGGCTTTTGTCATGGCAAATCTTCATTTCCATCACCTTGTGGAGAGGAGCACGTTAGGGTCAGCCACTCTGTATGTATCTGTATGTGGGTGAATCAAGTTTTAATATGGTCAGATATAAAGCATTAGAAGTTGATGCCATCTTAACATCCAGAGAATAGCTATGAAGATATTGTGCTTTTAGTCAGTAGACACAAGCCAACAAGCATAGTTACTTGTTGCTGAATAATGGCATTATTCATGATTATATATTTACTTTATTTATTCTAGGTTAAGGAATTGATACCTAGGAGAATATTTATAAGACAGGAAGATTTCATTAGTATAAGATGCCACCACTGTTCTTCAAGTTCTTGCACTCAGTTACTATTTGTATTTTGTGACACAAGTAGACCCATATCCTCAAACTGAATCTGGTCTGCAGATGTGTTTTGTTTGGGTGTGTTTTAATGCATTTATATACAATCAGATGGGGAGCATGCTTTCCATTCCCTTGCAGCTCTTACCCTTCATATGGACTTAGGTGCTTTCTTATTCACATTTTTTATGTTATCTTAAAAGCTCCTGGATGCTTTCAAGTGTGTTAATCCTTATGTGGTAAGGTTTTTCTTGTTGAAAGGTATGTTTCATCTTAGCTTGAGATTTTTGCTTGGGTCTCTAACATGTAGATCTGTTATTTTATGCATTCACCTGCTAAGTACCTCAATCGCTGGCTGCCGAGACCACTGAGGACAGAGTGGCCTTTGTAGAATTGCTGTCCTGGGGTTGGTCTCAGAAAACATGTTTACTGTGGTAGTCCTATGTCTTCCCATGGAATTCATATCCCTGCCAGTTTATATAGACTTTTGTAAGAAGAACATGGAGCAGTTCTTTTAGGTTCATGGTATGGAAGATTATTGGGATTCCCATACCGTCTCATTGGTGGGAGATAGTGCTTTGAATGAATGTTAATTTTTTAGAAGTATTTTAAGCCCAAGTATTTCTTCTCTGATACTGACAAATTTGTGAATATGTGTTTTTCAGCCCCTATGAACTTCCTCCTCACAGTCCCTTTTTGGATGACAGCCCAGAGTATGGACTGAGTGGCTACCAGCTCCATGTTGACATGCACGGTGGTGGAGTTTTCTACCTGTGTGGTACATTTCGCAATCTCTTCTCCAGAAAAGGTGAAGGTAATTAACTCTTGTGTCATTTTGAAATTAAAAGGTTATAGAGACCAGGGAAGCCATTTTTATTCATGAGTTAAGAACTGTCCTTCTACTTGGCTACAGTATAGTCTGTCAGCATAGCTGTGTTCCCTGATCCTTATTTTACTCTAGGACACATGAGTTTTCTCAGCCAGAGCAGATCTCTTTAGCTTCTGCCTCTGTGTCCTTCATCACCCTCACTTTCTTACCTTCTGGATGTGGCCTTCATTCATCTTTTTTTCCTGATATTTCCTTATTATTCCCCTCCCTTATCTTCCCTTCTTTCTCAGAAATTTAGTTTATATCCACAGAGCAGTACAGTTCCTATCCAGAATGAAAACAAAGGGAAACTACTCTTTCTTCTGGATTTACTGCATCAGTGTTTTCTATATCTGCTAAAAGTGAGAGGCTGGGGTAGCCAAAGAAAAGGAGAGAGTTTGAGCTCATCCAGAGAAAAGAGTGTAGAATGAACACTATTCTGTCTGTTCTGTTGATCTGTCAATTCCTTTTGATATCATTTTGCTATATCCTGTAAACTTGGAGTTTGTCCCAAAGATTTGTGTAAAAAAATTGGAACATTTTTGGTAAGCATATTTTATAGGAGAAATATACACTGTATTATACTTATTAAGAGTCATATAATGTCAAGTTGTCTTACTATTAGCAATACTGAATTTTATCATTTTGTTTGGAAGATGGCTACCATTTCTCTTCATTATAAAAGTAGTCCTTTTCCAAACACATTATTCTCTAAAGTTTTCTACCTAGAGGAGCTGACATCCATCTTTTGCCTAAATCTTCTGCGTTCAGGAAATGTTGATTTACTTATTGCTGTGTTTACTAGTTGAGCTTTATAAAACATATTCTTTTATCACTGGATGAACTATAGGAGTAGGATTAGAGCTGGGTGCCTGTGGCTCACACCTGTAATTCCAGTTACTCAGGAGGCTCGGATCTGAGGATTGTGATTTGAAGCCTGCAGTCTGTGAGATTCTCATCTCCAAAAAGTTAGCAATGGGGCTGTGGCACAAGTGGTAGAGCTGTAGCCTTGGGCATGAAATCTCAGGGACAGCACCCAGGCCCACAGTTAAAGTCCTAGGACTGGCACACACTCACAGAAAAAGAAAGATTAGTGCTTATTTCCCCTTTAACTACTGATTTTCAGATAAAGAAAATGATTGCCACTTATTATGATAGAAATGATTTTGAGCTCTCTCTTCTCCTCTTTCCACTCCCTCTCTTTTAAACTTTTGACTCTAGGATTTTCATTTATTTGAAAATAATGTTATAGGTATTGTTCTTTCTGAAGCTAAAACTGTCACGCAGTTGACCATTGGGATGTACTTCAAGCTTGCTCTATTCCCTTCAGATTTCCCTTCATTAGTCTGCTGGCATTTTTCACTTTTTGTGTGTGTGTGTGTGTGTGTGTGTGTGTGTGTGTGTGTGTGTGTGTGTGTGTGTGTGTGTGTGTGTGTGTGTGTGTGTGTGTGTGTGTGTGTGTGTGTGTGTGTGTGTGTGTGTGTGTGTGTGTGTGTGTCCATCTCCTATCTTGAACTCGGGGCTTGGGTGCTGTCTCCAAGCTTTTTATCTTTCTCTCCTTTCCCCCTGATAAGTGTGGCTAGAAGCTTGTCATTTTTACTCATTTCAGAGAATCAGCTTTTGGCTTCTTTAGTATTTCTTAGCTGTCTTATTTTGTGTATAATTTTTAACATGGATTTTTATTCTCTATCTTTTCATTTGTAATTCTGTAAATAGGGAGTTAAAGCTATTGACTCAAAAACCTTGTTTTTATAATACAGAGACATTTAGTGCTATAAATTTCCACCTAAGTATTGCTTTAGTGGTATTACACAGTTTCTCCTTTGTTTTATTATCTTTTCTACTCATGTATCAGTGAAATTTCTGTCTCTATAACAAGTACCTGATATAATCAGCTCTAAGGAGTAAAGCTTTATTTTGGCTTTTGGCTTTAGAGGTTCTAGTTCATGGTTGGTTGGCACTATTGCTTTTGAGCATTTGATGAGATAACATATTATGGGGAAACATGTACTGAAGGAAAAATGCTTAACTTGTGGTTGGGAAGTAAAAGAAAGAGGAAGAGGAAGGAACCTGGTCCCATAATCCTCTTTGAGATAATGGATTATCTTTTTTTCTATTTCTGGGCTTGAACTCAGGGCCTCAGATTTTTTACTCAGGCTACTCAGATCTCAGCCTTTCTCAGTGCTAAGATAACACATGAGCTACTGGTACCTGGCTACTTAAGGTTTTTATTATATATTCTTATAAGTTAAGGAAGTTTATTTATTTAATTTTTGTGTAAGTACTAGGGTTTAAACTCTGCCTGAGCACTGGCTTTTAGTTCTTTTCTTTTCCCTCAAGGCTGGTGGCTCTTCCTCTTGAGCCATAGCTCCACTTCTGGCTTAAGAATGTCATGGACTTTCCTTCCCAGGTTGGCTTTGAACCACCATCCTCAGATCTCAGCCTCGTGAGTAGCTAGGATTATAAGCAATACTGGTACTTATGGTAATAATAATGATAATGCCGTGGGTTTCTGAGTGTCCCCGATACTACAGTGTGCTCTGTGTGTGTGTGTGTGTGTGTGTGTGTGTGTGTGTGTGTGTGTGTGTGTGTGTGTGTTTGTAAGAGAGAGAGAGAGAGAGAGAGAGAGAGAGAGAGAGAGAGAGAGAGAGAGAGAGAGAGAGAGAGAGAGAGAGAGAGATTTTCTTAATCAGAATCCACAACTTTCATCAGATTATCAGAGATGTCTGAGGCCAAGAAATCATGGCCTACACTGCAGGGAGACTAGGGAATTCTGAAGGAATGCCATTCATAAGGATCAGGTACCTTGTGTTTGCACCCACACTTGTTGACCCTCACAACCAGTGGCTATCCTACTTCTGGTACCTCATATCTTCTAGCATATCAGCACCGACTTGAACATGTTCAGATTGAGGCCAGGCCTTGATGTCTGCTGTTTCACATGTCCACAGAGGTTACTGTGGTCTGCTTCTTTGTCCTTATTTTCTTTTTTTTTTTCTGACAATCCAGAAGAAGGATTGAAGTCCCTCTTCTTATGTGCTTTACTTGTACCTTTTTCTTTAGAAAGAAGCAGCCCCACAAATTCACCTATAGGCAGAGTGATTGATTCTTTGTATCGACAGTAGGATGCTAAACAATACAAAGTAAGATTCTTCAAAATCTGAATACAGCCACTCTTACAACTTGTTACTCTTTTTTTAAATTTTTATTTATTTTTTATTGTGAAAATACTGTACAGAGGGGTTACAATTACATGGGCAAGATAATGAGTACATTTCTTTTTTTTAATATTAATATATATTTTATTGTAAAGATACTGTACAGAGGGGTTACAGTTTCATGAGTGAGGTAATGAGTACATTTTCTATTGAGCATTGTTGCCTCCTCCTTTGTCTTTCCCCTACCATCCCTTCCCTCCCCCACTCCTCCCTCCCCACCCCCAAAGTTGTATAGTTCATTTTCAACATAGTGTCTTGTACATCTCATTGTTACAATGGGTCAACCTGTATTTTTTTTAATTGTGAAAATACTGTACAGAGGGGTTACAATTACCTGGGCAAGATAGTGAGTACATTAACATAGATACACATCTGTTCTGATCTAACCTGGTTATATCAGAATGGTTTCTATAGTTTACCAGCTAATCTGTTAATGTTTTTTTTTTTTTTTTTTTTTTTTTTTTTTGTCAGTCATAGGGCTTAACCTCTGGGCCTGGGTGCTGTTCCTCAGCTCTTCAGCTCAAGGCTAGTGCTCTACCACTTGAGCCACAGTGCCACTTCTGGTTTTCTAGTGGCTTATTAGAGCTAAGAGTCTCACAGACATTCTTGCCTGGGCTGGCTTTGAACCGTGAACCTCAGATCTCAGCCTCCTGAGTAGCTAGGATTACAGTTGTGAGCCACTGGCACCTGGCTCTGCTAATGTTTTTTTTTTTTTATTTATAATTTACCAGCTTATCTGTAAAAATTATTTCTAAGACATTCTCATTTTATATTTTTAAGTTTTAAAATGTGAGATAGTTTCATGGTACATAAATACAGAGATTTCCTATATTGTCTCTATGTAGGATTTACCAATTATAAAATTTTTCAAAACTTAGATAACTTTTTCAAAATGTACCAAAAATGTGCTATATACATATATGGAAATATGTATATATGGAAATACATATATATATATATCATTCTATTTCCATTCTATGTAGCTGTCTGTCTACTATGCAACTATTTACATGCTTATAAGTACTCACTATTATAGGCTTCCATTAAAGTTTCATATTTACTTTAATTATTTAATTTAGTCTTTATTGGGAGCAGGTCTTTGACCAGGTGTCTACAGCTCAGCGTACTCACTTCTTTTTTTATTTTTATTTTTATTTTTTGTGAACATACTGTACAAAGGGGTTACAATTACATGGGCAAGATAATGAGTACATTTCTTATCAAGCATTGCAGCCTCCTCTTTTGTTTACCCTTCACATCCCTTCCCAGCCTCCCCCTGCCCCCCCTCCCCCGCACCAAAGTTGTAAAGTTCGTTTTCGACATGACAACTTGTACTTCTCATTGTTGCAACAGGTCCACCTGTATCCTTAAATGACTTGTTTTTCCCCATCTCCTCCACAAATTATACCGACATCAAATATAGTGAAAGCAGGGGTTATACTGTGGGGGAGGGACATACAAAGCAACAAAGAAATAATCTTATAAATGCGTTAGGAACAAATGCATGAAAGAAAAAAAAACATTTAAATACATATCTAAGGGTTCATTTTCCTAACATCACATTATTTGACCTTTTCTGCTTGACTCATACATATACTAGATATTGCAAATAAGGGAAACATGGGACCTATGTTTCTTTGGGCTTGGCTTACTTCACTTAATATAATTTTTTCCAAGCCTTTCCATTTCCTAACAAATGGGGCAATGTCATTCTTTCTGATGGAGGCAAAGAATTCCATTGTGTATATATACCACATTTTCTTGATCATTCATCTACTGAGGGGCATCTGGGTTGGTTCCATATCTTAGCTATGGTAAATAATATTGCAGTAAACATAGTTGTGCTGGTAGCTTTAGTGTGGTCTTGTTTGTAAACATTTGGGTAAATGCCCAAAAGTGGGATTGCTGGGTCATAGGGGAGCTCTATGTGAAGTCTTTTGAGGAACCTCCATACTGCTCTCCAAAGTGGTTGAACAAGTTTACACTCCCACCAACAATGAAGTAAGGTTCCCTTCTGTCCACATCCCCTTCAGCATCTGTAGTTGTTAGAGTTCTTGATTTTTGCCATTCTAACTGGGGTGAGGTGGTATCTCAATGTTGTTTGGATTTGCATTTCTTTTATGGCTAGGGAGGTTGAGCATTTCTTCATGTGTCTGTTGGCCATCCTTCTTCTTCTTCTTCAGAGAAGTTTCTCTTTAAGTCTTTAGCCCACTTATTTATTGGGCAGTTGTTTCTTTGAGGATTTGTTGTTGGGGGATTTAATTTTTTGAGTTCCAAGTATATTTTAGATATGAGACCCTTGTCCGTTGTATGGCTAGTAAAGATCTTCTCCCAATTGGTGGGCTTTCTATTGATCTTGCTAGCTATGTTGTTTGCCATGCAGAAGCTCTGCAACTTTATGCAATCCCATTTGTCCAACCTTTCTTTGATTTGTTGTGTTTCCGGGTCTCTATTAAGAAAATTTTGGCCTGTGCCAAGGAGACCTAGGGTTTCTCCTATTCCATCCTGTAATGTTTTCAGAGTGTCTGCTTTGACTTCGAGGTCTTTGATCCATTTGGAGTTGATTCTGGTGCAGGGTGATATATAAGGATCTAGTTTTAGTTTTCTACAAGTAGTTAACCAATTTTGCCAGCACCATTTACTGAAGAGCTGTCTTTCTTCCATTCTATTTTTTTAGCTCCCTTATTGAAGATTAGATGACTATAGGTCTGAAGGCTCATTTCTGGGTTTTCAATTCTATTCCATTGGTCAGTACCAAGCTGTTTGATTACTGTGGCTTTATAGTAGAGTTTGAAATTTTGTATTGATATTCTTCCAGCATTGTTCTTTCCGTTGAGGAGCGTTTTTGCTATTCGGGGTCTTTTATTGTTCCATATGAATTTTTGGATTGCCTCTTCTACTTCCTTGAAGAATGAGGTTGGAATTCTGGTAGGTATCTCATTGAATTTGTAGATAGCTTTGGGAAGTATTGCCATTTTCACGATGTTAATCTTTCCAATCCAGGAGCATGGGAGGTTTTGCCATTTTCTAAGTTCTGTTTTGATTTCCTTTTTCAAGATTTTAAAGTTTTCATCATAGAGGTCCTTCACTTCTTTGGTTAAGTTAATTCCTGGGCATTTTATTTTTTTGTGGGGCTATTACAAATGGAGTTGCTTTCCTAATTTCAGCCACACTTTTCTCATTATTGGCATACAGAAAAGCCATTGATTTTGGGGGGTTAATTTTATACCCTGCTACTTTGCCAAAGTTTTGAATCAGCTTGAGTAATTTGGGAGTGGAGTCTATGGGATTCTTTAAATACAAGATCATGCGTACTCACTTCTATAAAGCTACTGCCAAGAAAACTTCTGAGCTTGGCCCCACATAATTAAAGATGGGAGTTAAACACCTAGATCTACAGTTTCCCCGTGTATGTTTGCTGTTTGATGTGTAGGTGGAGTGTATCATAGGCTGTGAGAGTCTTAAATCGTTGGCATAGGTGAGGTCAGGGTGAGGTGCTTCTGTTCTGACTGGCTACAGTAACAATCCAGTCCCTTGTTAAGGCTAATTGGTTGTCACACATTGAAGAGGTTGGGGGAAATGAAGGAGAAATGGGAAATCGGGACAGAGTAATTTGTCCTTCTTTTTTCTTCTTATAATATAAAGGCTTCCCATAGGATCTCAATTGCATTTCTTCTTTATTCAGTTCTATGAAGCGTCACCAGAGGGCACTGTTGTCATCACAGAGTGTCACATTTTTAAAAAGTACAGCTAGAATGTCCTTTATAGTTTTTGAGAAACTCTCTTGGTACCTGTGGTATATTTAGTGAATTTCAGCTGTGTCATTGCAGTTGGGGATGACAGAACTTTGCCCCTATTCTTCTATTTGCTCTCCTTATCAAGGAGGAACTGTTATCACCGTGCCCTTAGAATTAAGTAGCTCTCCCTGCTCCTTGTCCATGAGTTGTGAGCGAACTGGCTGGTCCTCATGAGGCAGTTTGGATGGAACGTCAGAGTGAAGAGGTTGGCTTCTTTTGGTTCCTTTGTTAGCAGATAGGTCTGGAATGGAGAGATGAGCCAGGCATGAGAGGAGACAAGATCTTGCCCTTATGAGGTGAGGTGCAGAGAGCTTGTGGGGCAGACACATGCTGGAAGGGTGGGGCTAGGAACTCTGAAATGGCTCTGAGCAGGGGCATGAGAGAGTTGCCAGGGGTTGGTGTTGAGAATAACGCAACCACATTCAGTGTTCAGACCCACAGGCTTCCAGCCCAAGAGGCCACTTGTCAGTAGAAAGGAGAAAGCTTTAAATGGGCCATAGTTTATAAAAAGAGCCTAAATTGGGCTGGGAAGGTGGCTCAGTGGTAGAGTGCTTGCCTTGCATGCATGAGGCCCCAGATTTGATTCCTCAGCACCACATAAGGAGAAAAAGCTGGAAGTGGTGCTGTGGCTCAAGTGGTATAGTGCTGGCTTTGTGCTTAAGAGCTGAGGGACAGCGCCCAGGCCCAGAGTTCAGGCCCCACAACCAAAAAAAAAAAAAAAAAAAAAAAAAAAAAGAGCCTAAATTTTTAGCCAGGCGCTGGTGGCTCATGCCTGTAATCCTAGCTACTCAGGAGGCTGAGATCTGAGAATCGTGGTTCAAAGCCAGCCCAGGCAGGAAAGGCCATGAGACTTTTATCTCCACTTAACCACCAGAAAACCAGAAGTGGTGCTGTGGCTCAAGTGGTAGAGTGCTAGCCTTGAGCTGAAGAGCTGAGGGATAGTGCTCAGGTCCAGAGTTCAAGGCTCCCCATCCCTCAACAGAGCCTGAATTTGATCATTATATAGGGCCATTTCGTTTTTAAATCCGGATTCTGCTTATGTACCCATTTACTTCATATATTAATTGCAATTCTTTTGGATTGCAATTGTAATAGCAATTATAAAATTTGTGAAATTATATCTCAGATTGATCTGGAAATACACATATGGCTGGGAAAATTTGTCTTAAAATTTTTTATTAGAATTAGTATAATCTTTTCTGTATATGATATGAGTATACCCTATAGGAAAGCAATAAAATACAAAACCAGGGAGCCAGCACAGTTGTAAAAGCTACACCATGGTCATCTACCTCTCCTCCCACCAGAGGGAGGCACCGCTGTGTGTGTTAACTGCTCTTGTAATTACATTCTTTGTATCATGAAATGACGCATAGGTTAGTATAGAGCAGACACATGTGATCACCATCCAGGTCCTGATTAAATTTTGATCATAGCCAGCAGAGATCTGTATAGTATGTAATATACCCTCTAAAACACCATTCACTAAGAAAGTATGCTCCTCCTGGGAATAAAAATCCAGGTGAAAGGGCAGAATAATTCCACGTGATTTTTGTAGTTCAAGATTCCTTGGTCAAATTATTTTATATACATAAATCCTTTATCCACATTCTGATAAACATTATACTCATAGAGAGCAATTATTAGCTATTTTAACTAATTGCCTCATGGTATACTGTATGTCTGGATATATCATCATCCTTTAAAGGATTTGTATGTATGTATTTCTTTAGAATGTTAGTATAGAATACATTGTGTAGACTTAGTTTAACAGGCTAAACTATCACTCGAGTTGACTATACAGGGAATGCAAATAATATTCAAAGGATGAATGCTGTGTTCATTTTCAGACAGTATAGTCCAATGAAATGTTCAGAATGAGTTCTAGAAATTTGGTGCTGTCTACCTCCTAATAACATTTTTCTGAATTTAATATACTTTTAAGATATATACATGTATTGTAAAGATACTGTATAGAAGGGTTACAGTTGCATGAGTAAGGTATGAGTACATTTCGTATTGAGCTTTTGTTTCCTAACTATCCCATGTATGTTTGACATACAAGGTTCTTTGAATTTTTTGCTTTTTGGTTCACACAGCTGAAACAAACAGAAGTCCTTTGTTAGCTCTTGGTTCCTTAGTCCCAGAGGCAGAGGTTGGCTGAATGATAATGCTCTGAGATGAGTATTGCTTTACTGGTTAATAGGCTGCCAGCAGCGTCCTAGGTCAGCAGAGCTGCTTTTTACTCATCTTGAGGTTGTGACTGAGGCTGCTGGGTTCTGATTTCAAATATGTTTTCAGCAGCCCAGCACCCAGATGTGAACCCTAAGTCCTCTTTTTCTGTTTGCCCATCACTACCTTCTCAGATCAGAACATGCTCTGCTCTGTGTGGTCAGGAGTGCCGTAGGTCCTTCAATTTTATAACATGTCATTCACATTTCTGGACGTTACTCTCCTTCAGTAAGAAACTTGTTATAGGTTTCTCTGCTTTTCAGCTCTACTGGAGAGTATTCATCACTGTGTCCTTCCTTCTTCCTCAGCGGTTTGACTATGTGGAACTTTATCATACTCCTTCCCCAAGGAACTAGAGAATTTCCTTTCTTTGTATTTTATGTATTTTTCAACTTTGACAAGTCATGGCAATATTAAAAGTTTTAAAAATGGATCTATATAAGCTCTTTTCGAAGAAAAATTTATGATCCTTGAACCTGCACATATTTGCTGCCTGTCCTTTGTGTATTGTTGGTAAAATTAAGCTACAAGGAAGATTCGGGGAGGAAACATTTTGCCATCTCTACTGAATTTATGAGAGACAAGAGGGTAAAAGGGATAAACATCAAAGGGAATACTGCAATAATAATTTGTGGCTGTGAGCTAAGGTAAGCTTATAACAGTGCTGTGTATGTTTTCTCATACACAATTTGCTTTCTTTTTTTTCTTTCTTTTTTTGGGGGGAGTCGGTCGTGGGGCTTGAACTCTGGGCTTGAGTGCTGTCCCTCAGCTCTTCAGCTCAAGGCGAGCATTCTACCACTTGAGCCACAGCGCCACTTCCAGTTTTCTAGTGGTTTATTGGAGATAAGAGTCTCACGGACTTTCCTGCCCTGGCTGGCTTAGAACTGAGATCCTCAGATCTCAGCCTCCTGAGTAGCTAGGATTACAGACATGAGCCACCGGTGCCCAGCTCCGAGCATGCATTTCTGAGAATCTTCTCCCTGAGGAGTCACAATAGTTTTCCTAGTTCAGGGTTTGTTTTTTTCAGGGAGGGGGGGGGGATCTGGAGCTTGAACTCAGGGCCCAGGCACAGTCCCTGAGCTTTTTTTTTGCTCAAGGCTAGTGCTCTACCACTTGATCCACACCCCACTTCTGGCTTTTTTAGTGCTTAACTGGAGGACTTTCCTTGAACTGTGATCTTCATATTTCAGCCTTCTGAGTAGCTAGGATTATAGGCATGAGCCACTGGTGCCCATCATGCAGCGTTTTCATTGCAGGCTGGTCATGTTGGCCTCTACTATCTAGTACTACCACTTTTCCTGACCCTAGAAACAAGGATGTTCAGCATAAACCACATGGTACAGTTAGTTAGGCACAGTGAACCATCCTTACATGCCAGGAAATGATAGGAGAACACTTTCAAATTAAATTCCTAGACATAGTCGTGCTGTAACCAGGCCTCATGAATAGAATAGGCAGATTCAGACCTGCTGTATTAGTATTTTCCTGTTCAACTCTCCATTAACATTTTGGTGAAATAACCGGGTAGCCTGGTGAGGAGAAGAGAGGAAATAGTCCAGTTATGTCTTTGAAGTGTAAATGGACCTTGCCAAAGGGTCTGATCAGCAATGCAAAGTATAAAGCATTGTATATTCATTTGATCTTAGTATCAAAGTAATTATTACCAATTTTCAGAAGCTGAAGGAAAAAGGTTTTGCACAGTACTGTTATCAGTATTGATAGGAACAGTCATAGTAAAGAAGCAGAAGTCATTTTGAATAACAAAGTATGCTTCTCCTTTCATTTGACTTTTTAATATTCGTTCTTTACTTTTTAGAGTAGTTTTGGGTTTACAGCAAAAATGGTAGGAAAGTATAGAGATTTACTATACTGTTATTCTCTGTTACACAAATAAAGTGGATTTAATATCCCCATCAGAATAGAACATTTGTACAGTTGGTGATCATAGATTGGGACATCATTATTACTTAAAGACTATATAGTTTATAGTAAATTCTGCCTGGGAATTGTGTATTTTATGGGTTTGGATAAATGTTATATATCTACCATTATAGTATTAGAATAGTTTTACCTAAAAAGTCTCCTGTCTTCTACCTGTCTCTGTCATCACATCAACTTCAATGTTTTCCAGGTTGTCAAACAGTTGGAATCATGGTATATTGGCTTTCAGATTCTCTTGTTTGAGTTAGTAAAAAAGCACTAAGTTTTCTCTATGTTCTTTTCATGGATTCATAGCTCATTTCATTTTAGGACTTAATAGTATTTCATTGTCTAGATGTATTTCAGTTTTTCCATTTATCTTGGTTGCTTCCAAATTTGGGCAACTGTGAATAAAACTATTACTATTTACATGCAAATTTTGATATGGCATAGGTTTTCAGTTTCTTTGACTACCAAGGAGCATGACTTTGTAAGAAATTAGCAAATTGTCTTTGGATATGTCTGTACATTCCTAAAGGCAATAAATGATGATTCCTTTTGGTTTGCATTAAAAAATTATGGTAAGGGTGATTACAGTTACATAAGTAAGGTAATGAGTACATTTCTGGTCGAACGTAGTTACCTCCTCTTCTCCCACTTTCCCTCCCCGCCCCAGCTCCCCTCCTCCCCAAGTTGTCAAGTTTGTTTCCAACATACTGTCCTGTGAGTATCGCTGGTGCATTGGCTCTCCTTGTGTTCTTTCTCTCACCACTTTGTTATTCTCCTTTTCTTCCCCAGATCAGGTAAACATATATACAAGACTCAGGGTGCCAAAATGAAAAACAGCGACAACAGGGGATAAACCAAATGGGAAAAAAAAGAAGGAAAAAAAAATAACGTCACACAGTACATTAAAAACAAAACCAAAAAACCCTCCAAAATTTCTTGTTTATATACCTTGGAGTACATAGCTATTGTGCTATTGTGATCCTCTGCTAGGACTATCCTAGACATATACTAATTATTACAAAGGAGGGAAACCATGGAGCCTATGTTTCTTTGGATCTGGTGAAGCTTCCTAAATAAAGATTCAGAAAAACAACAAATTAAAGAAAGGTTGTACAAATGGGATTACATTAAACTGCAGAACTTCTGCATGGTGAAGGCATAGCTAGCAAGATAAACAGAAAGCCCACAGATTGGGAGAAGATCTTTACTAGCTACACAACAGACAAGGGCCTCATATCAAAAATATACCCAGATGGGGCTAGGAAGGTGGCTCAGTGGTAGAGTGCTTGCCTTGCATGTATGAGGCCCTGAGTTCAATTCCTTAACACCATATAAGCAGAAAAAGCTGGAAGTAGCGCTGTGGCTCAAGTGGTAGAGTGCTAGCCTTGAGATGAAGAGCTGAGGGACAGAGCCCAGATCCAGAGTTGCCTGATGACCGGCAAAAAAAAAAAATCTATACATTTATATCTATTATCTACCAAAAGCTCAAAAAATTAAACTCTCCAATAACAAATATTCAAAGAAACAACCTCCCCATTAATAAGTGGGCTAACGAATTAAAAAGAGACTTCTCTGGAGAAGAAGTAAGAATAGCCAATAGACACATGAAGAAACATTCAACATCGCTGGCCATAAAAGCAATGCATTGAGATTCCACCTCACCCCAGTTAGAATGGCTATTATTAAGAAAACAAATAATAACAGATGCTGATGGGAATGTGGCCAAAAGAGAACGCTACTACACTGTTGGTGGGAATGTAAGCTGGTTCTACCACTCTGGAAAGGAGTATGAAGGTTCCTCAAAAGACTAAACATAGAAACTACCCGATCATCTAGCAATCCCACTCCTGGGCATTTACCAAAATGAACACAAACAAGGCCACATTAAAGCTACCAACGACACATGTTTATTACAGTATTATTTAAGATAGCTAAGATATGGAACCAACCCAGATGCCCCTCAGTAGATGAATGGATCAAGAAAATGTGGTATATATACACAATAGAATTCTGTTTCCATCACAAAGAATGACACTGCCTCATTCATAAGGAAATGGAAGGACTTGCTTTACATTCTTATCAGCATTTGGTGTTTCAGTGCTCTGGATTTTGGACAGTTTTTCAGATTTTTAAAATCTGTGATTAGAGACAACTTTGTTTTTCCCTTCCCAATTTGGATGTCTATTGCTAAAGTTTGGGTATGAAATGTCCCCAAAGGCCTAGGTGTTAAAGGCTTTCTCCCCTGTTTGACACTTCTGGATATTAAGAAATGGGACCTAATGGGAAGTCTTTGAAGCTTGCTCTTGGGAACCCAGCCTCTTCCCTTTTCTCTCTCACTTGTTGGCCTTGAGGTGAACAGTCTTGCTCTGCCTATGCCCCTTCCAGAATAAGCTTCTTTGCCACAGGCCCCAGAAGCAATTGTGCCAAGTGATCATAGACTGAAACCTCCTTACCAGCTTATTATTTCATTTGTTCCAGGGATGGAAAGCTGACAGATCTTTTGTTTCCTTAGTACATTAGCTAAGATCTCCAGTCCCATATTGTGAAATAGCAATAAGACAGTCTTGCCTTACTCTTGATTTTAGTGGGAAAGTTTTTTTAGTTTCTCTCTATAAAGTAGGATGCTAACTGTAGATTTTTTTGGTAGCTATTCTTGTAGCTAGAACGTCCCTTCTATTCTTAGTTTACTTATAGTTTTAAATTATGGATGAATGTTGGCTTTTTGTCAGGTTTTTCTGCATATATGGATGTAATTATATATATTTTTTCCTTCTTTGACTTGCTTATGAATAGTTTATATAGATTGGTTTTCAAATGTTGAGCCAGCCTTTGGATACTTGTGATAAATTCCATTTGGTCATAGTTTATAATTCTCTTTTTTTGCATTATTCAATTTTTATTTGGTGTGTGTGTGTACATGTGTGCGTGCGCATGCGTGTGCGTGCCAGTTCTGGGGCTTCAACTTGGGGTCTGGTGTGTTGTCCTTTTTTTGCTTAAGGCTAGCACTCTACAACTTGAGCTACAGCTTCACTTGTCTTTTGGGGGTTAATTGGAGTGAGTCTCACAGACATTCTTGCTTCAGCTGGCTTTAAACCGTGAAAACTGTGATCCTCTGATCTCAGACTCCTGAGTAGTTATGATTATAGGCATGAGCCTTTGGTGCTTGACTATTTATTAGTATTTTGTTGAGAATTTTTGCTTTTATGTTCATAAGAGGTCAGTATTTTTATTTTTATGCAGTGTTTTTTTTGTTTTAAAATTAGGTTTATGCTGGCCTTATAGGAGGAGTTAGGAATTACTCCTTCTGCTTTAGCTTTTGAAAGATTATAGAGAATTCTTATAAATTTCTTTCTTAGATATTTGATGGAATTTACCAGTGAATCCATTCAGGCCCTGTACTTTTTATTTTGGAAGGCTTTTGATTCAATTTCTTGGATTAAAGAGCTGATAAAATTGTATATTTCTTTTTGTGTAAATTTGGCAAATTATGCCTTTCGAGGAATTTATTCATCTAGATTACTAAATTTATACATAGTATTCCTTTACTGCCATTTTAATGTACATAGAGTCTGTATTGATGATAACTTTTTTCAGTTTTGGTGATTTTTTAATTTGTGTGCTCTGTTGTTCTGTCTATATACATTAGTTTTGCTGAACGTTTTAAGGACTTTTCCTTGGTTTCTTTAATTTTCCCTCTTTGTTGATTCTTATTCCACTTTTTGTTTATTTTTTTCCTACTTACTTTGGTTTAACTAGCTTCTTTTTGTAGTTTTCTAAGTGTGGAAACTTAGATTGATTTCAGATCTTCTTTTTTCTCATAAATGCACTCAATGCTAAAAATTACCATTTAAGCACTACTTTCATTGTATTCTACAGATTTTGCAAAGTTGTAAGTTTATTCTTACAGTCCAATTAAAAATTTTCTTTTGAGATTAAAAAAATTATTTCATTGCCAATTATTTGAAATTTACCAGCTGACTTTCTTTTAGGGATTTCTAGTTTAATTTCATGTTGATTTGATAGCAGACACCATATGATCTTGGGTCTTTTAAATTTGAAAAGATGTATTTTATGGTATCATGGCCCTTAATATTCCTTCTGGTGAATGTTCTTTATGTGAGCTTGAGAAGATGCTGTTGTTGGATGAACTAGTCTACAGGTATCTATAATATCCAGTTGATTCATGCCATTATTGAGTTCAACTATGTCCTTACTGATTTTCTGTTTGCTGGGTCTATCTGTTTCTGGTAAGAGGTATTGAAGTCTCCAGCACTAATAGTAGATTTACTTATTTTTTCTTGTAGTTCTGTAGCTTTTGCTCATGTATTTCAATTCTGTTTTGTTAGGTACTCACACGTTGAAAATAGTCACATATTCTTGTAGACTAGATCCTTTATCATTACTTAACTGCCCTTCTTTATTCCTTATAGCTTTCCTTGCTCTGAAGTCTGCTCTTTCTGAAATTAGTATTGTTCCTTTAGCTTTTTTTATATTGGCATTGGCATGATGTATTTTCTCAACCCATCCATTCGCCCTCCTCTCCCCTCCAGTGTATCTGTCATCGCCTATCAATGTTAAAGTGACTATTTTAAAATATATTTTATTATTTTCTTTGTTTTTGTCAGTCATGCTTGAACTCTGTCCCTGAGCTTTTATGTTCATAGCACTCTACTACTTGAACCATAGCTCCACTCCCCCCCTTTTTTTTTTTGGTCCGTGGTGGGGTTTGAACTCTTGGGCTTGGACACTGTCCTTGCGCTCTTCAGCTCAAGGCAAGCACTCTACCGCTTGAGCCACAGCACCACTTCTGGTTTTCTAGTGTTTTATTGGAGATAAGAGTCTCACGGACTTTCCTGCCCGGGCTGGCTTTGAGATCCTCAGATCTCAGCCTCCTGAGTAGCTAGGATTACAGGTGTGAGCCACTGGCGTCCGGCTCACTTCCACTTTTTTTTTTTTTTTCTGTAATTTAGACTTTTCTGCCTGGGCTGGCTTTGAACCCTGATCCTCAGATCCCTGCCTCCTGCATAGCTAGAATTACACGCTAAGCCAGTGAGTGCTCAGCTATTTAAATTATCTCTAAGTTACTGTACAAAGCCATTTAACAAAGCAGTTTATAAATACAATTCATCTTGATCAGTGTCACCTCCATTCCTCCCAATCCTATAGCTTCCCTCAATTTTTTAAATTTTGGTGTAGGACATGCACTCCTAAAGAGATTAGTGATATAGTTGGATTAATATCACCATATTTGTTAGCATTTTCTTTTTGTTACTCTCATTTTTTGTTTTTGTTTTTTTTTCTGTGTGATTTTAATCAAGCATTTTATATGGTTCTATATACTCCCCCTCTTTTCTTAGAATATCAGATATTGTCCTTTCTTTTTTAATTGTTGTCCTGGAATATGCCATATATACTTAGCATCAGCCAACATACATCCACTTTCAAATAATTTATATCACCTCATGTATAGTGCATGTACCTTATAAAAGCAAAAAATAACGCCTGATTCCTCCCTCTGTTTCCTTTATTCTTGGGATGTGTTAAGGAAAATCATTACTTGTTGTGCTTCCCGATCTTCTGTTGCTGTTGCATCTTCACTGAATCACAAGTTATTTATATGCTTTTTTTTTGCTTATCTATTTCTCTGAAACAGAGAAGAAAAAAGTCTCACTTCTTTCCAAAATGAACTTTCTAATTTTTCTAAACATATCTACTTCTCTTTGCTAGGGACGTTTGTTTAGTCATTTGTCCCTTATCTTTTTCATCATCTCAACTCTTTTCCCATCTATACATTCATAAAAATTATTTTACAAAATACCCCAACTTCTGTATCAGACAATTTTTAAGTTGACTTCTACAAAAATACTGGATAACTCACACTAGCTTAGCCAGAAGAGGTCATGTTATTAAGTATTCTTGGTTCAAGTACATGATACAGGCTCATTCTTGCTTGTCATGAAATTGAGCATTACTGTTTCTTTTTTTTAATCTCTTATTATGGTTCTGTTTGCTACACTTCCTTCAGTAAGACTGGAGCTTTCATTGCATCATTATTTACCATAGCTAAAATATGGAATCAATCCAGATGATTCTCAGTGGATAGACCGATAAAGAAGTGTGGTATATATACACAATGGAATTCTATGCTACCATCAGAAAGAATGACACTGCCCTCATTCATAAGGATATGGAAAGACTTGAAAAAAATTATATTAGGCAAAGTAATCCAGATCCAAGGAAACAGGCTGCATGATTTACTTCACTTGTAATAGTTAGACTGTCTATAAATCTACAAGTTAATCCAATGGATAGTAAAAGATAATTACACTTGGACATCATTAAACAATATATATATATATAAATAAATGCATATATATCCTTTATATATGTGAATTATATATGTTATATGTATAACTCATATATTCTTTTGCATATGAGTTTGCATATATAATATGTAAACATATTGCACATATGCATCTATATACATAGATGCAAATATGTATGTATATATGTGTAAGTTACCTTTTATTCTTAAATTGTTACAGTTTTTTATGTATTCTGGATCTTAGTTCTTTGTCAAATACATATATAGTAAATATATTGGTCTTTTTAATGGTATCTTGTTGATCACAGGTTTTAATTTGATGAAATCTGATTTATCAGTTTTTAACTTCTTGTTTATTATTTTCTCCTATCAATAGTCTTTTCCTTCCTGGGTTGTAAAATATTCTCTATTGTTTCTACTAGCAGTTTTAGAGGTTTTTCTTTTACCTTTCTTTGATTTATAATTAATTGGTTTATGTGCAGTATGAGGTAAGTATTGAGGTGCTTTTCTTTATGCTGTACTGCTCTTTGTGCACTATTTGTAAAAAAAGACTTTCTTTGATGATTGGACTATTTTGTTATCTCTCTCAAATATCATTTGCTTGAAAAAGTATAGGTCTATTTCTGAACTCATCTATTCTGTTGATGTATTACATATCCTTAGAAGCAATACCATACTGTTTTTTCTGTAATGTTTTAAAGTCAGCTTTTCCTTTTTCAAGATTGCTGTGGTTATATTAGATCCTTAGCATTTCCATGTGACCTTTAGCCCAGGCCCAGAGTTCAAGCCCCATGACCGACAAAAAAAAAATCAGGGGTCCCATGTGACCTTTAGGGTCATCTTGTGAATTTTTATTAGTTATTTATAAATTTAAATTATTAAATTATTTATTAAAATGCTTGCTGGGATTATGGTAGTTATGACATTAAGTCTATAAGTGAATTCAGGTTAAGAGACATCTTAACAGTCATTGAGAATTCCAGTTTATGGACATATTTCTCTCTTCTGCCTGACAGTGGAACTTACATAGAGTGTTATTCTTATTGGAATAGTGCTCTAAAGTGCTTCAGTACATTTAGCCTGACAGGTATCAGGAGTTACCCTGTAAGGGTAATATTTGTTGTTGGTTCCAATAGTCCTCACAAAGCCTTATAAAGTATATTCCTGTTTTACTCAGTTTGGAGTAACAAATATCTGGGCAGGGTTTTTGATTGTTTTATTCTAAAGTTCATGCTTATGAATATATTGTCATAGAAGCCATGATGGTGAGCCTCAAATGATACTTGACTACAAATTGGGAATGGTCTTCTGTGCTGACAAGTTAAGCTTAGCATCTAAGGTTAGTATCTTCAACAGCAGAATTTACTCTGAAGAGTTTAAGAGCACAGGCGTGTAGTAAAAATATACTGGATCAGTCTTTTCATTTACATATGTCTACTTCACTGTGAGGCTTCTTTTCTGGAAGCATTACCATTATAAGTTCAGTGGTATACTCCTGAGTTCTACCTGTATCTGCTCAAAGGAATAGTGTTTCTTTGCTACTGCAATTTTTCAGAGGAAGACCTTTCTCATTCACCACTCAGATGCTGAACACCTAGGGTGTGTGGTCGAAAGCACTGTAATTGTTCTGAAGTGGCAGAATATTTGCTAATAATAAAATGAAAGGCTTTTCTTACTACAAGGATCTCGTATTTACTAGCTTAGACAGTTGCCATTATAGTGTTTTTGGCCCTTGTATTTGGGTTCATTTTCTGAATGTCCTGAGGATGAGCCACATGGAAAATAGCCTTCTGGTTTCATGTCTGGTTTTGATGGCTGACAGCACACAAGCCAGAATTTTGCCAGTCAGTGGTCTCTCCTGCCTTTGCACATGCGCATTCAGTAGTACACAGAGTCACATCTGGTCCAATCATCTGGTCTAATCAAAATGCTATTGGTATGGCTCCCCTGAGGCCTAGGGCCCTTCTTTGGGTCTAGGAGGTGACATAGAGCCTGGGAAGGGACAGTGTCTTCTGGCTTACTCTCTACACCTAGGGAGAGTAGGAGTGAAGCTGCACAACTCTTGCTAATTACTTAGCAGGACAGAAGAAAACATAGGCTGCCTTGAGCCAAAAGTAAGACAGAAGCAGGTAGCATGGCCACCTGGGCTTGGAGGGTAGGAGCACCCCCCTGCCGGGCGTGGCAGTCTGCTTCTGATAGTGCCTTTCACTAAAAGCACAGCAGCACAGAAGGCCCTGTTACAATCAGTCTTCACTGCACTGAGTTGGGGAACACTGTATATAATTTTTTTTTTTTTTTGGTCAGTCGTGGGGCTTGAACTCTGGGCCTGGGCGCTGTCCCTCAGCTCTTCAGCTCAAGGCGAGCGCTCTACCACTTGAGCTACAGCACCACTTCTGGTTTTCTGGTGGTTTATTGGAGATAGGAGTCTCACGGTCTTTCCTGCCCGGGCTGGCTTTGAACTGTGATCCTCAGATCTCAGCCTCCTGAGTAGCTAGGATTACAGGTGTGAGCCACCAGCGCCCGGCTTTGTATATAATTTTTTTGCAACAAATTAGCTTTGGTTTTATTTTGTCCTGTGAAATAACTAAACCTAGGGACAAAGAACATTTGCTCTTTTCTGATTTTGTTTTGGTATGCTTTGCTACCTGACTCTCACGTAACCTTTATTCTGGGGTCAGTCTCTGAAGAAACTTTGGTGACTATGTGGAGATGCTACAGTATTACGATCCTGATCCTGGACATTCGCGCCTCATGGTGTGCTAACTTGATCTGTGGAGTGCATCTCTGCATGAGTTGGGGAGTGCTGCCGCTTCTCTATCACAAGAGGCCTTGAAGTGACTGTGTACCAGTGGTGGCAGTGGTGCCTCCGCAGCGATGGGAGGGCTGCTAGTGCCCAGGAGAGGAACAGCATTTGTCCTTAGGGTTTGTAAGTGTTTGCATGGGCGAAGATGTTCGTTTTGTGCGCTAGGCTCCTTCCCTTAGCCTTTCTTGCCCGTCCATTCTTCAGGCCCTCCTTTCTTGGTACCATTGGTTGCTTTGTCCTTTTTAGCTTCCTTTTTTCCTTAGCCATTCTATATCTGCTTTCTTATTAAGCTCTGTATTTCTGCTTTTCCATTTCTATGAATTGGCTTGACTAAGTAATATGGTTTGGATCTGGAGGGACCTCGAAAGTCCATACGTTAAAGTCTTGGTCCTTAGCTTGGCACTGTTGGAAGGTGGTAGGGCATTTAGGGGAGTGTAGCCTAGTAGAAGATCTTTAGGCCCTGAGGAAAGCATCATGTTCTGTTTGCTCCCTGCTATGATATTCTGCCTTGCCACAGTCTGAAGCTAGGAGGTCTAGCCACCATGGTCTGGAACATTAAAATTTGTAAGCCAAGATAACCTTTTCATCTCTAGAGCTTGATTATCTTAGGTATTTAGTGCAGAAATGGAACTCCAACAACACGACTGAGGTGAACGTTTATCTTTCTGATAGTTACAGGTGTGTATCCAGGTTCACCCCCACCGTCCTCCCCTGATGTAACCCGGGATGACACCTCCTCATAGTGTGTTTTTTTCCCTATCTTTGAGTCACAAGGTTACAGTGTTCTGGCCTCATGCTGGTATCTAGGATTAGCTGTGTTGATGTCTTCGGTGTGACACAGAACATCTCTTGTGGAATGGCTAGTCTGAAGACTGTGGATTTAATATCTTGACTGGAATGTGGTAATTAAAATAATATTAGTTCCTTTCAGGGTACATTGAAGATGGATATGTGAAGGTCATTGTGATAAATTTTAAGAACAATAGAGAACATCTACCTCTCATTGGAAAAGTTGGCCTTGTTTGGAGAACTAATGCTTTTGATGGCTTTATAGAGGTAAGAAAAAAACTCATTTATGTATAATAGGAAAAATGTCTGTTGATGTGTATATATTTATTCTAATAAATATGTTATATTTATTCTAATTTCTGTGGATTTTATGATTTTTACAGTCTTTAGCTCTTCTCCAAGAGCTTATTGAGACCCTTTGCTCTTCCTGTGGTGGGGTAGGACTGGTATGTACACTGCAGCAGTTTCTGAACAGGACTGACTATAACCTCGCTCTCTCATTCCTTCTGTCCTGTAGAGAGAAAGGGGAGCTGACACTTGGACTAGGCAAGTAGCATTTGCAAAGAGACATCCTTTTGTACCAATCAATATAAAGTTTATTGTAGTTATAAGTTACTGATTCTGATTACAGATATATTCTTTAGAGTTAAATAAAAAACAGCTACATAAAGAGGAGAGTTGGTTTCTGTAGGGAATTGTCAGGGAGAGAGGGAAGAGATGGTGGGGAAAGATTTCATATAGTTCCCTTGTTGGGTGGCCTTGTGCCCTTACTGTTCTGCATCTCAGTATTCTCATTTGTATTTGATGGGATGAATGGGATTTCTTAGTCAGAAAAGCCAGTGACAGCTCCTTGACTGCTTCTCCTTCTTTACCAAGGTCACTCTGCCCTATATCTGTAGGGTAGCTCCAACACCTTGGAGCTGTTAATGGTGGATATGCTATTTCTCTTGAGCTGTGTTGCCACAGAGAATTAGAATTATCTCCTAAGCCACTTAGTATTTGGTACAAGAACATGTTTTATTTCTGATATTTGTCTATAAGCGAATATGTACGACTTGGAAAAATTGCTTGTCATGCACAAAGGATAATTGTTTCATATCTTTAAGAATGCAGACCCATTTTTTTCTGTGATAGATGGGCTTACATAAAATAAAACATGAACGCAAAACAGAGTAAGAAAGGCAAGATGACAAAAACAGAGTAAGAAAGGCAAGATGACAAAGGGTCAGGTTATCCTTTTATGTTTAATTCTACATTTTCTGGTAGTTTAGAGTAAGATAAAAGCAGTAGTTTAGTTCCCTCTGGAAGGTAAAAGGAAAGCGTAGGAATTGTACTAAGAAACAAAGCTTTGTCCTGGCTGTGTTATAGAAAACCAAGTCCCCCATGTGTAAGGTACTAAATAGTTTTACAGTCACAAATGTAGGACTGAATTCTCAGCAGTCTTTCTCAGAGTCTGAAAGCATTGCTGCAAACCTGAGCCTTCCAAGGAGCTCCAGGTAGGGCCTCCGCAGGCCACTAAAGTGGTGTGACTTAGGATCTAAAGAGAGATCTGAGGTTTTGAAGTGGAGAATGTCTGGCCTGGTCCCAGGCAGTTTGGGAGAAAGAAGGAGTAATGTAGCCCAAATCTGCCCTCAGCACCAGCTCTGCCTGGTTAAGAGGTGAGTGGGTTGATCTGCATTTGCCATTTACGTATGGTACTAGTATTAAAACTAGTCCAATCTTGGAGTTCCTAAAAAAGAAGCCAGGTGAGTATTCCATCTTGTGTTTATATCCCTTATGCTTGCCAGGTAGCTGAGGAATTTCCCCTAAGGAATAAAACACATTTTCTTTTTGGCAGTTCTGGGATTTTGAACTCAGGACCTTATATACGTGTTAGGTAGATGTTGTACTACTTGAGCCAGGTCCTTTGCTTGGTAAAATACATTTTAAAAATTGCTTTCAACAATTACAGGCCTTTTTTTTAAAAAAAAAACAAACAAACAAGAAAGGATATAAGATAGAAAAAATAGACAACTAAAAGCAGAAATAAACAGTTCCCCTGGGATATTGTAGACAGTTTCTAATTCTTACAGTCACCATTTGAGAAAGGCAGTTAAGAAAAATACGTCACCCCCACTTCTGATTCTGGTCCCAAGGCTCACTCAACAAATGGTAAAGAAAGCGTAAAGCGTATTAGCGATGGTGTTGGAGGCAGTGCCTTGTTGCGTTGGTTTCTTCAAAGCAGCGTGGGGTTCTGTCGGAGCTCTGATCATCTGGCCTTCACGGATCCGTGAGAAGGGTCCTTCCTGGAGCTCTGGGTATGCGGGCTGCAGCACTCGCGATGCCAGGCATGTTGAGCTGGAGTCACTGTGTCCAGCTTCACAGCCTGAATGTCCCTGTGGTTATGGCTCAACCTAAACACCAGAAAACCTATTATTATCAGAACACAGTGTGTTTTGAAGTCAGGTTACAATATAAAGTGCATTCAGGTGGCTTACAGTGGTTGAGCGTGGGTGTTGGTGCACACAGGGCAGTTTCTGTATCGATGGTCCCCATGCTCTTTGCTGGCGCGGTTTGGGGTATCAAGCAGCCTTGCCTGCTAGGGCCTCCAGTGCATTGACAGTAAGCACTTCCCTTGAGTGTTTGCTCTCCGTTGCCACTGGATATCCTGTTGATATGTTTCTCCTGTTAATGCTTTTCTTTACATGCCTGCCTTTTCCATTTTTTATTTCATGCCTTGGCACTTTTGATGTTATTTTAATGTTACTTCTAATTCTGTATAGAGCTTGGCATCAAGTTTAATTTAAATCAGATATTTCAGTAAAGCTCTGTAATGCTGCTTTCTGCAGGAAGACTTGAATAAGCAGAGCAAGGGTTCATCATGGGGAGGGGGTCATACCCCTAAGAAAGATGCCTTGGCTCTTTTCTGGAGAGTGTGCTGCTGGTTGCAGTATGATTAAGGCAAGGTATACTTTTGATGTTGGAAAGGTAAGGGAGTGTGTTTCTCCTCTGGGCCTCCAGTACTACTCTCTGGTCTCCCCTGAATCTCCCATGTGCTCACCCTGGTGTTTGGATGAGTGTGAGTGCTAGTGACGAGAGACACAGCAGGTACTGATTACAGTCTACTGATGACTAGCCTGCATGCCAGTGATAGCATTCTGGGTTTTGATGATACATGCAACATTTCCCACTCGGTTTACATTGGGTCAGAATGACCTGTGAAAATGGGGTTTAACTGGCCATCTTACCCTGCCGCTTGTGAATCTGTGTCTGCTTTCAGAGGTGCCCCATACTAGATGTGACTCTCCTGGATGAAAAAAGAAAGCCCTTTTGGTGCTTCAGTTCTCCCGTTTGCATGAGGCCCGTCACCTGCCCTTCCGATGGCCCCACTTTCCTGGGACACACATACTATGTCGACTACAAGGATGAAGTAGGAAAAGTACATGCGGAGCTCGTGTGGATTGAAGAGACGGAAGAATACTTCATTGTCAGCCTGGTCCTTTACCTCAGTGTAGCAAAAATAAACTACTGGTTTGGGACAAACTACTAATTGTTAGAAATAGGTAGCAAAGTATTTTTTGTTAACTTTATTTTTTTTTTACTGTCAGCTTCGCTCTTAATATTGGAAGTTAAAATAAAGCATATCTATGAAAATCCTGTTCAGTGCCTTATTTTACACTAGATATTAGTATTTTTGGGTCATTTAAAAATGAACAGGAAATTAAGTTAAAATTTAAAAACATAAAAACCATGTGTCCCAGTGAAAACTCATAGAAGATGAGAAGGAAAAAAAGTTATTTACTTCTTTTTTGCTATTGGTATAAAGAAGAGAAAAGGAAAAACTGGGTGTGTGGCTGATGTCTATAATCCTGCTTAATTGTAAGGCTGAGATCCAGAGGTGGTTTTAGGGTAGCTTGAAAAAAGTTTGTAAAACCCCACTTCAGCCAATGAACAGTTAGACACGGTGGTGTGGTCTTGCCTGTCATTCTAGATATGTGCAACATGCAAATAGGAGGATTATGGTCTAACGTGGCTTGGGGAAAATGTGAGACCTTATTTAAAAGCAAAAATGATAGAGGGTGTGATTAAATGATAGAATGTTTGCTTAGCACAGGTGAGGTCCTGAGTTCAGCCTCAGTAGTGACCCTCCTGCAAGAAGGGAGTTCACCTAGGCATGTGGTTACTTTGTGTGTGTGTGTGTGTGTGTGTGTGTGTGTGTGTGTGTGTGTGTGTGTGTGTGTGTGTGTGTGTGTATGTATACATACTCATCAGTGTGCTATATGGATAAGGCTTTGCTTTTTCTTAATTAGTAAGGAGCCCAAATGCAAGGATATACCAAAGTATGAACTTCACGGTAGCTGTTAGAATTAGTGCTATACTCACAGCATTCAGCAGCCACATATGACTATATAATAACAAGGTTAAAAAGTCCTGTGGCAAAATTGATGAGGAAAGATGTAGCTGAGACCATCAGAAGAAACTATTGCAACTAAAAAGAGCAAAGTCTTCTACAGTGCAATTAAGACACCTACCCCTCCACCAGTAGAGCTAGAGATGGGCTGTTGAACACTTCCTGGTAGAAGTATTTCAGGAGAATTACTTGAGTTCAAATAGTGGTGACATACCTAAACATAAGTTATTCTAATTTTGTAGTGATTGTGCTTTGATTATATTTTTATCTCCCTTTTAAAAATTATCCTCAGGTATGGTTTCTGGTATCCTGCCATATTATTTTTTTACTATTCAGGAAATCAGAATTAAATTTTCCCCTTCCTTTCTTTCATACTTCTCCAGTGAAGTTATCCAACAGTTTTTTCCCTTGTGAGGTGTGGGCATGATAGATAGATAGTGTGTGAGAATATAGAAGGAAAGGCTTGAAGATAGCAATAAAGGACCAGAACATATAGTAGGTTCTCACCCAAATACTGTGAAAGTGAACAGGATTCCTTCTACAGCACCATCCTCCACCCCACTGTCCTTGGCATCTTGCTAAAGGTTTTGGGAAGAGAGCAGTTTGAAATCCATATTAGACTTGGAGGGCACTGGCAGCATCATTTCATGGCCTCACCGAAGGGGAGATGCAGGGTGCCTGCCCCTTTGAATGCAAGTGTGAAGAGCCTTTGTCTTAGCAGTGACTAGAGGTACAAAGACCGGGAGTCCACAAGCGGACAGGTGACACCACTGAGAGGAGAGGCGGTGTCAGAGGACTGATCCTGAAGACCACAAGACCACATGTGAAGACGACAGAGCGCTCTGGGGCACACTGTCCAGCAATACCAGAAGAAGCCCCACGAGTAGGAATGAGCGGTGTGATAGGACACTCGCGCCTGCACAGGCCCTTCCGTGTGCCTGAGCTAGCGGGTTCTTCACGCACAGGCCCTTCCGTGTGCCTGAGCTAGCGGGTTCTTCACGCACAGGCCCTTCCGTGTGCCTGAGCTAGTGGGTTCTTCACGCACAGGCCCTTCCGTGTGCCTGAGCCAGCGGGTTCTTCACGCACAGGCCCTTCCGTGTGCCTGAGCTAGCGGGTTCTTCACATGCTTCCTGCTGTTGGCCTCCATGTTCTAAATACTGTATCAGTGACCATGAATTCTTACACACCTTTTTTCCCTCCCTGCCCCTGGCCTGCCTCCCACTGCTTGTCCTCCAGCCTTGCCAGATGGTGGTCATCTTGGAGTTTCCTGTGTGTACCCTGCTTGTGGAATTCGTGTCTTCCTCTTTCTTGGTTTATGCCCCTTTTTTGGTGGCACACATTCATTCAGGGCTTTCTAAGAATGATTGTCACGGGAGCTGCATCGCGTCCATAATGGGTTTCTGGAAATATCTGATGGAGAGTTTATCTGGGTGCCGAATTGTAGCAGGAAAAAAAAAAGTATCTTCTCTAGGGACCTTGAAGAATTTTTCTTTGGCAGCTGTCATCCTAGTATGATTAGTGTATATAATACCACTTTGCCCCCCCCCCCCACTTCCAGTATGCAGTTTGCTTTCTTTCTCAGCTCTCTGTGGAAGCTTTTAGATTTTTTTCTCCTGGTATTCTGAAATTTTAAGATTATATGCTTTTGAATGAATCTTTGCTTTGATTATGGGGCATTTTTCTTAAATCTAGATTTAAAAAGTTCCTAAATCTAGCTGTGATTTTACTGTTGTCTCTTCCTATAACTTTTATTAACAAATTATCATTTTTTTGTTGTTGTTGTTGGTTGTGGGGCTTGAACTCTGGGCCTGGGCACTGTCCCTAAGCTCTTCAGCTCAATGTGAATGCTGTATACTTGAGCCACAGTGCCACTTCTGGTTTTCTGGTGGTTTATTGGAGATAAGAGTCTCATGGACCTTCCTGCCCGGGCTGGCTTTGAATGGTGATCCTCAGATCTCAGCCTCCTGTGTAGCTAGGATCACAAGCATGAACCATTGACGCCTGGCTCATTTTTCAAATTTTTTGTGATTAAATGGTTACATAATTTCCCAAATTTCACACTATTGTGGAATAGAGATGCTCAGTTAAAGTCACAAACACATTCTAACTTTCCTGGAGCAAATTTTCTATCACGGTCTATAACATTTATAAGTTCTATGAGCTTTGTGATAGTTATTTCTTCCACATTGGGTGATATGTACATTTCTTTCGTTTTGCATAGCGTCAGCTGTTCCCTCTTTCCCACTTGTTCCCTCCCTCCCATCGCTGCCATTGAGTTGCTTAGTTCATTTTGGTCAATGTCCAGTGCAGCTGATGGGTCCTGCTGGTATATGTTTTTCCTTGATTCCCTCTAGTTCTGTGTCATCTTCCTGGTTCCCCTCCAGTGTGCACATACATACAATACTTGTGATCAGCAGCACGGGGTTATTTAGTAGTGATTGGACCAGATGAGTGGAAGTCCTTTGTTTCTTAAGTCCTGTTAATTTTGCTGTATCACCTAACATTTTGGATTTAACCTCCACTTATCAGGGAGACCATGTACCATTTGTCTCTTTGCTCTTGGCTTACCTCGCTTGACATAATTTCTTCTAGCTCCATCCATTTCCCTGAAAATGCCATTATTTTGTCATTTCTAATGGCTGCATAATATTCCATTGTGTATAGATACCACAATTTTTGGATCCATTCATCTGTGGTGGGACATCTGGGTTGTTTGCATATCCTGGCTATTGTGAACAGTGCTACAATAAACATGGAGGTGCATGTATCCTTGTATACTAGTTCCTGTTGTTCAGGATAGATGCCTAGAAGTATGACTGGGTCATAAGGGAGGTCAATATTTAGCTTTCTGAGTACCCTCCAGATTGCTTTCCAAAGTGGTTGTATAAGTGTACATTCCCACCAGCAGTGTAATAGGGTTCCTCTTTCTCTGCATCTCCTCCAGCATTTATTGTTGGCTGACTTGAGAATGTGGGACATTCTGACTGGGGTAAAGTGGCATATCGGTTGTCTTTATTTGCATTTCCTTCACAACCAGGGATGGTGAACATTTCCTCATGTGTTTCTTTGCCATGGCTCATTCTTTCTTAATAAATCTTTTTGGTTTTTCAGTACTGGGTTTGAAGTCAAAGCATCACACTTGCTAGGCAAGCATGCTACCACGAGCCACACTCAACCTTTTTACTTAAATTCTTTTTCAGAATGGGTTTCAGGGTATGCTTGGGGCTGGCCTTGGTTCTCAATCATCCCACCTTTGTCTTATGAGTAGCAAGGACAATAAATGTGTACCACCAGGCCTGGCTTTTGTTTTGAGATAGGGTTTTGCTAACTTTTGCCCAGGCTGTCTTCAAACTGTAATCCTCTATTTTCTACCTCTTGAGAAATGAGGATTATAGGCACATACTACCATATCCTGCCTTCTTCCCTCCCCTCCCCACCAAAGCCTCTGTACCTGATTTTAAAGTTCAGTCATTTTTCTAAAGTAGGGGTTGGCAAGATTTTTCTATAAATGTCCAGATAATAGTTTAGGCTCCATGGGCCATACGGTGTTCATTGGAGCTACTAAGCTCTGCCACTGTAGTGTGGTGTCAGCTATAGATGATGCACAAGTGAATCCACAAATGTTTATTTACTAAAATGGGCAGCAGCTAAATTTGGCCTTGAGGCCAATGTTTGTCAGTCCCTCCCCAAACCTTAGGCATACATTTTAATTTTCAAAGAGAAACACAATAATCATAGCTTGAGATAAGACTCATCATGGCACCTAAAAGTTTGTGGGTGACAGTAACGGATATAATCCCAAAATTTCATGCCATAGATACTTACTACAGAGGAAAGGATAGTAAGTTCACAGGGAAGGAATGTGAGAAGAAAGAATCACAGTACTCATGGATCAAGTTAATTGCATTAGAAGTATGAAAATGATGAACATTTCATACTTTGTGCTTGTCTTCTGAAACGGGCCATTGGAGGAGGCAAGGGAGTGGGTCACGTAAGAGCAAGTGTAATCTCAGATCAGAAAATGACATTAAAGGAACAGTGGGTGAAATCTGAAGGAAGGCTGTAGGTTCAACAGTATTATCCCAGTGTTAATTTTCTAGTTTTGGTATCAAAATGTGAAATGTTAACATTGGGAAAATCTGAATGAAGGCCATATGGGAAATCTTGGCTATATTCTTGCAACTAAATTTTTATTCTGAGATGAAAAGTGGATGTATAAACTAAAACTGTCCTCTGCTTCCTCACGTCTTCTGTCTTCTCTAGTTTCCTTCTGTTTGCTTCGGTTGTGATTTTCTCCTTAGAGCACTTTATCTCTGTTCATATTAGAAATGAAGGCCTTTTGGAGGCGATCAGATCTAGTCTCCTGAGAGTCCACTAGGAGTAACAGCATGTGCTGCCTTTGGTACCAAGTGAGTATCATGTGGCACATTACTTATTATCTGCACACTGCGTGGGTGTGTATGAGTAGTGATGAGTCTTTTCTCTAGGCTGCAGGTTTCTTCATGGGAAAGTTCTCCATTCCCCTACAGTTGTGCGAGAGCACCCAGTATAAAGGCATGGGGTAGGTTTTGGTATAGTTACCACCTGGTGGAAGTAAGCTTCAACCAGGTTTCATTGGTTTAGGACCAATGTATTCAGATAGACTTGGACTTCATTCTTTAGGCCCAGAGCCTTTATGATTTTCTTTGTTTTCATATACCCAGGCAACACTTACAAAGAATAGGAATATATAAGGCAGGATATCAGATCATCTTTCTTCTTTCTACTCCCCTTTAGCAAAAGTGGTTGAGCTCTCTCTGGCATGCTTGCTGTCTCACCATGTGATGTCCTTTCCAGGCTAGGGTGTGGTATGAGACCCTCACCAGAGTCTGGCCAGATGCTTGTACCATGTTCTTGGATTTCTCAGTGCCTAGAACTGTGAGCTAATTAACCTGTTTTTAATGTTACCCAGTTTCTGCTATTTTGTTACAGGCGTAGAAAACAGAATAAGACAACATTTTAATATTGCATGTGTTGAAATTAAGTTGTCAGACACGTGAAGTAAAAGCATTTACTAATCATACTCCTTTGTCAAAAAGAAAGCCTTTGGTTTGCAAAGCAAGAGGAGTGATTGTGCTTGAGCATCTTCAATACAAAGAGAGAATCACGAAGCAGTACTTATTATGGTGAATCAATTCAATAAGAGTAACAGGTGCAAGTACTTAATTATGCTGTTGGCAAAGAAAACAAGTTTGAGTTGCACACAGAAAATAATTTCCACCCCAGTGTAGAATAAGACACATTTTATTTCAAGTATATTCAGATGCAGAAATATTCTCTGGTTTAAAATCAGTTCATTGCTTCTTGGCCTTTTGGCTAAGATAAGTATAAAATCAGCTCAAAGATCTGACCAGCCTTTGCAAAGATGACTTTTGTAAGTAACTTGAGAGTTGTCTGTTTTAAAATTTTTGTTTATATCTACTGATAAGTCTAATAATTGCTTCAGAAACAAAATTATTAACTTATATAAAACATTATTTGTTATATTATATAAAACATAATTATATAAAACATAATTATTAAATTATATCCCGAATGTGTAAGGAAATTGTGTCTTGAACAAGTTGGACAGGAAACTTAGCCTTACAGCCCCAGTGTACTCCTGTATGTGGGATGAAGTGGCATCCATCTTCATCCTGGGAGAGGGTTTTACATTTTCCTGTAGCATTTGGAATTTCCAGGAGCTATAATAAAAGATCTTTGCTAGACAGCTCCTAGTGGTAGAGGCCCATGATGGAGGGGCTCACTCCTGGACCTCACACACTGGGGCTGTACACAGGGCAGGTGTGGCTGGCAGGGATGCGCTGGAGAGATGAGCATCTGTGGGAGGAGTACTGCAGTTACAAGTGGTTGACCTCATGTGTCACCGTGGCTGCAGGGCTACCAAGCTGCCAGGGAAGAGCCAAGAAGACAAGCCTGGCCTGGGCTTAAAAGGTTAAAATAGGCTAATGGTGCACTGCTTAAGCAGGAAACCTGAACTCGTATGTGCATACCTCAGTTGCGCAGATGGGATGGTGTCTGGATTTGTTGCCAGATGTCAGATTAGAGCACCACTGCACATGGAGTCCTCAGAGCTCCTCAACCTCTTCCCATTGACTTCATCCCGCCAGCCGGCCTTGAAAACCTCTCACTTTAGCCTCTGGGCAATTATACAAAGGAATTCGGGGAGTTGTTCCAAAGGCAAATGTGTATTTATTGGTTGACATACAGTATATGCTTATTGTAGGGAAACAGGCAGAAGAAACATATTCATCTGTGCATGCCTAATTCAGAAAAGTGCTTGCAGACACAAGATAAAAACAGGTGATTTCTCACTGACTTCAGTGTTGTCTGAGGGGAGGTGAAAAACTCATTATAAAATAATAATAACAGCTGTCATTTTTAATAATTGAGGGTTTGTTGCATACCAGACATTTATGCAATAGCTTCCCCTGTAGCTTAAAATTCTTCTAAACCCCATAAGTTGAATGTATGGTAATGACCGTTTGCCGTGTTTTACTGAGTTCAGAGAAATGAAATAACCAGAGGATCACATGTGGGGGTGGTCAGGGCAGGGTCTGCCTGACTGTGAAGCGCAAGCCCTGCTGGTGACTTCATACTCTCAGCCGTGCCACAGTGCTGGAGGACAGGAGACCATCGTGAGCATTCGCCACAGGAAGTTGTACTCATGTGCGTATTTGACAGAGGATAGATGTCCAGTGAAACTACTCTGCCTAACAGGGATAAATCTGTTCAAAGAACACCAGGTCTTGTCATTGAAGTTAGCATAGCCAAGTCACGTTGAAGAAGCTCCAGGTGACAGGGCTCGGGAGGGCTTTCCAAACAGTGTCAAAGTGCAAAGCATTCTATCCTGTGCGGCAAGAAAAGAACAAATGCCCAAGAGGAAGAGCATGCAGTGCTCAGAGACATGCTGGACAGACTGTTGATGTGGACCATGGAATGATGGGAAAGGGGACTGTGGAATGGATGGTACTGGTTTAATTGCATAGCCATCTGGACAGAACAAGAGCACGTCCACTTCACCTCAGGCCCAGAGACGCTTTCTATGTAGATCAGACGATAGACTGAAATGTGTAAAGCAAATAAAGTCCTGGGCGACAAGGTGGGCAGCTTTCCACTCCATGGTAAAAGGACAGATAGTCCAGTCAAAAATGGGCAAAACCTATGAATATACCTTTCTCCAAAGAAGACACACAATTTTCAACAAGACAGAGATATATAAATCAAAATTACAATGAAATTCCATGCATGCTAGGTCTGTTGGGGTAGTGATTATCAAAAGAACAAAAGACACAATGCTGGTGGTGATGTGGGAAAAACAGGAGCATTATAGACTGATGGAATGCAAACTAGAGCAGCCACTATGGAAAATAGTATAGAAGTTCCTTGAAAAATGAATATACTTAACACTTGGTTCAGTAGTTCTGCTTCCATGTACACAGAAAAAGAATTGATGTTAGTGTCTCGAAGAGATATCTTCACTCCCATGCTCATTGAAGCTTTATATACATTAGTCAAGGTATGGAGTCCCCCAATGTGCCTATTTGTCAATGAATGGATAAAGAAATCTGACACAATGGAGTGCTATCAAACCTTAAAACATAAAGACAGTAGCATGGGTCAACCCAGAGGACATTATGTTATATTGTCAGACACATCTTGAATGATCTCATTTATACATGGATGTAAAATATGAGAGTAAAATGGTGGTTCCAAGGAGAAACAAGGCTGCCAGGAGGGAGAAATGGGCTAAAACTGTTCGGTGATGTAAAGTTGAAGACACAGAGAGCTTCTAGAAATATGGTGGGACTACATTGTCCTGTCCATTGTGCGTGTGAAAGTTTTTAAAGATTATAAATTCCATGTTAAGGGTTCTGCACACAAAGAAAAGAAGGCCACACAGATAGTATTTCCTGGCCAGCATCTCGGATGAGCACTTGACTCACACACCATTCTAAGTTGATGAGACTTTCCCTTTTCCTAGTAAACATATTCTATCTTTTGACATTTCTTGCTGGAATATTCCTCTTTATCCTGGGTCAACTTAGAGCCAACATCTGTTTCCAAGTTCTTAACAAGCAATATGACTCATTGCTTATATTTTTCCCACCAGAGGGGAACAGAATAAATTTAATTCTACTTTGGATTTTAAAGGGAAAGTGGAGGCAGGTCTCAAAGTAGTAGCTGAAGAAACTGGCTATTAATGTGGACTGTATTTAGACACCTACAGTTTTCCCTCTGAGAAGGAAAGGAAAATCTTACCATGCAAAGTATTAAAAATTCGTGTATTTTCAGCCTGCCATTTCTGCCACAATAATGCTTATCTGTGCATGATTAGTACAATTTAGACTCGATGGAAATGTAAATCCAAAAAGTAAGTGGTAGGACCTCGGACTTGAGGTTAGTAACTTACAGTTGGAAAAATAGTGTTCATTTATAACCTGTTCAGTGGCAAAAATATTAATACAATTGACAGGGATTAAAAATAAGTGAATCCAATCCATGTTGTGAAATGTATGTGGATGAGAATTGGTCACAACGATAATGAAAACTTGCAAGTAGGTTATTTATGTGGGCTAGAGAAGTGGTCAATGAATTAGCTTGGTTTAATGGTGTTTAATGCTGCTATTATTGTGAGGAAAATGTGTACTTTATTTTATTTTTTTAATTGTATTTTATTTTATTTGAGAACATACTGTACAGAGGGGCTACAATTACATGGGCAGGATAATGCATACATTTCTTACCAAGCATTGCAGCCTCCTCCTTTGTTTACCCTTCACTTCCCTTCCCGGCCTCCCCCCTCCCCCCACCCAATTTTACCCCCCTCTCCCCACCCAATTATACCCCCCTCCCCCCCCACACCGACATTGTAAAGCTGGTTTTGACATGACATGGAAAATGTATACTTTAATACTTAAGAGTCTAAACATTCTCAGGCTCAAGATGATGGGGTTAAAGATTTCGGAGCACTTTGTACTGATTTTAAATGCCAAGTACTTCTTAAATGTAGTGTGCTTTCAGCTAAGTAAGGAAGCACATATTTTTATAATAGGGACTAGAAGGAATAATGGCAAAATAAATACAGGTTGATTTGTTGAAGTCATGGGATTAGGTATTTGTAATTTTATTAATGCTTTTATAATAAACTTTAAAATCAGAAATTAAGTTCATGATTATATTATTTCTACAATTAAATACTGATGTAACCAGAATGTGGATCCTTCAAAGAAAGCCATTTGATCTTTATTTGCATACAGCCTACATCTCAGTAACCTCAGGTGCTTGTGGTTCTTTTGCTTTTCCTGGACATGCAGCTCTTTCTGTGTTGGGGCAAGAATTGTAGTTGTCATGCAGTGACATACTCAGTGGTCTCTGCATATAGATTTATAAATATCAACTCCCCATTTTCCCAGAACAAGGGAATGCCATTCTGTAATAAGATTTTGTTCTGCTATTCAATTGTGAATTTTCTCTATTATTGGTTCTACATAAGTGGAGTAAATAATGTGCAAGAGAAATTTGTTTTTGAGGTAGCCTCTAAAGTGGCTGCTCTGATGTTTCTGCTTAGTGCATGTTGCGCATGCAGCAGAAATGGTTCATGCGATGCTGGCCTTAGAGTCTAGGCATTCACTCTTCTTTTTCCCAAGGAACACATTCTAGTACATTGGCAACTGATTTAAAGAGAGTCTCAAAGCTATATTTCAGGGAAAGGTCCCTGGATGATAGAACTTGGTTTCATGCATAGGTAAGGTGGAACACTGTCTTTGGTGACACTAGAAATAGATGAAAACCTGCATTCTGGAGGCAGACAATGTAATGAAGTCTCATGGATTTATGTGAGCATTTACATTTATTCCTCAAGGGTGTCATTAAATTTAGGGATATAACCATGCATTTTAACCACTGTGATTTATGTCAAGAATTAGATAACAAGAAAGAGCATTACTTCTGTGTGCAGAATCTCTCCACCCATATGTGAATCACAGAAAAATCATTCCCTTAATTTTCTATAAAGGTTTGAATTGGGTTCTGTATCAAGAATTGAATATGGCTTGTTAGACTTAGTATTGCTCGCAGTTATTTAAAAAATACTGGATTCTCTGTGAAAAAAGTGAAATCATCACATAGTAGATGAATGTGCACCTTTGTCTCTGACTTCGGTACAGCTCTGTCTTTTAAACACATCTATTCTTCTTGAGCTATGCCAATCATGTTTCAGTAGCAGATTCTTGATCACGCATCATGGCACAGAACCAGAAACAGAGAACTTTTGACTCCGATAGCAGCCAATGGCCCCAAAATGAATTTCAGTTAGCATTTATTGTATGCCAAGTCAATACAAAGCAACAGGCTATGCACAGTATATTCAAAGCTAGAAAGAATGGGTCTTGACATGATCCCACAGATCTATGGCCACCTAATCTTTGATAAGGGAGCCAAAATTATCAGATGGAAGAAAGACAGCCTCTTCAACAAATGGTGCTGGAAGAACTTGCTACACACATGTAGAAAATTGAAGTTAGAGCCTTATTTATCACCCTGCACCAGAATCAGCTCTGAAGGGATCAAAGACCTCAAGGTAAAAGCAGAGACCCTGAAAATATAGGAAGGGGTAAAGAATATGCTAGGGCTCCTTGGAACAGGTTGAAACTTGCTAAATAAAGATCCAGAAACACAACAAATTAAAGAAAGGCCGGATAAATGGGATTGCATAAAGCTGCAAAACTTCTGCCTGGCAAAAGACATAGCAAGATAAATAGGAAGCCTACACATTGGGAGAAGACCTTCACTAGCTATACAACAGAGAAAGGTCTCATATCAAAAATATACCTAGAGCTCAAAAAATTAAACCCACAAATAACAAATCCCAAAGAAACAGCCACCCCATTAATAAGTGGGCTAAAGAATTAAAGAGAGACTTCTCTGGAGAGGAAATAAGAATGGTCAATAGACACATGAAGAAACATTCAACATTGCTGGCCATAAAAGCAATGCAAATCAAAACCACATTGAGATTCCACCTTACCCCAGTTAGAATGGTAATTATTAAGAAAACAAATAACAGATGCTGACAGGAATGTGGCCAAAATGGAATGCTACTACACTGTTGGTAGGAGTGTAAGCTGGTTCAACCACTCTGGAAAGCAGTATGGAGGTTCCTCAAAAGACTAAACATAGAGCTCCCCTATGACTGAGCATAAATGCCCATCCAAATAATCATAAGCAAGATCACACTAAAGCTACCAGCACAACTATGTTCATTGCTGCATTATTCACCATAGCTAAGATATGGAACCAACCCAGATGCCCCTCAGTAGATGAATGGATCAAGAAAATGTGGTATATATACACAATGGATGACATGGCCCCTTTCATAAGGAAATGGGAAGACTTGGACAAAAATCATACTAAGTGAAGTAAGCCAGACCCAAAGAAACATAGGCTCGATGTTTCCCCTCATATATAATAATTCATACATGTCCAGGATAGTCCTGGCAGAGAATCATAATAGATCAAAAGCTACATACATATGACCATACAAAATGATGTGAATTGAACTCCAAGACATGGAAACAACAGGTCTCTTTTTGGTGGTTGACCTTGTTGTTGCCAATGTACTGTACCTAGTTCTTCGTATTTATTTCATTTTTCTTTTTCCATTGGGTTATCCCTGGCAACCACTGTCTTTGATTCTGGCACCCTGTGTCTTGTGTATACATTTATCTGATTTGGGGAAGGGAAGGGAATAACAAAATGCTAAAAAAAGGACACAGGATGATCCATTGCAACAATGATACTCACAAGACACTATGTTGGAAATGAACTTTACAACTTGTTGTGTGTGTGGGGAGGAATGGGGAATAATGGGAGAAAAACAAAGGAGGGGGTAACAATGCTTGACAAGAAATGTACTCATTACCTTACCCATGTAACTGTAACCTCTCTGTACCGCATCTTATGAATGGGTCTGGAAATATTGATTTTTGTTTTGTAAAACTGAGATTATCCATGTAGGGAGAAAAACATTAGAAAGATGTGAAGGAAGAAAATAGAAGGATATAGACAAAAGCAGCTTTCTTTTCAGTACCCAATAGAGAAAACAGTCTCCCCGCAGCAGAAGCCCTTGAGTGTGGGGAAGGAACGTGAGAGATGAAAAAGGATGTAGAAAGAGATGTGGGCAGAGAGGAGCAGAGGAACTGGAGAAAGAGAGATGGGTTTGAAATGGAAAGAGACAGGAAAGGGGCTCAGAGCCATTGGGGAAGCCAGTGCACATTCACCAAAGCTGTGCATTCTTGTTTGCCTAAATAGATTTAAAAGTTCTAATACCTGTTCTTTTTTATTGTTTTTTAAAAATTTATTGTCAGGGTGATGTACAGAGGGGTTACAGTTACATAAATAAGGTAATAAGTACATTTCTTGTCAAACTTGTTACCCCATCCCTCATTTTCTCCCTCTTTTCCTCCCCCAAGCCCCCAAGTTGTACAGATCATTTCCAACGTATTGCCTTGTGAACATAGCTGTTACATTGCTTCCCTTTTGTCCTTTGTCTCCCCATTTTGTTGTTCCTCCTCTCTTCCCTAATTCAGATAAACATGCCTACAATACCAGGGTACCAAAATCAAATACTGTAACAACAAAAATAAGCCATAGGGGGGAAAACACAAAAGAAACAAGAAAGCACATAATACATTAAAAACAACCACAACAAAGAAAGACCTTTTGTGTTCATGTCTTGGAATTCATTTCACTTAGCATCATCTTATATGGTCATATGTACATAGCTATTGAGCTATTCTGCTCATCTGCTAGGATTATCCTAGATGCATACTAATTAGTACAAATGAGGGAAACCAGGGGATCTATGTTTCTTTGGGTCTGGCTTACTTCACTTAATATGATTTTTTTCCCAAGTGTTTCCATTTCCTTACAAATGGGGCAATGTCATTCTTTATGATGGAAGCATAGAATTCCATTGTGTAGATATACCACATTTTTTTGATCTGTTCATCTACTCAGGGGCCTCTGGGTTGGCTCCATATCTTAGCTATGGTAAATAATGCTGTAATAAACATAGTTGTGTTGGTAGCATTAGCTAATGCCTGTTCTTAAAAGAAGAACTGTCTTTCAAAGTAAGACTGTCTTTCAAATAAATATAGTGGTGGTACTGGGACTTATAAACTAAGCGTATGCTCTTGCTCTGCTTGTGGCTGGTGTTCTATCACTTGAGGCAAGCCTTTGGTCTGGCATTTTACTAGTTAATTGGAAGTAGAATCTTGTGGACTTTTCTGCCCAGGCTGTGATCCTCAGATTTCAGCTTCCTGGGTCCTAGGATTACAGGAATGAGCTACTGATACCTGGCTCATTCAGTGTTCTTTTTTGATATGGAGCTAAGCTTATTTTGTTGTTTGTTGATAGTTTTTGACGGCTGACTTTTTAAAGCAATGCACGTTGCTGGTGGAGAATCTGTTACCTGCTGGCCCTGTTTCATTAGAGCATGTCACAGAGGCTGGACATACTGGGTGTGTGTGGCTGGCAGTCATGGGACCTTGCCGAATACGATACGAGAGACTGAGATGTGAGACACGGTGTTGGGAAATAATATTTGGGGTTTGAATCAACTGAGTTCACTGTAATGTTTATTTTCTCTAAATAAATACATGACAGTTTCAGTTCCAATCCACATGTGAAATGCCTCAAACCATTCTTTTTTGTTTTCAGAAATAATCCCAAATATACACATTTTGTGCATTTTTTGTGCCAAAGTTAAAAGCTCCATGCTATCAGCTTGGGCTGGAAGGAATATTTCTAGATCCCATCTTGGGGGACTTTGTGTCTAATCCCTGGGGGCAGGTGTGTGGGGTCAAGCTGGGCTCGGTCCCTCAGTGGCCCCCTAGCTTTGGCCACCTGCCTTGGCTTGTCTGTGCCGTTGGCTCATGTGGTGGGGGTGGCCGGGATGCTTTCCCCACGGGGTTGTGGGTGGAATAGTGGTGCCCTCAGATGAACTGGTGGCTGACCCTCTGAGCACCTCCGGAATCGCACCCAACCTTCCCCTGGGGCCACATCTGGGCACAGATGCCCGGAGCACAGCTGGAGGACACTGTGAGGCCTGGCCGAGGTCACCAGGCCTTGACATGAGCGAGCCCACACTTGCCAGTTGGGTCCTTAAACCTTAAAGACCTTGGTGAGCGTGGCCCTGTGGGTGAGTACACCGGGAGGGGGAGGGGAGTCAGTTCTCGGCAGGTTTGCCCTCGTCAGGAGGTATGGGCAGCACGAGGCCGCTTGTGTCGCAGCCAGCAGCCGCCCTGCCTTGCGTGCAGGCTGGTTGCTGTGTGATGTGAGGTTGAACAGCCCTCTGGTCCCGCCTGCCACACGGCAGACATTGACAGTGACCACGCAGAACTGGCTTGAGCCAGTCCCCAGGTATCCTTCCTGAACAAACCTGATGAAGGATCTGGGGTCCATACACAATGGCTACCTTGGCATCTACAGGATGACTCGTCATTATGTTCAGCCCCACGATTAGGAACACAGAAGGGAAGAGCCAGACAAATGTATGGGAGAAAAACAAGGGGTCCGGCAGCTAAACCACAGACAAGCAAGATCAGAGCTGACCTTCACTTCCAGATACGGTACTGGAGTCACAGTGGCAAGCAGAATGAACTCCTGTGCTGCCTGCTGTAGCCCAGGGAGACTCCCCCGGACCGCTGGCATGGTCAGCCTGCTGGAAGCAGTGACATTGTCCCTTCCGAGGCGAAGCAGAGGGGCAGCGCCGGCTCACAGAGGGAGGAGAGCGAGTGAGCGAGCCAGCCAGACTGGACACAGCACATGCCCCCGGGGGACACAGGCGTCGGTGGAGAGGTAAGGCCCGGAGGCTTCGCTGCTTTTTCTGCCAGAAGATTTTCTCCTTTAGTTTCCCCTGAGCAGAGCGTTGCTGCGTGGCTCTGGAGATTCACTCAGAAAGTGCTTGTTGAATCAAAGTCAGGACTAGGCATCAGACTCCAAGACAATGATAGATCCTCCACCGGGGAGGATCTACCCAGGGAGACACTTTATTCTTGTGTCTTCCTCTTCCCTGAATCTACCAGATAGCGTCTGTACATCCCCACGGAGAAACTCCCGCTAGCAAAATAAACTGTAAAGCAGCATTCCCAGTGCTTGTGTTCTTCCCTTGCTCATATAATTCTTGTGGCGTTCCTGGTGCCCCGGAGACAGTGCTTCCGTGGGTGAGGGTTGTCCTGGACCCTCCCCTGCTTTGGTGGTACGTGCACGGCCTTGCCAGGGCTGGCCGAGCCCCCCGGGACTCCTGCAGCGCTCTGTCGGATCGTCGGTGGTCCGGCCGCTCTGCGGAGACCCCTGAGTCCTGGCTGGGCAGGCCTTCTCGGCAGGAGGGCTGCGCAAGGGAACATCCAAGCACCCAATATCCAGGGCTTGATGCCCGGCAAGAGGTCAGTGTCTGTCCCGGCCTTCCCTGCTGGGCAGCGCTCGCCGACCTTTGAGCAGGCAGCCGGGCGCCTCCTCCAGATCCAGTGAAAGGGTGAGGACAGCAGAGTGTCCGCAGAACACGACAAAAGTTGTCACTGCTCAACATCTCCCGGAGCTGGAGAGAGTGTGGCTGAAGTAGTTTACAGTGACAAACATAGGATGACATCTTTGAGAATTCCCAAAGAAAAACGATGCCAGCGCATGCCGTCTTCCCTCTCCTTCTTTCAGAAACAGGCACAGGGTTCATATTCTGGAAAACAGTCCCTGTCAGTTCTGAACTATTAACCAAGGCCCCAAGGAACTTGGGTAGCCTGAGGTAGATCACTGTGTTCTCACTGTGCAGTATGAGAAATCACAGGGAAGCCCTCACCGGGGATTTCCATCTGAAATGTACATCCTTGGGACAGCTGGAGGAGCAGAGTCCGGTGCTAAAAAGTAAAGAAGAAATGAAGGCCCTCTAGGAGTAAGTGAGAAGAGTTGAATTACTCAGGCTCTGTTTCAAGCTACTGTCCAATTTAACACACACTTACCGAGTGTCTAGCAGGTATGAATTATGATCTGATGGTTTGTAGCATTGCTCCAGTGCAGCATACAGCAACGTCTGTCTATCATTCAGTAGCAGATTCCATTTCCCATCACCCATTTCTATTTACCTTGAGAATATATATATGTATATATACATATGTATATATATATAGATACACACACACACACACACACACACACACACACACACACACACACACACACACCTCAGAGTCCAAAATAAATTTCCTGTACAACTTTTAGTGAGGAAGTGACACTCTCCATGAATTAAAGATGGGCTCCTAACTGTTCTTCTTGCTGAGTTGGGAGTCTTAGAGACGTTGTTCCATTTGAAAGGAAGTTGGTTGTACCTATTCTGGAATTGGAAACCCACATCTCTGTGTGTGTGTGTGTGTGTGTGTGTGTGTGTGTGTGTGTGTGTGTGTGTGTGTGTGTGTGTGTTTAACCAGCAGATGGCATTGAAGGCTGCAGTGTAATTCTCTCTCCTCTGCAGCAACTAAAGTGTATCTGGAGGATACACTTGGAGCTGTGTAGATGAGAAAGGCAGGATCAAGTTGAAAATGCTCAATTTTAGCAAGTTTGGGGCATGGTGGCTCCAAGAGGGTGCAGTGTTAATCCCTGAGACCACACAGAGCATGCAGGACGCGTGGTCCTGGACGTAACATTGAGGTTCACTCCAGAATGGCTGTCAAGATGTCCTTTAGAAGACAATCTTGCTGACCAAGTTGACATGCTAAATAAAGCCAACAAAGAAGATATGTGGAAGTGATAATGCTTCATAGAACTTCATTAAAGTCGGCCAACGGGCGGAAGTTATGGTAACAAACTGGACTACCCTTCACACATCAACAAATGTTGAAATCAAGCAGATTCGTTGAAGTGAATGCAATTACAAATCTTTTCCTGATTAAACCACTAACACCCATTAGGAAAGTGGCACTTTGTTTATGTGATTAGGAAAGCTATTTTTAGAGGTAAATGGGGACTAGAAGTTATGCTCAAGTTTCTGCCTATAGAACATTTTACAGCTGCAAATGTTGGGGGACGTTCACAGCTTCATTTTGGGGCTGTGAAATTCTGGCCCCAGCCAAAGCCTGGGACAGCTTCATCACAGAGAAAAAATTCACATATAAAACATTGGGAAGGAAGTGGTGCTGTGGCTCAAGTGGTAGAGCACTCATCTTGAGCTGAAGAGCTGAGGGCTAGCGCCCAGGCCCAGAGTTCAAGCCCCACGACCGACAAAAACCCCAAAACCCCAAACCCAAAAAACATAAACATTGGGAGAAGCCCTCTTTTGTCAATCTACGAGCCTCACAAATGCCTAACTACCATGCTTGCCATTTTCAGAATCACCGCTCAGTCTTCCTCTTTTACAGATTGTATGGAATAAGAAAGAAGAGATCGTCCTGTGGAGAACTTCTGTGTCTTGTGAGAAGTAAAATAAGAAAGTGAGGATGATGTTTTTCACATTTGTTTGCGCCATAGTTTAAATTATAAGATAAAGATAAATTGAGACCATGTGGTGCCACTATTTAAAATCAAAACTTGGATGCCACCAAGAAAGGGTTGTGACAAATAAGTCAAAGATTGATGGATGAGTCCTGTTTAAGAAGCATGTGGAGTCATTTTCCTGATACATGGCATTTCTACAATCTCTCACGGAATATTAGTTTTGGGTGAAAAGAGATTAACTTTCTTGCTTTTGCTGGGAGGAAGTGACTTTTCTAAAATGTTGAAAAATTTCATTCTCTTACCCAGATGATTTAAGAGCCTGTGGTGATGGAAAGAAATGTGGTCTTCACCATCTGTTCCAAGTGAGTGGACAGAAACAGAGCCATGCACAATGCACAATGCATGGTAGAATCATATTATCAAGCAGGTCAGAATCCTGGGCTATTGATTAATAGTGCTAGAAAAGTTGGATGTCCATATACCAAATACTAAAATTAGCATTAAATTTCTGCTTCACCCCCCAAAAAGAACATTCCAAGTAGATTACAGATATAAGAAATTACAGATTTGAGACTCTCTAATTTCAGTGTACAGGACTTTAAAATCATAGGACATTGGGAAAGTATACACACAAAATTGAGTATATATACATTATATATATGCACACGGGCATGTGAACACACACACATATTTTGATCAGTTGTGGGGCTTGGCTCAGGCCCTGAGCACTGTCCCTGAGCCTCTTTATGCTCAAGGCTAGCACTCTATCACTTGAGCCACAGTGCCACTTCTGGTTTTTGAGTGGTTAATTGGAGATAAGCATTTCATGGGTATTTTTCTGCCCAGGCCGGCTTCAAACCTCAATCCTCAGATCTCAGCCTCCTGAGTAACTAGGATTACAGGTGTGAGCCACTGGCACCCAGCAAATACTGAGTATATTTGAAGCAAAAAAAAAAATTCCATGTATAAACAAGTGATAAAATACAAATTGAAAGACATTTGGAAAACGTATAACTGATAGGTGGTTAGTGCTTAGAGTCTATTTTAAAAGTTACAAAATTAATTCAAAGCAATAAGCTAAAGACCAGAAACTCAATAGGAAGATGATAAAATGTACAGACAGACAAGTCGCAGGGGAAGAACCTGATGAGAATTAAGTATATGAGTCATTTCTGTCACTTTGCCAAAAATTACACTTTCTGATTGTGAGGTGAGCAGCCAGGAAAGAAAAAGCCAAATAACATACAAACCCAGCTCTTGCTATGTGACCATCGCTCACTTTTCACAGAAAGAGTAACTCTGTATATATTGCGACCTTTACTGGTGTTCATACAAGTGACCTCCTTAGAGACAGAAAATCTGTCCTCTTAAAACTTTCCCCTCTCATTATTTTTTGGTGGCATAGATTTTATTTTTGTGGGTGTGTGTTGATATTGGGGCTTGAACTCAGGGCCTGGATGCTGTCCCTGAACTCTTTTGCTCAAGTCTAGTGCTTTATCACTTGTGCCACAGCTCCACCTCGGTTGTTAATTGGAGATAAGAGTTTAATAGATTTTTCTGCCTGGGCTGACTTCGAACCATGATTCTCAGACCACAGCCTCTTGAGGAGCTAGGGTTATAGTCATGAGCCACTGGCACCCGGCTCCTAGTTTAAAAAAGTTGTTTTAAATAGACTTAAAATTTGATTTAAATATTTATGCATAATTTTGTGCTATTTTATGTAATTTTCTTTTCATTTTATCTTTCTCTCTCATTTATTCCTTACTTATATCTAATTTGTCTTACTTTGTTCCTTTCTTTCTTTCCTTCCTCCCTCGCTCCCTTCCTTCCTTCCTTTCTTCCTTCCTTCCTTCCTTCCTTCCTTCCTTCCTTCCTTCCTTCCTTCCTTCCTTCCTTCCTTCCTTCCTTCCTTCCTTCCTTTCTTTTTTTTTTTGAGACAACCTCTGCCCAGGCTGGCCTAAGGCCTGAGGTTTAACTGCCTTAAAAGTATAGTTGAAAAGCCTCCTCAGCGGACTGCATTTTGAGTGGAAGGCATACTATGAGGATTTAAAAATATGGTACATGAATTAAACATTTAACAAGTTATAAAAAATTTTAGAGAACAAACAGAACATATAGTACCTCAAGAAATGGTTAAAACACCAAAGGTATGAATTATAAGCCTAGAAAGTGAAGATGTACAAGGTAAAAGCATAGAAAACATTAAATGAAAGAATAACAGAAGATGGGCTGGGGGTTTAGCCCAGCGGAAGGGCGCCGGCCCAGCACGCGCAAGGCCCTGGGTTCGGTCCTCAGCCCTGGAAAAAAAAAAGAATAACAGAAAACACACACATGCGTGCATACACACACACACACACACACACACACACACACACACACACACACACACACATTTTCTTTCTGGCAGATAGCCTTAATTTTTTTTTATTGTAGAGATACTGTACATAGAGGTTAGAGTCACATGAGTAAGGCAATGAGTACATTTCCTGTGTAACATTGTTACCTCTTCCTTTGTTTTTCTCTTACCATCCCTTCCCTTCCTACCTCTCCAACTCCTCCCTCCCCGCTCCCCCTCCCCCACCAGAAGTTGTAAAATTCGTTTTCGTGTCTCATTGTTACTGGGTCAACCTGTCAGCCTTTTTTATTTATTTAAGAAGATACTTAAAATTATTATTATTTCACAAAAGCATTACCCACTTCCATTTTCCCATATTTACACTGAATATTATTACAATTTTACCCACCATTAGTCTTCCTATTTGGTTGTTGCCTTTTTATTAGGCCCTACCTCCCCATGCAAAAAGACATGTCTTAGCTTCTGATATTCATTTTCTTAATTATTGTTACTATTATCTTAATTTTTCTTGTCTATTTATTATTTGGTGGGGGTATGCCTGTGTGTATCATACTTCAGTCAATTTGATCATATATATCTGTATCTATATTGATATCTATTCATCTAAAGACATATGTTTTGTCTCATATGTGGAATGTTAACTATCTATATCTATATCTATATCTATATATATAGATATAAATGTGGCATAGTAAACAAACTAGCGTAAGTGGGTGGGAGCATGAATATGGGCAATGGTGGGCCACAAATATGAGCAAAGCACCTTAATGTATAAATGTTATAATGAAGCCATTATTTTGAATAGTTAAATACGCTTATAGAAAGGAGTATTGTATATAATGGTAAGAACTGGGAAATCCTACCCTGTATAACTAATATAAGCCAATAAAAAAGACAGAATAAGAAAAGAAATTGGAAATATCCTATACATGAATAGGGAAGTAAAGCTGTGATACATCATGAAATGTTAGTATAGCATAGCAAAGTGAATGAAAGAGAGCTATGTGCATACATATGGTAAATCTAAAATATATAGCACGATAGTATAGTGTAGTAACTGAAGTTTAATAGCCATCAAAACTGGTACTCCATACTTTTTTAATGAAAACACACTTGATAGAAGAAGCATTAAAATATGGGTAAGAATGATAGACATCAATTCAAATGCATGATTCTGTTTAGGCGGTGTGAGAAATGAGACTGGAAATACTTTCAAAAGTAGTATGAACAATTGTGACAAATAAATGGCTAGGAAGAATGGTATAGTTAAAGTGCTTTGTATAAAGTAAGGACCATCATCAATATGTGTTGCTGAGGATAATATCTATGCTATATTTTGATATCTAAAGTGTTCTTTAGTAAAGATGTAATTAATAGACATTGAATAGTAATTTCATGATTGTTCTTTAATACATATAAGTTTAGGTTTATTTCAATAAAGCACAAAGATGAGATTTATGAATAAATACCTACAACTTTATTTCCCACTTTAATGTGCAATTCTCAAGGACATTTTTAACAATACAAAAATGGATAGAAGTTGTTACTTATGACATTATCCAATTTCTTTATTTTCAGTTTTAGCAATTATCCTTAAGTAATGTTACAAAGGAGTTTCCATTCAATATGTCCCTTTGTGAGTACAATGCATCTTATCAATGTTATATCTTCGGCCATTCTCCCCATCTCTTCCAACCCCACCCATCTCTTCAATTTACATAGCTCCATTTACACACACACACACACACACACACACACTGGATATTATGGCTGCATTCATCTACTCTCTTGTTTTCATTTGTCTACCCCTTCCCTTGCTCTCCCTTCCCTCCCCTTCCGTAACACATTTCAGCTTCCTGATATTCCTTTGTTAAACTGTGAAGTTAGTTGTTCAAAGGACTATATATGCATACAACCCCATATATTTTTGCATTTATAGTTATATTTAAGATCTAACTTCTGTAAGTTGTTACTTATGACTCTCATCCAATTTCTTGCTCAGCCCTTTCATGACAATTGCAATGGGTACAATAACAACTGAATACTCAAATATAAAAACTGGAGAAATAGCTGTGGTCTGAACTTAAAATATTTGTAAATCAGGCCAACAAGAGAGTGACATGTTGCACATCTTTCCATCACTTTGTCTGATGTCTTCTTCACATACTACCTTGCTGTTCCTCAGAGTACATTGACAGTCACTGTGTCTATGAGCCAAAGATTATTAGTCTGTGGAGCTTTAAACAGGGCAAAATGATGAGAGCCTGTTGCTATGAGGAAGGACTGGTGAGTTGGTATGGAGTTGGAGTCCTCCCTTCCCATTCTTTGAGCTCTGCTGTTAAGTCTACATTGTACCATCTAAATTGTCATGCACGGCTATAACAAAGTACCACCGAGTGGGCATCTTCAGCAGTGGAAAGATCATTTGCCCAGTTCTGGAGGTCAGAAGCCCAACATCTGTTTCTGGTGGGAGAGAAGGAGGAGGAAGAGGAGGAGGAGGAGGGGGAAGAGTCTCATGAACATCGGATCCCTACACATTAAGAAAAGGTAGTGATCATTTCATTTTGAAGCTTTGATGTGGTGACGTAGGTGGTATAGAAATAAAGATGTGATAGTGATCTGATCACTTCAAGAGCTGAAGAGCATTGACTTGGGCAGACTGGTACAATGGCTGAGATCTTGGTAATGGAACCATTTGACTTTAGTCCTAGCTCTGGCACCCATTAACAAGTCACCTTCTATGTGTGGTTTAATCTATGAGCCTCACGCCTCTCATTTGTAAAATGTCATCTAATGACAGTCGATTCTGCACAAGATTGCTCTATCAAGTGAGACAGTGGCACCTGGCCCATAATGAATGTCCAGTAAATACGGTTATCAATTATCCAGAGAGATGTGTTGTCGTGGATTGTGCCCCTGTGTGATTAGTGAGCACATGGTTCTAAGCTGAAAGGCACTGTGACCTGTGAACTCGCGAGTAGAGGCTTGGAAATGATGCTTTGGAAGAATCGGCACACTTCTTTTTCCTTCCTTATTTCTTTGTGCTCAGCTAATTGGTGCCCTTTGGAAACTGAAAAGTAAACTCATCTGAAAACTTAGAACTCTTAGTCTGACAGGTATAAAATGCATTCTCTCACATGCTGTGCTTCTTGATTTAAATTATCATTAAAAGATTTCTTGCTTTGCTTTTTTTCAGTTTATTTATTGGTCAGTTCAACAGCTCTTTCCAAAAGAACGTTGAAGGACATTGGCCAGCACGCCAGGAAGAGAAGAAGAGAAATCTAAAGATGAGTAGCGAGGCTTTGTTTTTAGGAGATCTCACAGACTCCTAGAGAATATAGTCCTGCCCAGAATGGTCTCGGGGGAATGAGGAGAGGTTTTGTCAGGGAACCCACATAGAAGGAGGATGGGCTGCCTTACTGGGCACCAGATGCTTCATGGAAGGCTGTGCCCCCAAAAAGTATCTACTTCTCATTAAAAAAAATATAATTGAATGGCCAGTAGCTTGAGCCTGTAAGCCTAGCTACCGGAAGGTGGAGATGGAGAGAGTATGTCCCGGTTTATGGCCAGCCAGGCACACATATGTTTGCATGATTCCCTCTCAGTGTGGTGGTGTGGAACTGTTGTTCCCTGCAACACAGGGCAGCACAAACAAGAGGTGGAGCCCAGGCCATTCTGGGAAATAGTGAGACCCACCTCGAGAATCACTTGTGCTTGAGGAGTCCTCCAAACCTTGGATGTGGACTGGGATTAATTGAATGAATGGATTATTGGGGGGGGGATAACATTCACCTAGCCCACAATAGCAAAACCAAACTGTTAGTAGCAAGAAACATTAGAGAAATTGTAATTCTAGTTAAAGCCATTACATTTCTGATCCCTGACCAGGTTTTAACGGTTAGACATGTGCGTTAATCTGTTCTTTTTCAGTAAGTGTTAATTTTGTCATTTTATATTTTTATAGCATCTATTTTTCTCATTTATCAAATTTATTAACACAGCATTGTTAATATGCATATAATTTATATATATGTTCATATACACACATATGTTTTATTTTCCTCCCTAGTCTATATTTTATTTATTTTTAGATTTCTCTTTAAGAAAATTAGTCTAGGCCAAGGTATTTCTTAAAAAGATCTTTATTTGGATAATTCTTATCATTCTTTTTATTTGTATCATTGATTTCCCCCCATACATTTAAAAATTGCTCCTTTCTTTTACGTGTATTTTCCTCAAAGGGTCATTTCAAAACTTTCTCTTTCTGTTGTTAAGGTTGCACATGCTCACTGAGTCTTACAGCTGCACATGCTCACTGAGTACCAGTGCCAAGAACTCTTTGCCTGACTCAAGGTTAGAGGGCCATGCCTAATGTTCTCTTTTAGAATCCTTAGTTTAAGCTCTCCCATTTTGGTCTACAGAGCACTCTGAGTTAACTATTGGGTCTGTGTGTGGTGAGTGTCTAAGTTCTTTCCTTTGTTTTTGTTTTATTGTGTATTTATATCTAATCACCTCAGCACCAGGCATTGAAAAGACTGTTCTCTTTCCCCATTAATTACTGTGGCACCTCTGTCAAAATTAAACTGACCTCTGTCAAAATTAAACTGACCAGTGTACAAGAGTTTATTTCTAGGTGCTTAATTCTATTTTATTGAGTTATGTGTCTATCCTACACCAATGCCAGTGTCTTGATTAATGTAGCTTGACAATGAGTTCTGGAATTGGGAAGTGTGCTGCTTCCAGTGGTTACTCAGTGTCAACATTATTTAGTTCTTCTATAGCCTTTGCATTTCCATATGAATTTATGATTCACTTGCTCTCTTCTACAAAATTACCCAAACCTTCTGGGTTTTCAATAGGGATTGGGTGATCAACATGCTGACTCTTTAAATACATGCACATGGAATGTCTATCCATTTGCTTAGTTCTATTTTAATTTCTCTCAGTCATGTTTTACAGATTTACCAGCTTGCACATTCTTTTGTTAAACTTATTCATTCCTCATTTCTGGTGCTTTTTTGAATGGAACTGATTTTCAAATTTTAATTTCCAGGTTGTTATAAACATATATAATTTATTTTGTATATTAATTTTGGGCTCCATAACTTGCATTAATCTATCAAATTGTTCTAGAGTATGTGTGTGTGGTGTGAATGTGGGGGGATTTTCAACATCTGATATCTTAAGACTTTTATTTCAAAACCAGATAATTCTAATTCCTTTTCCTCTTCTTCTTTCCTCTCCCTTTTTCTCCTTCTGTCATCCATCTCTTCTTTTTCCTCCTCCTTCTCCATGCTTCTCCTTCTTTTTCTTTGTTCTTTTGTTATAGTGTTTATCTGTGTGCGTGCGTGCGCATGCACGTGTGTGTGTGTGTGTGTGCGCGCACACACACACACTGCTTCTGGGGCTTGAACTCAGGGCTTAGGTGCTGTCTGAGCTTTTCTTACTCAAGGCTAGCCCTCTACCAATAGAGCTCAGCTTTTTCTGAGTAGTTTATTGGAGATAAGAGGCTCATTCACTTCCTGCTGGGCTAGCTTCGAACCCTGATCTTTAGATCTCAGCCTTCTGAATGTCTAGAATTATAGGCTGAACCACCAGCATCAGTCTTATCATGCTTATCTTAATTGCACAGTTGAAGCCATTCAGCTCAGCACTGAACAGAAGTTTCTGGTCTTTTCCCCAAACTTAGATGACAAAGCATTCTGTCTTTCATCAGTAAGTATATTAGCTATTGGCTTTTCATAGGTGTCATTTATCAGGCTAAAAAAAGACCCATTTTATTACTATATTGTGGAGAGTTTTTATTCTGGATGAATCTTTAATTTTGACATATTTTTCTTGCATCTATTAAGGTGATTTTTAAAAATTAATGTAGTTTATTACAGCAATTGATGTTCAGATATTAAACCAACCTTGCATTTTAGGGAAAATACTGCTTGGGCAAAATGTATAATGTGTTTTGTATTTTGCTAAATTTGGTTTGTTGAGATGTTGTTAAGGAATTTATTTGTCTCTATGCTTGGGATGTTCTTTACTCTGTAATGTTGCTAGGTGTTTATAGTACACTCAGAAAATGCCAGCTTCATTGAGTGGCATGAGAAGTCATCCCTCCTCATCCCTCCTCAGTTTCGGAGTGTGAAGGATTGATATTTTTCTAAATATTTAAGTATTTAATAAAATCACCAGTGAAGTCCCATAGGCCTGATGTCTTGTGGTAAGATTTTAATTACCAGTTTAAATTCTTTCCTCCTATAGGCTATCCAAACTTTCCATTTCTTAGTCAGTTTTGGTAGTTGCATTTGTAGAATTTATACATTGCATCTAAATTGTCTCATTTTTTAATTTTTTTATTGTGAAAATACTGTACAGAGGGGTTACAATTACATAGGCAGGATAATGAGTTCATTTCTTATCAAGCATTGTAACCTCCTCCTTTGTTTCCCCTTCCCATCCCTTCCCATCCTCCCCCCAACCCTCCCCTCCCCCCCTGCACCAAAGTTGTAAAGTTCGTTTTCTAAATTGTCTCATTTATGAGTGCATCATGCCTCTAAGCTTTTTAAGAATGCCCTTCTTTCATTTCTTCTATTTTCTCTTCACTAGCTAAAAGTTGTTAATTTTATTTTTTTCAGAGAACATTCTCTTAACTTCATGAATATTTCTTTTTTTTATGGTATTTCTGTTTTCTATTTTACTTCCTTCTGCTGTACTTCACTAGTTAGTGTTAGTTTCTTCTGTGTATTCTGGGTATGACTCCCAAGTTTGCATTTGCTAGACATTTTACCCTTTGAGCCATACACTCTCCCTAGACATTGTTTTTCCTTTTGTAGCTTTGAAGTAGAAGCCTAGGGTTTGACCAACCTTGCTTTTCTGACATAGGGATTTAAAGATCTGAATTGCCTCTTAGCTAATCTTTTAAGTTCCATTTATCCCATAAATCTGGTATTTTAAGACTTCTGTATTATTATTTCTGATTCCTACAGTGCTGGTCATTTATTTGGCCCTTGATTTTATATGCAATATAGAATGCCTGCTTTTACTTTATGGAAAGCACTTAATTATCATGTAAGATGCAAAACTGATTCCTGTGGCTCTTAGTTCATGGCATTGAGATCAGCTGTAGGGCACAGAAGCTGCTGAGAAGTTCAGGTTGTAGAGACCATGGTCAGTCCCAGCATGTCCTTTACATACAGAAGCGTATCCAGGCTCCTACACCCAAGCCAGAGTTGGAAGCATGTTCTAACACAGTGCTATTGCCCTGAGCCAAACTTTTAGAATCTCCTATAGAAGAGAACATTAAAATTACACACACACACACACACACACACACACACACACTCATATACACACATGAAATTAGAAATAGTTCGTAAGTGTGTTTAGTATATAATTTTCTGAAATGTCACCAAAATCATTACTTTGGATGAAAAGAAATATCCTCACTTTCCAAACCTTTGTTGTAGCTGTTAATTACCAAATTCTATAAAGAGTGATAGGTGTAGTTATCTCAGACTCATTATAAATATGCTACTACCAGTGGGAGCAGAACATGGAAAAGTTTGAGCTGCTTGATTTTTTTCTTTCTAGGCATTTGTTCATTCACCAAATTTATCTATCAGACAAATATTCATTGAACCTCCTTTTGTACCGGACTGTAAGGAAACAGTTGAATAAGACAAGTTGTTCTTCCAAGGAAATAAGAATCCAGATGGAAAGCATGGCTTGTTCCTACAAAACAATAATACAAGGCAGAGCCAGATTAACACCATAAGGGAGTTTTGGAGACTTATAGGCACATTTTCTTCCAGCCAGGAAGGAAGGAGCTCATGTTTACTGAGCAAATAACAAGTACTAAAGACAAACCAGCCATGCAACCCGGGTCTTCAAAGGTGAACCTCTGCTGATGCTGGATGGGAGGGAGAGGGAAGCAGAGGAAATCTGGCTGGGGTAACAGCACTGCCTCAGGTTAGGTGTAGCGATGAGGGTGCTTCCACAGCCAGATACTCACGAGACGGAAAGGGGTGGACCAAACCGTGGGGCTCTGTCGTGTTCTGCAGAGAGCTGACGGAAAGGGGTGGGCCAAACTGTGGGGCTCTGTCGTGTTCTGCAGAGAGCTGCAAGTGACACAGCACTTTTTTTTTAAATTTTATTTTATTTGTGAACATATTATACAGAGGGGCTACAATTACATGGGCAGGATAATGCATACATTTCTTACCAAGCATTGCAGCCTCCTCCTTTGTTTACCCTTCACCTCCCTTCCCAGCCTCCCCCCTCCCCCCCACCCAATTCTTCCCCTCCTCCCCCCCTCCACTGACATTGTAAAGCTCGTTTTTGACATGACAATTTGTACTTCTCATTGTTGCAACAGGTCCACCTGAATCCTTAAACGACTTGTTTTTCCCCATCTCCTCCACAAGTTATACCGACATAAAATATATTGAAAGCAGGGGTTATACTGTGGGGGAGGGATATACAAAGCAACAAAGAAATAATCTTATAAATGTGTTAGAAACACATGCATGAAAGAAAAAAAAACATTAAAATACCTATCTAAGGGTTCATTTTCCTAACATTACATTATCTGACTTTTTCTGCTTGACTCATACATATACTAGATATTGCAAATAAGGGAAACCATGGGACCTGTGTTTCTTTGTGCCTGGCTTACTTCACTTAATATAATTTTTTCCAAGTTTTTCCATTTCCTAACAAATGGGGCAATGTCATTCTTTCTGATGGAGGCATAGAATTCCATTGTGTATATATACCACATTTTCTTGATCCATTCATCTACTGAGGGGCATCTGGGTTGGTTCCATATCTTAGCTATGGTAAATAATGCTGCAATAAACATAGTTGTGCTGGTAGCTTTAGTGTGGTCTTGTTTGTAAACATTTGGGTAAATGCCCAAAAGTGGGATTGCTGGGTCATAGGGGAGCTCTATGTGAAGTCTTTTGAGGAACCTCCATACTGCTTTCCAAAGTGGTTGAACAAGTTTACATTCCCACCAACAATGAAGTAAGGTTCCCTTCTGTCCACATCCCCTTCAGCATCTGTTGTTGTTAGAGTTCTTGATTTTTGCCATTCTAACTGGGGTGAGGTGGTATCTCAATGTTGCTTTGATTTGCATTTCTTTTATGGCTAGGGATGTTGAGCATTTCTTCATGTGTCGATTGGCCTTCTTTCTTCTTCAGAGAAGTTTCTCTTTAAGTCTTTAGCCCACTTATTTATTGGGCAGTTGTTTCTTTGAGGATTTATTGTTGGGGGATTTAATTTTTTGAGTTCCAAGTATATTTTAGATATGAGACCCTTGTCTGTTGTATGGCTAGTAAAGATCTTCTCCCAATCCGTGGGCTGTCTATTGATCTTGCTAGCTATGTCCTTTGCCATGCAGAAGCTCTGCAACTTTATGCAATCCCATTTGTCCAACCTTTCTTTGATTTGTTGTGTTTCCGGGTCTCTATTCAGAAAATTTTGGCCTGTGCCAAGGAGACCTAGGGTTTCTCCTATTCCATCCTGTAATGTTTTCAGAGTGTCTGCTTTGACTTCGAGGTCTTTGATCCATTTGGAGTTGATTCTGGTGCAGGGTGATATATAAGGATCTAGCTTTAGTTTTCTACATGTAGTTAACCAATTTTGCCAGCACCATTTACTGAAGAGGCTGTCTTTCTTCCATTCTATTTTAGCTCCCTTATTGAAGATTAGATGGCTATAGGTCTGTGGGTTCATTTCTGGGTTTTCAATTCTATTCCATTGGTCCTGAGGTCTGTTCTTATGCCAATACCAAGCTGTTTTGATTACTATGGCTTTATAGTAGAGTTTGAAATTTGGTATTGATATTCCTCCAGCGGTGTTCTTTCCGTTGAGGAGCGTTTTTGCTGTTTGGGGTCTTTTGTTGTTTCATATGAATTTTTGGATTGCCTCTTCTATTTCCTTGAAGAATGAGGTTGGAATTTTGATAGGTATTGCATTGAATTTGTAGATAGCCTTGGGAAGTATTGCCATTTTCACAATGTTAATCTTTCCAATTCAGGAGCATGGGAGGTTTTGCCATTTTTTAAGTTCTGTGTTGATTTCCTTTTTCAAGATTTTAAAGTTTTCGTCATAGAGGTCCTTCACTTTTTTGGTTAAGTTAATTCCTAGGTATTTTATTTTTTGTGGGGCTATTACAAATGGAGTTGCTTTCCTAATTTCAGCCACACTTTTCTCATTGTTGGCATACAGAAAAGCCATTGATTTTGGGGGGTTAATTTTATACCCTGCTACTTTGCCAAAGTTTTGAATCAGTTTGAGTAATTTGGGAGTGGAGTCTATGGGATTCTTTAAATACAAGATCATGTCATCTGCAAAGAGGGAGAGTTTTATTTTTTCTTTCCCTATTTGGATTCCCTTTATGTCTGCATCTTGTCTTATTGCTGTAGCTAGGCATTCTAATACTAGATTGAAGAGAAGTGGAGAGTGGGCATCCTTGTCTTGTTCCTGAGTTAAGAGGAAATGGCTTTCGTTTTTCACCATTAAGTATAATGCTGGCTGTAGGTTTGTCATATACAGCCTTTATTGTATTGAGGAATGTTCCATGGATTCCTAATTTTTCCAAAACCTTCATCATGAAGGGGTGTTGGATCTTGTCGAATGCTTTTTCTGCATCTATTGAGATAACCAGGTGGTTCTTATTCTTGCTCCTGTTGATGTGATGAATTATATTAATTGATTTGCGTATATTGAACCAGCTTTTCATCCCTGAAATGAATCCTGTTTGATCGTGGTGTATAATTTTTTGGATGAATTGTTGAAGTCGATTGGCCAAAATTTTGTTGAGAAGTTTTGCATCAATATTCATCAAAGAAATGGGTCTATAGTTCTGTTTCTTTGATGAGTCCCTGCCTGGTTTTGGGATGAGGGTTATGATGGCTTCATAGAATGTGTTCGGTATGACTTTTTAAAATGGTTTTTTAAATTTAAATTTCATTGCCAAGGAGATATACAGAGGGGTTACAGTTTCCTAAGTAAGGTAGTGAGTACATTTCTTGTTGAACTTGTTACCCTTCCCTCATTTTTCTCCCTCTTTCCTTCCCCCCTCTCCTCCCAGCCAAGTTGTACAGATCATTTCCAACACAGCTGACACAGCATTTTTAAGCAAGGGAATAAAGCAAGGGAAAACATTTACATGTCAGGAAAGTTAAGCTGAGTTAACTGAGTTCCCAGTTGGTTTAGATCTTCTTCCCAAGGTAGAGAAAACTGAAAAGGAGCTGAGAGGATACTCGATGAAAACAAAACAGAGAGCTCCTGTTTAGGGAAGAGTGTAATGTAGGGAGGCCCCTGTCTCCAGTCCCCAGGGCTCTGCTGGGTATTTCTGCTCCTCATTCAGTGGTGGCCATTTTGTTTGTTTACCTGTTTAAAATGTGTCCCCACTCCAGCAGATTACAGTGGGAGCCCAGAGACCTGGTTTAAATAGTCTTCCTCAGTACTAAGAACAGTGACTCACATGCAAGGGGAATACAGATATTTTGACTTTGTTTTCTCTCGTAAAAGGGGGCTTGGAGACTGCTGACTGCTGGTTTCTGTGTGGCGCTGTACCGATTTCCAAGCATGGACATTGGATGGTTTCTGCCCCAGTCACACACGCTAACCCGAAGGACAGTCACCTAGGCTTACGCACCAGCCACTCCACCAGATGTGCTGGGCTGTGTGTGTGCAAAGATGCATTGAGACACTTCTCCTATGCTGATGGAGGAAACTGGTGAGCCAGAGTCATAGTACCATGTGACCCTTTTAGATTTCTCCAAAGCATCAGAGTCAGTAGCTGTTCACCTTTCCCTCCCTCCCCCATGGCCTCAGGGCCTGTGCTTCAGCTCCTCTCCCCAGTGAGAGGAGAAGTCTTAGAGATCTTGATGTCTAGGATACATCGTAATTAAGTATAATCACCACAGTGTACTGTGAGTCCTTTGAATTTATTCCTCCTGTTAAAATTATTTATTTTGATGTAAAAATTGTATGTGTTTATGGTGCTTAACATGATTGCTTTATGTCTATATTAAGAGATGGTTTGATTAAGCTAATTAGCACATACATTTCCAGGGTTAAAAGAAAATCCTGGTAGGCAGATTTGGGTCACATGTCTGCGTGGGCCCACCCCTTACCTAGCAAAGAATTCTGGGAAGGAGAGAGAGGGACTGAGCAGGCTCCTTGGTAACATGCTACTTTTCTGGTGAGTGGGAAATTTTTTGCCAAAATCAGCCACTGTGCGACCCTTGGGAACACAGCAACTGTGACTGACTGTCCCCTCCCCGGGAGAGTTTTCGAGAAGCATCAGCAGCCCAGAGATATTAACGCATTCTGCTTAAACATGGCTGAACTGCGGAAGGGGCAAGCTGCTAACCTTTTCTCCTTCCACATCTGCTGTCAGATCTCTGTCTTGGGGTGAGCTTTTCAGCTACCATCTGAGAGTTACGAGAGTCATCACTCCATCCCGTGGGACAATATTGCAATCAAAACAACAGACACTGAAGCGTTCTGGCCAGAATGGGAACATTCGAATGCTGTGTAACTCAGAAAGACCGCAGCTGCCGTCACCAGCCTTCCGACGGGAAGAGCCCTTCCAGCCTAGCCGGGACTTTTCTGTCACTCAAGGGGTGTCAGCAGTATAATTTCAGACTCAAACAAGAAAACAGAATTGCAGTAATGGAGGACATTTTCTGTCCGGCAAGCTTCCAGCCAAATGATAGAGTTGAAGTTGTTCTAGCTCTTTGAGCTATCAATTTCTGAAGAACTTGATTGGTATTAATACAGCAGTAACAGGATACCATTTCCTTTGAGGCTAATTTGATCTCCCTGTAAAAATGAGTTGGTGTATTAGAACAATCAGAAGCAGAGTCCAAGTTAGCAGTTAGGTATTGATCGGTGTTCTCTCCTCTGTCTGATATTTGATATTTTCAAAAATGTGTTTTCTCCATCCTCTTATCCCCCTCCCAGTGTGTTTTAGATTACATGAAAGCCAAAAATTGTCCCTTTGTTCTTTTTGAAGACTTTGAGAATGCTCCTAAGTAGACTGTGCTGTTCTCCATTTGGCTAGTGGGACCCCAGAGCTTCCTGGAGGAGCAGAAGAGGAGCCATTGGCTGTTTCACACCTTCAGATGATGTAATTATCCATGTTTGCCTCAAAGCTTTGCTCGAGAATGGGTGTTGCTCTTCTATGGTCAAGAATAGGCTGTGGAAGGTCACAGCATTAGATGGTAGCTGATGGTGACATAAGGACCGTGGTATGATGTGACATGGAGGGTGTTGGACTCCAAGGTCCAGCTTCTGTCTTCTAGAATGTTCCTTTCCCTCCCTCTGTGGGCTGTTCTGACCCGAAGTGCCAGTTGATGCTGGGAACTCAGGAAAGCAACCCCCAAAGAAGCCTGTGTGTGTGTGTGTGTGTGTGTGTGTGTGTGTGTGTGTGTGTGTGTGTGTATGTGTGTCTCCCTCACCCCCTCTGCATGGATCCACAGTGCTCTATATTCACGTGAGTCTGGACATGAGGGAAAGCCACCTGGGAGCCCAGAACAGCAGCAAGCTGTGTGCTCTGGGGAGGCGCCGGGAGGGGCAGGGGCAGGCCATGCGAGGCACGCTCTCTCTGCCACATGCAATCCAAACTTACTGAGAAAGCCGGGCTGGAATGGGCGGTGCCCAGTGTCCAGCTAGAACTCTCCGGGGACAGGATGGCTCATAGCTGGTCTGGGAGCGCTGTTGGGGCAGCTGTAGCCTGAAGTGTTAATTGCTAAGTCAGGTGGGCACCAGAGCGGAAAACTCCTATATTAACGCACTTCCAAAGGGTCTTTAGCTTGCCATCATTTACAACCCTTTTGGAGGGCACATGCCCAGAGGCGATTCTGTACACCATTTCAACTGTTCAAACATGCCTCTCAAATGAGTCTCTCTCAAATGAGCATGCTCAGGTAAGGTATCTGCCCCTAAAGAGCTTTCCTGTGTGAATAACATTTATGGGCTTCCCACAAAGATTTCCTTGGTTTGAGGACGGTATTGTTCCCCTGTGCCCTCTTGCCTGCAAGCAGGGCAGAAATCTTTTTCCACGTTGTTTTTTGGTTCATTTCTTGGCTGTGGTTGTTTTGGTTGTGTACTTACCCAGGTGTGGACCTGTTGTATTTAGTTATACAAGGTAGCTATGGGTATTTTCGGACTTGTTCACATGAACGCTCTCCCAGGCAGGGAATTAAAAACATTTATTGTGACTGGCAAACTTGACCTCCATTCTGCCAAGTCTGCCATCTCTGTGGGCGCTGGGCTCTTCAGCTCGGTGTCACAAGTCTAAGGACAAAGGTCCCTGACTTCTCCGCACGGTGGGGGGGGGTGTTTGGGTGACTTGCTGTCTGGCTGTGTTCATCTGTGAAGCAGTGCACGCCAGCGTGTGAGCTGAGGCAGCTGAGCGTCAGCCGTGTAGTGCTGATGCAGGAAAGCTGCACACATGCCCCACGGGGCTCAGGGGTGCTGAGGTGAGGACGGCGTCCAGGGGGGCGACCCAGAGGCAAAGGGCCTGTCAGACCTCGGCATAGCATCTGGCGTCCGAGGGGGCGGGGCGGACGCCCCCAGGCAAGGTGCCAGGTGATCAGGTGTGCGTGTGTGAGGAGTGAGTGACAACCGAAGGACGGAAAAGGAACAGAAGCACAAGGCTGGCAGGCCATTGCTGTGCTCCAAACGAGAGACGAAAGTCAGGTACCTCCACCTCCTGATGCCCTTTCTTGTCTCCCTTCGTGTTTCCTACCTTGCTTTGTCTTCTCTCAGCTCTCCCCTCTGGCCAGGCACGTCTTTCTCTGCATTCTGCGCATGCTGCTGCTTTAACCTCAGTGGTACCAATTTTCATCATCTTCAAATCTAGGTCAAGATCTTACTTGTGACCTTCTCTGCCACCCACATCCCTCCGGACCACAGCCTGAGCTCCGTGTGTATCCTTTCCTGTTATTTCAGGTCACCCCGTACGACAATTACGTTGGTGTACTTTTCCATTTTCCCAGCTAGACAGTGATTCACAGAGGGGCCGGGCTGACAGAGAGTTGTGCGTGGTTGCACCCTCACGGTTTGACACAGGCTGGATCACAGCTTGCTGCGCACGTCGTGCACACATTTAACAATATGGAAGGCCACCGGTGATACCAGATGTTGTGTGGTAGATTTATGGGGAGGGGAGAGACCATGGCTGGGGTGCAGCCTGTCACTGTGTGGGTGCCACTCAAGAGGCAATCTATTGCGGGGGGGGAGGGAATGGATCTGGGGCACAGGGAGAATTTGGGAGATTCAGAGTTTCCTGGGTTACCCGTCAGAGTTATCTGAAGATGGGGAGTTCACGGTGCATATCAGGATGAGTTGCTTCACCTCATTTGTCAGCTGGGACTCATGACACTGACCTCAGGCTACTGTAAAGACTGGTGTCTACAAGAACCGAGCCCATAAACACAGAAGAGTAGTTGAAGGAAGAGGGAACAGTGGAACCCAGGGGCTGTTCTTCATGAACTTCCCAGGAAAGCGGTGGGCAAGCAAAGGAGCAAGAAGCTTAGAAACCAGATGGAAATGCTTGTTTTTTTTCTTTTTCTCAGTAGTGATTTGGAAAATGCAACTTACTTCTAAAGTTCTATTTGTGACGTTCTCCTAAGCAGTCACTCTAAGAGTGACTCCGTCACTTAAGTAGCCGTGGCTTTCTCCCCTGATTTGTGTTAGATTTTAAATGACTCAAACTAAAGTGATAGTTTGATGGAGTTGTTTCAAACTTCTGTATTTATGGCATTCAGGTTAAGAATGATATTTGTTCAGATCTGCTCTTTATTTGATATTTGCTCATCTTTAGTGGGGAAAACAACTTTTTCATCTATAAATGCTGCTGAGGGCTAGATATGTCTTATTTAATTAGAATTAAGTTTTGTGGAAGAAGCATTAGAGAATTAAGTCTTATTATTGAAGTTTTATAGTTGTAAAATGCTCAATTCAGATTTTATTGGGCTGAATTATCTCATCATCATTAGTTTTGCTCAGGAAGTGGCATGCAGTATTCTAGTTACCTAGCTGACAAACATGAGTGACAAGTACAAACGGTCTAGAAACGTCACCATCCATCCATGGCATTTTAAATCAATGGATTGTGAAATTTCTTGTCAGAAAAAACTTGCTTGTGGCTCTTTAGGCACTAGTATAGAATTACCTCTGTCGTCCACATATTAAAAACCCTCTCTCCATCGTGCGCTTTCCACGGTAGCCCTGTCCATCTCACCTTAGCTGTCAGGAGATATTATGTATGACGTTTTCATGCCATGGAGGGAGCAGCGCAGGGAGAGGCGGGAAGTGTGGGTGCCTTCCACTCTCAAAGAAAGATCTAACGCACACGGATGAAGGGGAAGTTAAAACAATTATGAGAACCTCCTTTTAAAAAATAGGACCAATTGGAAGAGAAGGACAAAAAGTGCTTGGCAGTGTTAGACGCAGTGTGGATCTGGAGCCCTTCACTGAGTGCAGGTCGGTAACTGGGACGATGGTCGTTGAGCATGATTTGACCAGAATAATTGAAGTTCATGCTGTGATGCTCCAGTCACACGTCCAGAGTTGATCCAGAGGAGGTGGGGACATGCCGGTGCACACGCGTGTGAAAGGGTGCTGTGTACGGTGTCACGGATGACAGTGAGAACGCCGTGCCACCGCACTGCTCAGCGGCCTCGACCTGTTCCGCTGGGGAAAGACCTTACGGTCACTGAAAAAAGGCTCAGTTGCTCTGGGCGTATGATCCTATAAAATGATATCGAAATGAACTCCAGGAAATGGAAACAAGGGTTTTTAAAAATTTTACTTTCTGTGTTTTTGTTGTGTTCCCTTTGTTATTGTTTTTGGCTTCCGTACTTTTGTCTTGAACGTAAGTTTATCTGTTTTGTGGTGGTTAAGGGGAGCACAGAAATGGTGGGGCAAAGGGTGAACAAATGCAGAGGTGACACTCACTAGACACTGTGTAGAAAATGAACTATACAACTTGTGGGGGAAGAGGGCCGGGAGGGGAAAAAAAGTGGGAGAAAATATGGGAAGAGGTGACACTGTTCAAAAAGAAATGTACTCATCACCTGACTTGTGTAACTGTAACCCATGTACATCAGCTTTACAGTACATTTTTAAAAAGAAAATGAAAATGAAGAGTGTTTCTAAGTGACAAGCATACTGCCCAATCCCAGGGTTGTCAGAGCTCTGACAGGTAGACCTGCTGGATCTGTGCAGGCCAGGCAGATGGCCTCACTTCTGCCCGAGCATTGTCATACAGGGTCACGAGCTGCCTTCGGAGGAGGTGCTGCCTGAGGTCCCAGGGACCGGAAACCTCCAGAATCTCACCACAGCCCCCATGAGAACATTAGAACTCTGTGGGTAGTGTGATGGTGGGTTTTAATTTTTATACATCTTTCAATCTTCTTCAAGTTATTCTGAATGTCTGCATTACCACTAGCAAAATCAAGCAAAATGAAGCGAATCCCAAACCCTCTTGGTACCAGATTATAATGGCACACAGCAGAGCGCAATGGGATTAGAATCGAACTCTATTATTTCCCGCGGGTGTGGGACGAGCCCTTCTGTGTAGTCTCGTGATCAGTGGGTATACAAATCAGAGCACAGGAACTAAAGGAGAGAGGAGCCCCACCCACATAAAAGGTGCTGAAGAAATTGCTCATTTTTCTTCTTCACATCAACATGTTCTTAGCACCTTGACAGCAGTTGGCATAGTGTCCCTGTGTCATATTGTCTGCTAGCTTGAGTTTGTGCTGTTCCATATCGTTTTGCTTATGCAGTTATAAGCAATCCAAATAGTAGATTTCAAACGAACAAACAAACCCCTTTGATCGTGAACTATTTTTGTCACTAGAGAGACATTCTGTGGTCTTTTTCATTAAGTGCTGTTTATGTAGAACTGACTGGAGAACCAAGGCTTTTTCTTATGAGTGTTTGTTGCACAAGGCTGGGCTGGTAAGCATGCCATGTGAATTATACAGGTAGTTTTATGTGAAGGAAGTCAGGCCTCAGAAAACACAGGGTCTTATTGTGGCGCTGTGGCTAAATAGTTTGTGGTCTAAGAGTTCCACCTTCTGTATATTGTTCTGGAATATTTAAGAAATGAAGGATGAGACGAGGGTAATTTACAAACCTTCTTTGTGCAAGTTTATGTTCATTGCAAGAAGGCTATTGATTCTGCCAGTTTGTGTTTATGGCAAGAAGATTAGGTGGGCTGTATAACAGCCCTGTTTCTTTTGAGAGAGGATTGAAAGCTGATGCTTGCTGGGGAGTAGCTATTGTCTTCTCCATGGGGCGGGGGCCATGACACTTAGTTTCTATTTTAAACATTGCCATTTGACCTGCAGAAATTACCTGAGGGGAACCAGACCTGTCTAAGCTTCAGCTCCCTTGCAGATCAAAGAGTGTTTATCTTGTTACCTACAGACGTGATTGAGTTGACTATATCCAAAGAATGGCATTCTTCCATCATATACATAATATGTATATGATGTTTTACTATTCATGAAGAATATTTAGGAATGTGACCCAAAGCTGTACTCATCACCAATCTAGAAATGTGTTGATAAAGTATTTGCTTTCACAAAATCTCTAACTCAGGTCTGCATGTAACTGTGGTTGGTATTCTGAATTTACAACTTTAAATGGAAAGAAACATCTAGAGTCGGTAAAGGAGTGAGGTTGGAAAGACTGCCAATGAACTGCTAATCTTATAAATGACAACTTGTGCAATACACTAACATTAAATCACACTAGCTGATATTTTTAAAAAAGTGAATCTGTGTATGTATCCATCCAATGCAGAAGATTGGTAACAATGAGAAATTCCACTGGTCATCTATTTTGGTGAACTTGAGGAGTGACAGGAATGCTTAGTATCCTGGTGATACGCGTAAGACATGACACATACACTTTCCAATCAATGTACATCAGAGCAATAGGTGTGCTCTGACCTATCCATTTCAGCCCTGAACCCTTTAGTGAAAGTTGTACTTGGGCCTTGTGTTCATAGTGACATCAGCTTGGTGAAATATTGGGAGCAGCCGGTCAACAGCAGAATGGACAAACACATTGGAGACATAGGCATTTAGACTGCAGGGAAAATGAGATGCGGGTAGGCATACCCACCAGAACAATCTCACAAATCATGCCATCCATTTGCTCGCGTACTGAGAATGGTGTATATGTTGCACTGTGGGAAGTTATGTTAATAACTCATCTGTTCACCTTCCCTTGCCTTTCAAAGGATTGCATTTAAGCCATTTCAGATAGATGGTGCCTAACTTTCCATGAAATTCTCTTCTAGTGTATCATTTGTCACCTAATAGGCTTTCCTTGTTGTATGATGCTTTTGGGCATGGAAAATGTTTAAGAGGATACGAGGGAAATCACATGGTCCATAAACTTCCTCTGGTCTCTGTCCTCAGCACCACAATTTGCAGCAGTGAACGGCACACTCCTGGAGAATGATCTTGTGAGTGCACCGCACAGTTTACCTGCTGTCCTTGATGTGGAGTCTCTATGTCGTCAGGTGGCGATATAAAGTCTTTATATCCTGTCAGGTTGGGAACAACTGGACCAGCCATCGATCTCTCAGGAATACTGAGTCAGGTTCTTTACGGTGGGACTCTATGAAAAAGGACCCAAAATTTTGCTGCAAACGACTAACATCATATTCTAAAATAAGAGATCTACCTTTTATTTATTTGAAAAACATTGCATTGACTTCTGTGGACTTCTGACATAAACACTCACGCGCCCTGGGCTGAGGAGAGAGTCATTAGGACTGCCCCTCCCACCTCCCCCACCCCCAAACCAAAGGATGAACAGCGCGCTCTCTCTGTTGTGCCAGTCTGGCCTCTGTCTCTTGTTCTCCTTTTGCAGCTTTGGAAGTCAATGCAGAGGGAAAGAAGAACTTCCTGGTTGGGGTTCAAAGTGCACGCAGTCCTCTCCAGCTAATGGAGCTGGGTCATACCAGCATTTTTTCCCCTAAGGGTTAAAAAGTAATATACCTTAATGAAAAAGCTCTGGGACTAGTTTTTCAGGCTCAGCAGTGTGCTATTCTATTCCATGTGTGTTGTGGGCTCAGGGCTGCGGGTGCCATGGTGACTCTGTCCTAGAGAACAAAGTAAATCTCAGCCACATGGTAACACGGATGGAGTGTTGTCCTCTGCTGAGAGGTGTTTGGTTGCAATCGTGTGTGTGTGTGTGTGTGTGTGTGTGTGTGTGTGTGTGTGTGTGTGTGTGTGTGTGTATGTGTGTGTGTGCGCACGCGTGGGCAGGACTCTGTTCATCTAAGTACCTGGTGCCAAAATGTCTCTTCCTCACCCAGAGACCTTTGCAGACTGTAGGAGAAAAAGTCGTTTCTTAAGTGCCTTTTGATGTGTCAGTAAGCCAGGTCTCCGGCTTGCTCTCTGTCTTTGGTTAAGGTTAAGTGCTGAGAGGAGGCCCAGCGTTGCTGACAACAGAAAAGCCCAGGGGCAGCAAGGAGGACGATAATGATGAATGAAGCAATCCTCAGGGAAGGCTGTACTTTTCCATCAGCCTGAGAAAGGAGCATCTGGGTGAAGAGGTGACAGGAAATAAGTCCTGCCACCCCACTCTCTTGGGCCTCGTTCATCAAGAAGAAGAAACAGTGGCAAAAGGAGAGCAAAAACGAGAGTCACACAAGAAGTAAGAAACACAGTTAAATTATTAATTGATTTTTTTAAAGTTTTAAGCTATTGTGGTTTGAACCAGGGCCTAAAGCTTGCTAGGCTGGTGAGACACCACCAAGCCCCGATTCTAGGCCCCACGGAGGTGGCATTTGCTCAGCTTTTGGTCTCAGCTCCCAGGACAAGGCACTGCTGTGTGGGCTGGAGGAGGAGGAAAAGGCGGGTCGGTGACCTGTCGTCACAGAGTCCAGCTGTCATGCACTTGTCTATTCAGTCTTCTAACCTCAGCAAGTGACAGTGGGCCATTGGTAAGGAAACTGAATGTCCCTGCATTCATTGCTGTAGAATAGGGTCAGATAGAGCAAGCACTGGGAGGAAGGCTGAAGTCACAGTTTTGGAAGAGGAGCTGTGGGAAGTCTTGTGGGGCTGGAGGGGGAAATCAGCCATGTGCTAAGGGTCCATGTATGTCAGAGCTGAGCATCTGAGATATGTATGGACAGAGTCGCACCATGCCTCCTGTCCAACGGACACACACAACATGGACTACACTTAGCATTTGTAATCATCCTAACTCACCACATACCATGATTGAATGTATGGCCTCATATTATAATATCATATATCAACATATCATACACAACACAATATATAATTACATATAATGATAATACATAAATAATATACATAATACACATATATTTTTACACATAGATACATATGTGTATATATATATATATATGTGTGTGTGTGTGTGTGTGTGTGAAACACATTCAATTCCATTACCATTTGTTGAGAGCCTGTGTTTGGAACTGTTTGTGGCGTCAGGAATGGAATGGAATCCTCTTGGAAGGTCTCTGGGGAAGGACAAGCCCTGCCCCTCCCAGGACTTGGACCCTCTCAGGATTGAGCTGGGCAGCTGCAAGCCTTCTGCTTTCCTTGCCCAGCCTCCTCTGAGGCCCCGGCCTGGGGGCAGCGTGGTCAGGCGGGAGCGAGGAGCCATGAGCTGGAATGGCTGGGATTTGAGGGAGGGAGCTCAGAGGAAGTGAGGTGTGCCAGACCCCTGCAGTTTTGTTCTTGATTTAATCACAGAACTCCTAGTTTTGTATATGCAGGTGATTCTTGGACAACTCTTACTTAATTCATGCAGAGTTCTTAGTTTGCAAAATCAGGCACTTCCTCCTTCCATATAGTTAAAGAATAAATTTACTTGCTTTGCAGATGCAGAAGTTGTGTCTTATACAGAAAGCTCTTGCTCAGCTGTGGAGGAGATTGGGGAAATCTAAGCACTATTGTAGAACAAATGATGGCATTATGTGCTTTGTTTTAGGTTGAAGGAAAAAACTAATGTTTTAAACATACGCAGTGCTGAAATCATGGTATTTTAAAATGAATCACTGCATGATTTAATCTTTGCTAATCTAGAGCAAAATAAATCTTGAAAGACTCTCTGCCATTGATGCTGCTTAGCTTAGGATTTACTCCCTTTTATTATCCTTAAAGAGGAGGAAGTCTGGATAAATTACCTCTACGTTTCAGCCTCTGCTTTCCAACTTGTTTTGCTTCTTTTTAATTGCTCTCGGAAGAAAGATAAATAAGTTATTTGGAGGTTTTCCACTATCTGGAATAGGCCTCACTCACAGAAATTGGGGTCCTCTGAGTCCTTACTCTTGTTGGGTGAACTTGAGTGGATTCCATCCTCTTGTCAAGAATGGTGCCTGACTGAATTCACATCAGAGAGCAAATGGTCGATAAATGTCCCTGACTGACAGACTCACACACACACCGAAGAAGTTCAATCTGTCGGCTGTCTTGGTTACAGCCCTGTAATGAGGCGAGGTAAGTGGAATTTTATGTGAGTGGGGATAAAGATTCATGGAGCAAACCTTTGTGCTACTGCTGGCAAGAGATAACTGTTGTGTGAGATGTTTGCCATGCCTGGGAGCTACACCCCATGCCTGTAGTCCTGGAACTCTGTGTTAGCATCAGGGTACACTTGGTCTTAAGACAGATGCCGCCCTTTGGTGGGGCAGCACTCAGCGGTGACCGGCAGTAGTGTCTGTGAGCAGATTTTGTCAAGTCTTTTCTGAACTCACATCTCAAGGGCAGGTTAAAAGTAGGTGGAGGCCTTAAGGCAGGCTGGCGGGTTACAATCTGTGCCCGTCGGTTGTGGAGACTGACTGAGTGCAGAGGAAGCCGGAGGAACATGGTGTTACAGACACGGACGTCACGGACGCCAAGGCCTTCTGCTCTGTCGTTTTGTCAAGGTCGGGCAGTGGCAGACTCAAGGTCGGGCAGTGGCAGACTCGAGGTCATTCTCCTTCTGTCCTCCTAGGCCATATTCTGGCAAGTGAGGTGGGAGCTGGGTGGGTATCAGGGTGGGTTTCTCGGTCCAATTCTTGTGTGCTGGCTTTGGTGGCTATTCTTGGTCTGATGCAAAGGCCGTCCTGGTGACCCGGCCTCGGGGACCCGATTCCTCCTCTCCATGGCATGTGCTGAGCCGTGGCTGCGCTTCCCATTCTTAGCAGAAGGGAGACACATTCTTTCCTTTGCTCCTCACCCCTTCATCTTCTGAATCTTTCCACTTGAGTGAAGCAGCACGGTGCTGGTCCAGGCTCCGAGTCACCCTGCTACTCAGCTGAATCCACCTCCTCTGGAACAAGGTGGGACACGGCAGGGCCGAGCTCCTGCGGCTGCGGTGGGGCCGCCTGGTTTGGCTGGCCGAGCGGCTCGCTGCACCTCGCTCTCCGGGGCAGCAGTTGACTCCTCTGCGTGGGCATCACAGGCAAGGAGGCGGTGGATGGGCAGAGACCGCCCCGACCCTTTCCTCACCCCAGTCCCTCCACGGCTTACCCTCAACCTTGAGAAGCGACTCCCAGATCCTCCATTTCTGGTTTCTGTTGTGTTTGTGGTTAGAACACCACACGAGGGATACGCTGCTGCTGAAATGTCAGTAGCTCTTTTAATGGAAACTCCCCAACAGCCCCGCCACGGGCGAGGGTTTGGGAGCCCATGGGCTCTGGGACCTTTTGAGGCGTTGAGGCAGCAATGGCAGGAGGGCCTCTGACTCCCCCGGGCTCTGGTGAAGAGGCCTTGGCCTTGGCCTTGAAATTCCTCTCTGAGATGAAACCCTGGAAGACATCTCTCGGTCTGAAATGAGAGGAGGAAAGCATCGAGCCAGGCGAGGACGCTGCTCTACCCCGAGCTGGCCTGGGACTGCGCGGCTGCTCCCAGCCTCGCGCTGTGCTGTTCAGATGAGCAATCCGCAGGACCCGGCTTCCACAGGAGACGTTCGGGCATCTCCTGCAACACAGAGACTCATTCTGCGTGTCAGAGCTGGCGCTGGTGACTTGTAGACGCAGTTGGTCAGTTTGTGGCTTGAATCGCCCCCACCCATGTGTGCGCTTCGTGTTTCAGCTGAAGGTGGTTTGGAAGGTGCGCTGCAGTCCTGTGACTGTTGTTAAGTTGCTGACCTCTCTTCACGCACACTAGCACAACCTAGGGGAGGGGTTCCCTACAATGATCACCCCACCAAAGCAGAGGGACCGTACTGCCACTGTGCACCTGATGATGAGTGCGTTGCCAGAGGTGGTGGAGGGAGGGCTGGGAATACCGATGAAGCCTCTTGATGGACTCTTTTCCATTAACTCTCAAGTGACACTTTCAGCTGCTCACGAAGACAGCCAGATGACTATTTAAGGGAACACCTTATTTTTGGAAACTTTATTTTTTTCCCCTAAAAGGGTAAGAGACTTTAGCAACGTTTTTTTTGTTCCTAGAGAACTCTTGTCAGTTTGACGACGACTTGACAGGGAAACATGTCAGCGAGGCTTGCAGCGTGTTGTGAGAGTTTGGAGCAGGAAGGAATCTCGGCAGCATCCATCTCAGCCACCATGCTGTTCGGTTGAAAGCAGTGTGGACAGGTGAGTTGGTCCCTCTTGGTCACTGTGGACAGGACGGGAAGATCAGGACTAGCGATGATGGTGTCTGCTGCCTGGCTGCTAGATGCCTTGCTACTTCCCTTCCTGGCGTGAGCCTGCGTCTGTCTCTCCTGCTGTAGGGTGCTTCTCCGGATGGCCTTGGACTGACTGGCTTCTCTCTGCCTTCTTTATTTGCTTCTGAAGAATGCACACGGGTGCAGCGCCCCGAGCTCGGACTGCCAGCAATCTATGCTCTGCCCCAGTGCCCTCTGGAGACCAGAAGTCCTTGGGTGCCTCAGTCCCACACATCACCTCCCTCTAGGACCTGAAACAGATTGGGCCACTTTCTGCCTGCTCTTACCTATGGAACAAGTAGAAGATGTTTAGACAGGAGACCCCTCACTGCCTCCCCTCCCGCACCTTGCCTGAGCCTCAGGAGACGGGCTGACAAACCTTAGGCTTCTGTTGTCCTTGGCTGCTTTGTGTCCATACGTTATAAACCCGCTCCTCCAGGTCGCCAGTGTGGGGCGCGGTGTGTCACAGACTCAGACGAGATGGTAACTAGGAGACAGTGGGTCACTCCGCACACACTGCTCTTCTCAGACTTCCTCCTTTGGCTCCTTCCAGGGTGTGTTCAGCCTGGCCAGAAGGATCTGAAGGAGCTTAGGAACTTCCAGTCTCCAGGCCTGTGATTACGGTGTGCTGTGAAGGCACTGATGCAGGGAACATGGCTGCGAGACACACACTTGTCACAGGAAATGGCCTAGAGCATTCACCGGGTCCTCTCAAAGCAATCTGGACGTGAGGAATCTCAAGACCTCCCCTCACAGGCTGCTCCAGGCAGGGAGAGCTGGATGAATCCCAGGCCTTGGACTTCACTCACCTCCTTCCAGAGCGTTTCCCTAAGTGCTGATCCTGTGCCTGGCTTTGTGCTAAGTTGACTGTGTCTTGGTAATTCTAGTAAAAGAGCTGAGTACTGTCCCTGATTTGGAAGTGTTGAGTCTCATGGATGTCTTATTTCACCTAATGGAAGTGTCACCAGCAAAGGTGTGTTTCTAACCTTGGTCTCTGGGAGAGTACTGGTGTGAACAATGCTGGAAAGGCCTACAAAAGCCTCCAGATAGTCACATGCTGAGTTTCTTGTCAATCACCGGGCAGTGGAGGAACTCACCCTCTGTCCAGTCCTGACATTCCTCACCAGGAAGTGCAGAAATGCCGTGTACTGTGGGAAGCCATGGGTGGGCATTGTGATCATGGAGCCTCACACCTGTTCCAGGAGCGCATTTGTGAACAGGGTGGACATGCAGGCCCCGAAGACCCTAACACGGGAACACGAGTGTTGACTTGTTTGCACCTGCACAATGTTAGATAACTTCCAGACTCCAGATTTAGAGTTCACTTTAGATACTTCTGGCCTGCATTCAAATAGATGAATCAGAGACATATAGCTTTTAGTTTTGGCATCAGTTTCTTTACCATCTAAAAAGCCTTTCAAAAGCTCTTTAACATGCTTTCTCCAGAATTTAAATATAAATTGCTGTCTTTAAAAAGACATACATGAATCTTTTAGGGGCTCTCAGGGATCACATAAAATACAAGGTATTTCTATTAATGAATCAGTATTTATTGAGAAGTGGTGTAGACCAGCAGATCTTGTGACAGTGAGCATGTAAGCCACTGTATACATGAGATCATTTCAGGTAGTGTAAGGTCTGAGCTCTCGGTGACAGCACTGTTGGAGCTCGGGCGAAGGCAGGGAGCTCCTTTTCAAAGGGCTGCGGTGGAACCGTGCGTGCAGGGTCCTGGGCTCCGTCTTCACCCTCTGGAGCTGGGGCGGGCTGCCACCGGACTCAAACGAGACAGCAGCCGACCGCTGCCAGCCCTGGCTGTGAGTCAGCCTCCGGATGCGGGATGCGGGATGTAAGATGATGCGGGATGCGGGATGATGCGGGATGCCGGATGCAGGATGTGGGATGCAGGGCGCAGAGCACGCAGGGGATGGTGGGCTCTGGGCGCGGGACACAGGGGCACGCAGGGCGGGGGGACATGGGGCGCGGGGCATGTGGAACACGCCGGGCGCGGGGATGCGGGGATGCGGGATGTGGGGATGCGCAATGTGGGGATGTGGGGATGCGGGATACGGGGATGCAGGGTTGCGGGGATGCGGGATGCGGGGATACGGGGATGTGGGGTTGCGGGGATGCGGGATGCGGGATGCGGGATGCGGGATGCGGGATGCGGGCGGGGCAGGGGGACATGGGCGCGGAGCACGTGGAACACGCGGGGCACGCGGGGCGCGGGGATGTGGGGGACGCGGGTGTCCTCTCCCCGAGCTCTCCCCTGAGCACACGCTCTTGGAGCATGCTCACTCCCTGCGCCTCCTGGCCTGGACCGCGCTGCACTATCCGCATCTCCTGTGTCCCCTGCTGTGCTGACCCACGCTGCCATCTCCCCGCGTGGCACCGGCCCTGCGCTGCACAGATACCGGCCTGTCGCCCCACAGTGCTCCGGCATCACCTCGTACTGAAGCCAGGCTGGCCGCCCCCGTTCCGTGCTGTCGCCGTGCTGGGGGACCGGGTTGCTGTCACCAGGCGGTGCCGAGCTGTGCTGCGTTCTTAGTAGTGTCTTCTGCGATCTCTGGTCTAGATCTCTGATCTAGATGGGCCACAGAAACAGAGTTCTTCTTTATCTGCCTGATCTCTCCACTCCTTACTATGGTTTTTGGCATGCAGAAGAAGATATCCAATACATCTTGGGTAACTAATGATAAAACTAGTCATCAAAATAAATTCAGTGCATCGATCTATTACATTATAGTTTTGGCAATTAATAATCTAGACATGATAGCCACTTTATAAACATCCCTAATATTTTATTTTACAATTTTTACAACATGAGAAGGAATTAGACTATTTTTCTTCAAAAGTTGGTAATACTCATTCTTTTTTGGGGGGGGGTTATTTCATGTCCAATAGTGGTATAATAGTTTATTCTAATTCACGTCCTTCCCAACTTAAATGTGGGAGGGTAAGGCTGTGGATTTCTGTGGCTCTAGATAAACTTGGTCCTGATGCTGTCAAGGGCAAAACCACCATGAGATAAGAAAGGGAGGGATTAAGGGTGGTGGATTTGCCATCCGGAGAGTCTCCATCTTGATGGCATCTGCATGAGATGTATTAATTTAGAATGCCTTTCTAATGCTATCCCATGTCACGTGGAGTGAACTGTATCACGCTATCTACCTGGGACCCTTATTGAAAGAATGAAACATTTAGCATGCATACCCACAACTGTCATCTAGCAGGAGCAGCCATTGCTCAAGATGCGGAAGGGCTTCTATGGGAGATGAAAAATAGTAGAATATACGGATCTTTTTGATTTATTTTTTGAGATTATTTATGCAGCTCATGTAAATAGAAATTTATTGCAGAAGATTTCTAGATGCCTAGAAAGAAGATAAATTCATTTGTTTTAGTATTAATGGAGTGCAATTTCACAGGCTACACATGCTATTGCACTAATCTTCATTATAATCAATAAGATACTTAACTTTTTGCCTGTCTCTCTGGATTTCTAATAAACCACAGTGACAAGTGGAGTATTGTCTCCACCAGCAAGTCTGTTCTTTAAATGAAGAAGAGTGTTGGTAGAAAGTATATAAGAAAAATATTAATCAACCTTGACATAAATTATCTTCAGAATATTATCTGCATAAAATTATCTGCATAGGGAATTCTTAGGGGTCAGAAATGTTTATTTCTTTGTGGAGAAAAAAATAATGTTAGTCTGAGAGATTTAGAGTGACATAAAATTTTACTTCAATTTTTTTTTGGGTCCAGTCGTGGGGCCTGAACTCTGGGCCTGGGTGCTGTCCCTCAGCTCTTCAGCTCAAGGTTAGCACTCTACCACTTGAGCCACAGTGCCACTTCCGGCTGTTTTCTTTTTGCTTATGTGGTGCTGAGGAATCGAACCCAGGGCCTCATGCATGCAAGGCAAGCGCTCTACCACTGAGTCACCTTCCCAATTTTTAAGAAAATGGAAGAACTGAGAAAAATCCATAGGAAGGAACACACAGTAATTCCTGGAAGAAAGAAGAGGAAATAGGGTAGATCATAAAATCCTGTAAAAATTATACTTCGAGAGCAATTAGCATAGTGTCTTGTACAACTTCAGGTGGGGGGAGGGAGGAGTTGTGGAGGTGGGAGGGAAGGGATGGTAGGGGAAAAACAAGGGAGGAGGTAGCAATGCTTGATAGGAAGTTACTCACCTTACTCATGCAACTGTAAAGTAACCCTTCTGTGCAGTATTTTTACAATAAAATATATACAAAAAGTACGACTACTACTAATAAAAACAATTAGCATATTTTTGAAAAGCAATAAAATGTATTGTGGTTTTATTTAGTTATTTATTTTTAATTAGTAGTGTACAAAGGAGTTATTCACCCAATCCATTTATGAGACAATGCATTGTGATCCACGTTACCTCTTCACCATTCTTCCCCTTTTCTCCCACCACTACCCCTTCCTCAATTTTCTCAATTTTGTAGCACGTGTTGAATTTGATGACTGCCTTCTCCCTCACTTCCTCTCTTCATTATTTTAACATTTTATGCATATTTACAGCAATCGCAAACTTACGATGAAATTGAAATAGGGCACAAAGACCTATTTCAGAGTCGGTTGCCAACGTGATCCCCTGTTATTCCTGAAATTTTCAGGGTAAATTGTCTATATTATACAAGAATCAAAATCAGGAGATTAACATTGATTCACTCCCACCAGGCATTTATTAGTCTGTTTCTACTTTGACAAATACATGAGGGAAACAACTGAACTGAGAGTAGAGTTATTTTGGCTGTGGGACTTTGTAAGACTTGTGGCTTTGGCCTTGAAGAAGGAGGAACATTCTAGTTCTATCAGGAGCTCCTGGCTGCTGTGGTGAGGGGCTGGCAGACAACAGGCCTCACACAGAAGGCCCCAGAAGCGAGGTAGCTTTCCTGGTGGGTCTTCTTATGCTGGAACTGAACACAGTGGGTTCCCTGCTTGGTGAGAGAGGTAGAGGGTGGGGAAGGTCTTTTATTGGAGGAAACACATATGTATTCATTTAGGAAGGATTCCTCCCCCAGGGTAGGACAGGCGCATTCAGAGCGTGCTCTGTTTGAAGCTATGCTTCTTCATACAGTTCCAAAAAATCATGGGTGGGAATGGTGGGAACTGACTATTATTCTGAGCAATGTTAACCAATGAAGAAGGGCAGGTCAGCATGGCTCAGGGGTTTTGGCTGGATCCTTGTAGCTTTCTCTCAAGAATCTTATCAAAGATACAACTCTGAAGGCAAATGAACCCCCGTCCATATTCCCACAACCATAGCTGACTGTCCACAGAAGACTCTGCAAAGCAGCTGACAGCATGACCTCCTTTGGTCTGTATGAGAGCAGAGCGCGGAGCTGTGCGGTTCAGGATGCAGGGGAACAGGCTGAGGAGCCCCAGGAGTAACAGAGACGCTGAAGGAGCCATTGCATTGACTGAGCCCTGAAGCTGACAATTGTGGGTGATGAAATTCAGGTTCCTTAGCAGTTGAATCCTGAAGAATTAATTAGGAAAAACACCCAAGTTTTTAATCAAAGCAAAATCATCAGCCCAAATATACATACCAATGGTTTCAGATGCACAGAGCTGGCGGTTGGCGGACAGGATAAAAACACAGTTCATCGAGTACTGTAAGCGGAGGGGAAAGAGATGAGCGTGGGATCATTTCTACAGAGGTAATTTGGACATTGCAGGGTGATGTGGGGAGGGGAGGCTGGAGAGAGTCAGGAAGTAAATGGCCAGTGAATGGGATGAGACCTTCACGTTCGAGAGACGGAAGACAGACGCGTAGCCCTGATGACCACGTTTCACAACAGTGACCCTGACGCCCTGCGAGAGGCACGTGGCATATTCACAACCTGAAGCCCTCTTGAAAGTTGCTCTGTGGTGTCAGGGAGCAGTCTGTCCTCACGGGTCGGCTAGAACGGGAGCCCCTCCTTACAGCCTTCCTCAGGCATGCGTGCCAAGGGGCCTGAGTCACCCCAAAGACACAGCACCATGCCGCTGGAGGCCTTCACAGAGCTTGGCCATCTGTCAGTGCCGAGAACTTTTACAGCTCTCAAACAATGAACAGAAACGGGAAAAAGAGTCTTAACATGAACAACCCATATGTAAAGAACAAGCATACTATTCCGAGCATATAGAATGACTGCTTCATTAATACTAATAGGCTAAGAAAGTCCAATCATCTCTGACCTCCTGGCACTCACCCACATGTGCAAAGGAGTGTGGCTGGTGTGTGAGTGTGAGGTGGAAGGCTTCCTGTGTGTGGAGAGGTGTCTTTGTACCCAGTGATTGAGAGATTCAGGTTGTCAGGGGAATAGATTGTGTTGATGCAGACTGCTGCACATTCTGAAGAACTGAAGGTGTCGGAGGAAAAATGTGACTATGTAGACGTGAGAGTGAACTCTCATCTGTGCCTGATTGTGAGGAGGCAGACGGGACAGGCAGCACTGGGCTGCTCTCATTGCATGCTGTGTTGATTGCACTCCTACTTGCTCTGCAGGCAGTGTGATTGTCCACTTGCAACTTCATGTAAATGGTAAGGAACGTGGGTCCCCATCAAAGGGATGTGTCCTCCTGACAGTGGATTAATAGCATCATTTTATTAAGAGAAGTTTTAAACAGACACATTGTATATACCGCGTGAGCTATAAATAATTGATGGGCCACATTAATATAGACTTAACCTCCTCATAAATTTGACACTCATACATTTTTTCTGCTTCTCTGACTGGCAGCTAGCACCAAAAAAAATCCCTATGCAGTTAGGAGAATGAGAAAAGAATTTGTAAATATGAATAAGGTTAATTATGTGTGAGCTTCTAGTTTTTGTAAATTTCAAACTAAGTTGAGGGCCAGTTAAACATCATTAGCCAAGCATTAAAGGACAGAACAAGCCACCGCAATTTTTATTTTTACTAAAAGTATTATTTGTATGTAACAAAATGCCCAGATGGTAAGAAGAAGTTTGAGGAGTTTTGGTACTGTCTCATCAACATATCAGCACTCCTATCATTCCAGAAAGTTCCCTCCTATTCCTTTATAGCAAGTTGACACCTCATCCCAAGGCAAGTGCTGCTTAGATTTTGGTTTACTTGGCAGCACTAGGGTTTGAACTCTTGGCCTTGTACTAGCAGGTTTGTGCTCTATCTTTGAGCCATACCTCTAGCCTCACTTCTTGCTTGTTGTGTTTAGGATCCAGTCTCGTTTCCGGCCTGGGCCCACACTCGGGCATTCCTGGGATTCCAGATGTACAGCCGTGTCCAGGTTCTCTCTCTCCTGGGCTTTCTACCTGGAACAGTCGCCCTCTCCATCTCCAGCCTCACAAAGAGGCTGCCGCTTATGTTGTCCAGTTCATGAACGTCCTACAAGTGGATTCCTACGGTTTGTGTATGGTGCGACTCAAGAGGATGGTGTGCGGTTGCTTTGTGTGGTCATAGATCGTCTTTTTCCCTTTAGTCACTGTGTGGCATTCCACTGTACAAAAATATGCAGTGGCATCATTGCCACGTTGGTGGATGTTTGGATTGTTAGTAGTTTGGGCTATGGTGAAGTATGTCCGTTAGGAACATTCCTATACAAATCTCTGTGGGTATATGTTTTCCCATCTTCTGAGTATCTAGAAATAGATTTTTTTTGGTTCACAAGTGTCTGTTTAAATAAAGATAGATTTTGGGAGTTCATAAATTGTCTGTGTACATAAGCATTAGGCTTACATAACCAAGACACCTGTGAACGAGGCTGTAGGTTCACTTGGATTAGATCTCAAATAATTCGAGTCCTGTTATCTATATATTTCTGGTGGGGTTTGAGCGCAGGGCCTTGCACTTGCTCGGTGGGTGCGCTTTACCACTTGACCCATCACCCTATCCCTTTTTGCTTCCATTATCTTTCTACTAGGGTCTCTCATGTACACCCTGCCACCCAAGACTTCCATCTTCCTGTCTGTACTTCACATGGAGATGTGCGCCACCTAGATTTTTATTGGTTGAAATTGAGGCTCATGAACTATTTTGCCTGGGCTGGCCTGGAACCACTGTCCTCTTAACTTTCATCTTCTGAGTCGATAGTATTACAGATATGACCCGATCTGTCAAGTTGTTTGGTGTGGTTGTACCTTTGGGTAACACCTTCCCCTCCCACCAACAGAGCACCACAGTGTGTCCACTCAGAGGCCAGTGCCCTGTGCGTTGGCAGGCTCTTACACCTCCGCTGTTGTTTGTTTGTTTGTTTTTTTGGTCGGTTGTGAGGCTTGAACTCTGGGCACACCTCCGCTGTTGTACTGGACACAGTTATGAGTAGTTCTTGGCCGACACGCAAGCATCTTTGCATACAGTGGCCAGTCACATAACTTCACTGCTTTTTGTAGTTGTCTGTTCAAGTCTTAATCATTTGCAGAATTACTTTTGAGCTGTTGGAGTTTTCTGTCCTTTTGGGTTACAAACCCTCTACCAGACTTATGGAGAGTGACTCTTTCCCCCATTCTGATTTTTGTCCTGTTATGTCCCTTAATTGTGTCTTTGGAGGAGCAGGATTTGAGAATCTTAGTCCAGTCACTGCATCATTTTTCTTAGTTCACGGTGAGTGGTTCGTCCTGAGGAAACTCCGTCTACCTCCAGGTTATGAAGATACTCTTGTCTGCTTCAAAGGCGTCGTATTTTTAGCTTTTACATTGTACACACGTTTAAAAATAAACCCATGTGATCATGGCTGAGAAATCCCACAAAAGGATTTACATAAACGCCAAGAGCTGAGCGAGGCCGGTCCTCCGCTGGACGGACGCGCCGGGACAGGAGCGCTGGCCACCCTCTTGACCTTGTACTCTAGCCCTGGTGCTCCCACGGGAGGGAGATGACAAAGGGGAAAAATGAGAACTACTATGACGTCTCTGTATGTCTTGGGATGACTCTGACACTGCTAGGCCAACGGGCATCCAAGAGCCTGGGGAAGGGCGCTTGTCTGGCGGTCCTGGACGTGGGAGGGCACTGCAGAGCTGTTCCCCAGACTGGAAGGAAGTGACTTCAAGGACGTTGAGCCCGCCCCTTCCTCTTTCTTTCCAATAGAAAAAAAAGCAAAACAGTTTCTTTTCTGTCAAATGAACACTGAAGAGTCTCATCTCAGACTTTGATGACACAAGGCTATCCTGTTGAAAGGGGAAGCGCTTCTTCGGTACTAGCAAGGGAAGAACCCTTAGGAAAGATTTTTTTTTTTTTACAAGTAAGAAAACTCTCCGTTCCTTTTGCTTTAGTTATTTTTCATCCAAGCTGCATCTTTCTGCCCAGACTGGCCTGGGCCTTGATCTGGCTGATCTCAACGTGCAATCCTCCAGCTCTCTGCCTCCTGAGCAGTGCAGGTTACAAACACAAGCATGACTAGCACTAGGTTTTATAGTATTGGTTTCATTCTAGTGTATGTTTAGGTGCTTATGAGTTAATGTTTCATATGTGCAAATTTTAATGTAAATAACTACAAAATAAAAACTAATCTGTATCCAACTATGAGTATGTATGTATGTATGTATCTATCTATCTATCTATAAACATATATTGTTGTTGAGAAAAGATAGTTCCCTTACCAATAAGGTATGTGTACTGAGGATTATTCTTTTGAAAAGTTATAAAGCAGCAGTGAATGGAAATATTTTAGTAAATTGTTTGCTCAGATAAACATGTTCAAGCTGGAATCCTGGAAGAATCTCACAATTTTACAGTTTCCCCAGATGTGTGAAAGGGTAGCAGCAGCCAAGACCTGCTGTGGACCGGCGTGGGCGCATGGCCTTGCAGGACGATTTTCACAGCCGTCCTTGCAGTACACCAGGACATGGGCAGGCGGGAGAGCCTGGCAGCACACACTGCAGAGCGGTCCCTACGCACATCTCAGTGTTTCCAAAGAGTGTTCTGAGTGGCCTCTATTTGTGGAGGTTAGGAGATTGTTCTAGAAGAGGGAGGGGAAACAAGCTGAAAGTCAGGACAAGAGAGGTACTTGGTAGGCACCAGATACCAGACACAAGTTCCCCCCCCCCCCCGCTCCTTCCCCTCCCCCCACCTCCCGCAGACACTGCTTGCACACACAGTACTGATTCCTCACAGTGGGAAACCTTCGTGTACTCGGCCCTAGATGCTCAGATCCTCACCACAGAGCCAGACGACCATGTCATCATCCTTCCAGTGCGCATGACCCAGTGCCTCCCAAGTCTGCTGGGACCTTGTATGCCACCTGTGATCCTTGTGATGCCACCCATCTACCTGTGGACTTCAGGCTCCTTAGCCAGTGCCCTTAACTGGACTAGGCACCTGCCAGATGTTGATAGACATGTGAGGACGGATGCATAACTGTCCTGCTGGCTTTCTTCATAGTTGAATGATGAGCCAAACACCCCTGGCTGTGTTTTCTGTGCTGGCTTGGCTTTAAATCTTGCTCCACAGGCTGTTTTCTTTTTACCTTATGTGTCACTAGGCATATTTATGTATTTATTCTATTTGTCTGTGGAATCATTTATTTTTCGTGTACAAAGTATAGTCAAACGTAGAAGGCTCCTCACTTACAAAAATGATTCAATCTTTTCCCCAGGGTTTGGGAATATGTAAAAATACCAGTCATACTGGTGTCCAAATATTAAGAAAAATTCATTGAATTTCTCTTACAGCTCAACATGATGGATCCTGATGGGTCTGGCTGTAAGTTTTAAAGCTGATGGTACACACACACACACACACACACACACACACACACACACACACACACACATATTTGGGTAAGTCTCACCAACATTTTCTACTGGTGATAGTGGCCTGTGGCATTTTGAACTTTTTCACAAACTACAATAAACAACCAGCAACCAGTGACCTCATGACCATCTAGTGACACATTCAGTATGTCTCGATTCTGCACACATGCCTTTATCTCTTCTACAAGGCAAGCATTTGGCTGTCATACGAGTTCGGGAACTGTGTAGGGAATTCAAAGTCAGGAACAGAGCTGGGTCCCAAGCTTCAGTGAAAAGCAAGATAATTGGTGATAACTCTGACAGAGTCCTGAAGATACATGTCTTCTGCCAATACATTACATCTGCTGGATTTCTAAGCCTAGTTCTGAAAATAGCCCATCATTGAAACTTTAGCTGGTATACCCACTATGCAGAACTTTCTAGAATTCTTAATGTGCAACTATAGTAGCGATTTACACTTGGGATGGGAAGAGGGTAAGGCATTTGGCCCTTGTCCTGAGAGCTGCCCTACGTTCTTGCTGAGTATACCAGGCTGTGGGGCCCATGTGGATCTGACACATGGGAGGTGCTGGGGGCACCAGCGTCTCTGCCGCGTCATTGTCTCTGCCGGGCTATCGCTTGTCCTCCTCCAGGAGGGACTTGGGCCTGTTGGCCGCTTGCCACAGTGCTTGTTGATTGTTCAAAAAGTGCCAAACCTTGGCTTCATTCCGGTCCTGCACCCCATGATAAGCAGCCATGTGTCAACCTACTGCTGACTAGCTCTGTAACATCGCCCTTGGGTGTCTGATAGACATCAAATCCTCTCCCCATCCCCCAAATTCTAGAACAATACCCTTTGTCTTCCCCATCAGAACTTACTTCCTCTAGTCTGACTGATCATCACAGCTTTGTGGACATAAATTCAGAAGAGCTGTGTCTTTGTCTCTGTCCCCATCCAGTCCGCCAGGAAATTCCACCGACTTTATTTTCAAAATCTATCCAGTACCAAAGTATTTATTTTCTTCACTGCTGTTACCAAGGAAAAATCTAGATAATCCTTTTAGCTTAATTTTCTGAGTTGACTTAAAAATGACTAATTTTGGAGGCCACACAGTTGAGCAAATACATCATTAGTCTCTCCCGAGCTTTGTTGTGGGTGAGGTCTCTGCTGGGTGGGTTGTGAAGATAATGGTTGCCTAGGCTACTTTTGGGGGGACTTGAAGACTGCTTTTGCAGAAGGCACTGGCTGCTTGCGCCTGCAGATGTCCCAAGGGGAGTGGAGCGGGAGGAAAACTCCCCCAGCTTGGTCTTTGGATGGTTATCATCCTGATCTTCATGTTGTGCCCATCTCCTTTGCTAATTTAACGTTCAGCTCAGTTTTCACACAGCTCAACACTAGGACATTTCGTTATTGAGAGTGCTTCTTCTAGGCTATCGTACAAGGTCAAATTGATGACAATTTTCTGAGTCTCTTTCTCCCTCCTCACTTTCAGGATTCAAGACATCTTCCAGTCACCATAATCAGAATCACCAGACTATGAATGTAGGGAAAATGGCCTCCATGTTCCTAGAAAATCTCTACTTATTCTTGGGAAGAACATGAATATTCTTCCCATGTCCTGGCCTGTGCCTCTCCCTCATTATTCTTATCTATGTTTGTAACCTTTTGACCCCCTTGCAGTGAGAAGTTGATTTGTGAGCAAAGCTCTTGATTCTTGATTTTATCATCTTGAGTTCCTCATCCCAACAGTCATGGTAAGATACAATCACATGGAAAGATGACCAGCAAATTAATTGCCCAAGAAATCTGTGATGTGAGAGTTCAAGATGAGACTCTTGGCATTGGTGTGAGAATGTACTGGAGAAGAGGCAGAATCTGGACCTTGGAGAATGGATCCTCAGGAAAAAAATGGTCTCGGCAGAGATGATGATGTGTCCTTGCTTAGGACAAAGTCCGAGAAACAATGCTGAGGAGATTAATTATAATTTTAATGCATCTTGACACAAATGGAGACAGATGACTTTAATAAGTGTGATGTGGGTGGATTTACCAGTTGGCAGAGGAATGTGAATTTATAGACATCTCATCTCATTCATCAATAGAAAATTGTTCAGTTGGTAAGATCAGGGATGCGGCACACCTGAGGGCAGGGGCCTGTTCCTTGCATGGCAGCTGTGCAGATACCTCTTGTATCATACCACGGACACCCAGTTGGCTGGAAAGACCAGGGAAAAAAGCCTAGACCCTGGATGCAGGGAGCCTTAGAAGTGGCCACAGACAGAGTCACTCTTGAGAGCATGATTTCATTTAGCAAATGAGTTGTTGGTATGATTATTGTTCTAAAGGCAACGGCAGCTACTTTGTGTTCTTTTTCATGGATGATGTCAGCTGCTATTGCAGCCCTAGTTGATTGGCAGTATGGCTGCTTGAATGAGAAGACACCATCCCTGGGTTGGTCTGAGGGAGCTAGTCACGGTGTTGTGCCAACAATCAATCAGGGACACAACGCACGCAATACAGTATAGATGGCCGCCCTCCGCTGGCTGTGGCTTGATGGGAAATTTTCTCCTTTACTTTCCTTCCCCTGCATGGGGGAAGACTTGTCATTTTTGATACAACCAGGTGGTACCGTGTGGTATGTGCACTTGGATGTCTTTTCCCACAATCCGGTCTCTTCTTTGGTGAACTGTACGCTGTACTAAGAAGTGCCAAGTTGTCTTCTGCCTGGACTCTCTGGCGGAGAGCTGCAGTGGGCTGGGTGGCCCACAGGACGGTGGGAAGATGGGGAGGGGGCATCTCAAGGGATCTTCCCAGCGCTATTTCTTTGTGGAGAGGAGACCTGAGCTAAGGTCTTAGTTGCCATGAAGGCAGACCTGGGGCTAGCAAGTGGCCCCTCCAGCTGGGTATTTTACAGCCCACACCTTTCTGACGTCCGATGCTGACTTCGCTCTCTTGGGGACTTGATGCTGGGTAGCTGGTGGCTGTGGAAGGCTTGGATGGGATATGAAAACACATCCCATCGCACGTGGATGTTTTCAGGGCCAGCTGGATGTTGTCTTCTTGATTCTGATGATCAGAGGTTCAGAATCACATTCAAAATCAAGACACACGGAATTCTAAATAAGGACTCTCATTCTTGGGAGTTCACTTGTCGACTGTGAGATATGTAACAGAGGAGCTGGCAGGAGTGTAAAAGTTACAAAACAACTTCCCTGGTGTTGAACTTGTAAGACCATGAAGTAGGTTGATGGTAATTACTTTGTCTCCACCCATCTGGAGAGCTATGAATGGGTTTCTTATAAACCTGCAATAACGTAATTTATACATGATGACAATTAAAGTAACAAGAGAACCTTAAGGGCTAAATATTTTATGCAATGAATTAACTGTACAAGGTTCACTCCAGAATGTTAATTGGAACCACGAGGTTAAATTCCAGTGTGTTATGAAGTCAGTTTATCTCAGTAATCAAGTAGATAAAGACTAATGACTCGGGGTTTGTACTTTGAGTTACCATCATCTCTTCCTGCCAAAAACTGTGAGGCCACTCTTAATGGTTAAGTAATCAGTTTTTCTTCTCCATTCTATTCTTCGGGAAGGAAACACGCTCTTCTTTGCTGCTGCTGCTGGTCAGAGCAATGCAGGTCTAGACTTAGTTTAAGGCCAAAGGGACATTGGCCAGACAGCCTCTAACCAGAAGCATTGGATGTCAGATTCCCCACTTTCATGAAGTTCCTTAGGGCCCAGCCCAGAGGTCAGAAAAACGTCCCATCAGATATGCCAATGACTCAATCCCTAGCACCGGAGAAGTCACGTGGGTACGAGGCAATGGGATCTTGCATTGAAATCAGGCTGGAGATCTTAAGATGGTTTATCCCAATACAATCACAAGTTCTAATTTAGATGCAGAAAATGAAAAGGGAAGCAGAAATGGAACTCAGGCTGAGGCCATGTGAGAGAGTGAGGGTAGACCAGCAGCCACGAGCCAAGGGATTTGGACAGTCTGGAATCTGGGGAAGACAAGGATGCGTTCAGAAAGGCATGTGCACCTGCTCCCATGCTGTGTCCTGCTCAGACCCATGTGGGGCTCAGGATATACAGAGCTGCCGTTAGTAAATCGTACTGTTGAAACCACTATGCGTGTGGTGATTTATTACTGTAGAAATAGAAAACCAACGCTCCAGTGAGTAGTTGGTGATATTCGAATAGTTGCTGGATTAATGAATGAGTGGATGATACTCCTTGTCTTTCAGATACACCCCAACTGGAATCTGACTGACACATATTTCAGCATACCTACGGTCTGAAGACAACCAAGGTTCAATACACTAGCCCTGGAGTGCTGAATAGTCCAGAGTTCCTGGTCAAGAAGTCTTACCTGTGCTCACTGTGGGTTCAGAGGGCGCGAGGATGCGCCTCCATCTGTGTAGCGTGTGCAGGGCGAGCTGCTTCCGCCTGTCTAACTGAGAACTTCTATTCTCTTCTCCGTTACCACCATCTAAGACATTCACATTTATACTTCTTTGCTTTTTGTTTTTCACGTATCTTCTGCAATATAAATTTGAAGACCTTTTCTTACGTCGAACTTTTGGGCCCGATCCTTGTAACGTATGGGTATTTAACAGCTCTCTGGAATTCGGACCGTGGTCTGACCTAAGAAGCCACCAGAACTTGGCTGCCCTCCCTCCATCCGCCCCATCTGCGCCTCTCCCAGGAGCCCCAGGGGCTCCGCAGGGAAGTACTCAGTCACCCAGCCACTTCTGCCTGCATCGTGGGGTGCATCAGCCTCCTGCCAGTTCCTGACGGAGAGGCTGGCGCAGACGCTGGAGTCTCCTGCCAGAGACCGGCAGACACAGGGCTCTGGGGGAGAAGAGCCACTCAATCAATTCTGCCCTTGATTCTCACTGAGGCTTCAGTGTCTGAACCCCGCCGGAGGCACCCAGTAAGGGTGAATGCAAACACGATCGTGCTCACCTTCTGAACAACTGTGATGAGGATATTTTATGTCTCCTGCCTGGGGAATCTCAGGTAGACTTGCTGAGGGTGGGCAGTTCCTGAGTGGCAGAGCGGGGACTCAGAGCCGGTCCAGCCTAATGCTGGAGCCTGTTGTGCTGCTTCTCAGTGCATGCAACATGCCTCTGCTTTGGAAACCCACGATGGTGGAGACACATGCAGACCTGCTCGGGGCCTCTGCTGAGCAGAGGCCTACAGGAGAGCTTTCTGGGAAACTTTGAGTACATGCTTTCCAATAAGGGGGAAACAGTAGCATCTCAGGCTGCTTGACACATCTCGGCAGCCTCAAAAGTGCAGACAAAAGGGCTGGGAAGGTGGCTCAGTGGTAGAATGCTTGCCTTGCATGCATGAGGCCCTGGGTTTGATTTCTCAGCACCACATAAGCAGAAAAAGCCGGAAGGGGTGCTGTGGCTCAAGTGGTAGAGCACTAGCCTTGAGCTGAAGAGCTGAGGGACAGCGCCCAGGCCCAGAGTTCAGGCCCCACAACTGACAAAAAACAGTGCAGACAGAAAAGGAGGCAGGAAAAATAAAACCACTGGCTTCTGACAGTGCTCTGAGGAGCAGACGCTGGGGCTAAGTCCTTCTGAAATCTGCAGTTGGACATATTTGATTCTCTTCCCCCCTTCACCTCCAGCCCTGGAATATTTACTTTTACTTTTGTAAAATGCATTTGAATCTGCAACCACTAGGACCCTGGCAGTATTGTATCCTCAAGAACTTCATTAGCTAAGAGGAATTTCCAACTCACTTGAGAGTAGAGCAGGGTTTCCATACTAGTTTACACACACACATCCACCATCCGGCCCAGGCCTTGTCTGAAATGGACTCACACTTAGCAGATCATCCAACTAGGCACGCACCTAGCTGCACTGCTTTAAGATGCAGAGCTCCTCGTGGCCGCTCACGATTCCTCAATAATTACCTTTCCTTCCTTCTCAGCAGTGGAAAGGACACGTGCCGGCATTTCTCCTCTGCCCTGGCGTCACCTGTGAGCCTGGCACGGCTTCGCTTCTGTTGTGAGCTCTCCCTCCCTCCAGCCTCCTTTCCCTTCTCACCATGAAGTTTAATAGTCTCAATAAACTTTTATCTTGCTTTTTATGTGATTGCTGCTAAATCTCTTCTGCTGTCATTTTAATGACTCACTTTTACACCTTTTCCAGTTGCTCTCAGCACTGGGCTGGGGGATGTGCACCTGGCTCTCTTCTGAAAGATAATGGTTCACAGCACTGCACCCTCTTATGGCATGCTGGGAAGTTGGCTCGGAGGAAGACTTTCCAGTCCTTCCTGTGGAGTTCGCAGGATCTCCTGCTCTCTGCCGCTTTAAAGGCACACGAGCTGTTTTGGAGAACATGTCCCATCTCATGAGGGCAGCCATTTCCTGGGACCTGAATTCGCATGGGTGTGTTTCACGTGGCTCTTCGCCATCCTTTCCCTCTCTGTATACTGTGACAGGTCACGTGATAATGCTCTGTGTTCTTTGGTGACAGGTCCTGTGACTCCCACTTAAACACGCCTAGCGCGTAGCCGTCATGAGCACGAGGCCATCGACAGCTTGGTGCTGGCTGGAGTTTCGAGGTGATGTGCATCCTGCTTTTGATGCGGCCAGCCATGGAGGGACCCGGCCCACTCTGCCTTGAGGATAGATTATTACCTCCCAGTTGTGCCTGAGCTGCTCCCCCATGAACTCATTAGCTCTGCTGGAGAATCTGAAGGTGGGCTTTGATTGTGGACTTTTTACAAATCATTCAGGCTCTTGTTAGTATTATCTATTCTTAACCTTTTGAAAAATTGAGTGCCCAGTTCATTAGCAATCAGCGGATTTCAAGAGTATTTGAGGATAGTTACTTATAATATAGTCATGGTGTCAGAAACACTGTTTTAAATCAAATTGCTTGGCCAGAGATGTTCGAAGCAGATTCGGCTCATTGTCCCAGGTCTGTTGAGTGACTACAGTGTCCTGCAGTGGCTTATGGGACAGATCCTTTTCTAGCTCAGAGTTTATGCTAAGGTGCTTCAAAGAATGTGGTTGGTGGATGTCATGTAACAAATCTGCTCCATGGCCAAGGAAGATTGTAATGCTGTGGTCCTTACATCTCTTCCCTGAGGACATCCTCACGCCTCCAATGGTGAGATACAGCTGGAGAGGCTTGCTGTCAGGTGCTGGAGGAGCAGTGGAAGACAGTGAGCCCAGGGGGCTGAACTGTCCCTCCTCTCCATGTCCTCCTCAAGAACACCCCAGCTGAGTATCTGATGGGTCTCATAGCTAAGAGAGTCCTGGACAAGGGCTCTGCAAGGTCGTGTTGAGGTCAAGCAGAGAAGGGCAAGGCAGAGAGTCACTGAAGTGAGGAGCCCTGAGTTAGGGTGCAGAGAGCGCTCTCAAGGCCTGCTCCCCACTGCAGAGAGGAGTGAGGAGCCCTGAGTCAGGGTGCAGAGAGAGAGCTCACAAGGCCTGCTCCCCACTGCAGAGAGGAGTGAGGAGCCCTGAGTCAGGGTGCAGAGAGAGAGCTCACAAGGCCTGCTCCCCACTGCAGAGAGGAGTGAGGAGCCCTGAGTCAGGGCGCAGAGAGCACTCGCTCGCAAGGCCTGCTCCCCACTGCAGAGAGGAGTGAGGAGCCCTGAGTCAGGGCGCAGAGAGCACTCGCTCGCAAGGCCTGCTCCCCACTGCAGAGAGGAGTGAGGAGCCCTGAGTCAGGGTGCAGAGAGCGCTCGCAAGGCCTGCTCCCCACTGCAGAGAGGAGTGAGGAGCCCTGAGTCAGGGTGCAGAGAGCGCTCACAAGGTCTGCTCTCCCCCACTGCAGAGAGGTGCTCGGAGATGTGCTAGGATTAGAAGCACAGGTGTGTGTGTGTGTGTGTGTGTGTGTGTGTGTGTGTGTGTGTGTGTGTGTGTGGCTAGAAGCACAGGTATGTGCGGGGGGGCTAGAAGCACAGGTATGTGCGGGGGGGGGGATAGAAGCACAGGTATGGGGGATTAGAAGGAAAATTTGCTAACCATCTGGCCAGCCGCCTCTTTTCCTCAGTGTTCCTGTGCCTCTCTGTTTCACAGGCGATGCTCTGTCGGGTGAGCTGCCTGGGAGATGCGTCTAGAAGTTGAGTGAGGACAGCTCGGGTCAGAGGAGTTTTTATAGAACGTCCTGAATTCAGCGGTGAGATGCTGCATGAGTAACTCTGCCTCTCACTTCCTGACATTTCCCCATCAAGACAGAGAAGTGGGAGGCACTGTGGCAAGTAGTGTCTCCAGAGAAAGTGACATGACAGAGCAGGGGGAGTGCGTGAGAGGCAGGGGGAGAGCGTGAGAGGCAGGGGAGAGTGTGAGAGGCAGGGGGAGAGCATGAGAGGCAGGGGAGAGTGTGAGAGGGAGGGGGAGAGTGTGAGAGGCAGGGGAGAGTGTGAGAGGGAGGGGAGAGCGTGAGAGGCGGGGGAGAGTGTGAGAGGCAGGGCAGAGTGTGAGAGGGAGGGGGAGACTGTGAGAGGCAGGGGAGAGTGTGAGAGGCAGGGCAGAGTGTGAGAGGGAGGGGGAGACTGTGAGAGGCAGGGGAGAGTGTGAGAGGCAGGGCAGAGTGTGAGAGGGAGGGGGAGACTGTGAGAGGCAGGGGAGAGTGTGAGAGGCAGGGGAGAGTGTGAGAGGCAGGGGAGAGTGTGAGAGGCAGGGGGAGAGTGTGAGAGGCAGGGGAGAGTGTGAGAGGCAGGGGAGAGTGTGAGAGGCAGGGGGAGAGGGTGAGAGGCAGGGGGAGAGGGTGAGAGGCAGGGGAGAGTGTGAGAGGCAGGGGAGAGTGTGAGAGGCAGGGGGAGAGGGTGAGAGGCAGGGGAGAGTGTGAGAGGCAGGGGGAGAGAGTGAGAGGCAGGGGGAGAGTGTGAGAGGCAGGGGGAGAGTGTGAGAGGCAGGGCAGAGTGTGAGAGGGAGGGGGAGACTGTGAGAGGCAGGGGAGAGTGTGAGAGGCAGGGGGAGAGTGTGAGAGGCAGGGGAGAGTGTGAGAGGCAGGGGAGAGTGTGAGAGGCAGGGGAGAGTGTGAGAGGCAGGGGGAGAGTGTGAGAGGCAGGGGAGAGTGTGAGAGGGAGGGGAGAGCGTGAGAGGCAGGGGGAGAGTGTGAGAGGCAGGGCAGAGTGTGAGAGGGAGGGGGAGACTGTGAGAGGCAGGGGAGAGTGTGAGAGGCAGGGCAGAGTGTGAGAGGGAGGGGGAGACTGTGAGAGGCAGGGGAGAGTGTGAGAGGCAGGGCAGAGTGTGAGAGGGAGGGGGAGACTGTGAGAGGCAGGGGAGAGTGTGAGAGGCAGGGGAGAGCGTGAGAGGCAGGGGGAGAGTGTGAGAGGCAGGGCAGAGTGTGAGAGGCAGGGGAGAGTGTGAGAGGCAGGGGAGAGTGTGAGAGGCAGGGGGAGAGTGTGAGAGGCAGGGGAGAGTGTGAGAGGCAGGGGGAGAGTGTGAGAGGCAGGGGGAGAGTGTGAGAGGCAGGGGAGAGTGTGAGAGGCAGGGAGAGAGGGTGAGAGGCAGGGGGAGAGGGTGAGAGGCAGGGGAGAGTGTGAGAGGCAGGGGAGAGTGTGAGAGGCAGGGGGAGAGGGTGAGAGGCAGGGGAGAGTGTGAGAGGCAGGGGGAGAGAGTGAGAGGCAGGGGGAGAGTGTGAGAGGCAGGGGGAGAGTGTGAGAGGCAGGGCAGAGTGTGAGAGGGAGGGGGAGACTGTGAGAGGCAGGGGAGAGTGTGAGAGGCAGGGGGAGAGTGTGAGAGGCAGGGGAGAGTGTGAGAGGCAGGGGAGAGTGTGAGAGGCAGGGGAGAGTGTGAGAGGCAGGGGGAGAGTGTGAGAGGCAGGGGGAGAGTGTGAGAGGCAGGGGAGAGTGTGAGAGGCAGGGGGAGAGTGTGAGAGGGAGGGGAGAGCGTGAGAGGCAGGGGGAGAGTGTGAGAGGCAGGGGAGAGTGTGAGAGGCAGGGGGAGAGTGTGAGAGGGAGGGGAGAGTGTGAGAGGCAGGGGAGAGTGTGAGAGGCAGGGGGAGAGGGTGAGAGGCAGGGGAGAGTGTGAGAGGCAGGGGGAGAGAGTGAGAGGCAGGGGGAGAGTGTGAGAGGCAGGGGGAGAGTGTGAGAGGCAGGGCAGAGTGTGAGAGGGAGGGGGAGACTGTGAGAGGCAGGGGAGAGTGTGAGAGGCAGGGGGAGAGTGTGAGAGGCAGGGGAGAGTGTGAGAGGCAGGGGAGAGTGTGAGAGGCAGGGGAGAGTGTGAGAGGCAGGGGGAGAGTGTGAGAGGCAGGGGGAGAGTGTGAGAGGCAGGGGAGAGTGTGAGAGGCAGGGGAGAGTGTGAGAGGCAGGGGGAGAGTGTGAGAGGGAGGGGAGAGCGTGAGAGGCAGGGGGAGAGTGTGAGAGGCAGGGGAGAGTGTGAGAGGCAGGGGGAGAGTGTGAGAGGGAGGGGAGAGCGTGAGAGGCAGGGGGAGAGTGTGAGAGGCAGGGGAGAGTGTGAGAGGCAGGGGGAGAGTGTGAGAGGCAGGGGGAGAGTGTGAGAGGGAGGGGAGATCGTGAGAGGCAGGGGGAGAGTGTGAGAGGCAGGGGAGAGTGTGAGAGGCAGGGGAGAGGGTGAGAGGCAGGGGAGAGTGTGAGAGGCAGGGGGAGAGTGTGAGAGGCAGGGGGAGCGTGAGAGGCAGGGGGAGAGTGTGAGAGGCAGGGGGAGAGTGTGAGAGGCAGGGGGAGAGGGTGAGAGGCAGGGGGAGAGTGTGAGAGGCAAGGGAGAGTGTGAGAGGCAGGGGGGAGTGTGAGAGGGAGGGGGAGAGTGTGAGAGGCAGGGGGAGAGGACATGAGCTGTTATTTCCTGTAGCGTTGAAGGAAATGAATGAAATGAGCGCCATGTAATGGAAAAGGCCGTGTTTCCCTGGGTCTTTTCGCATCCCAGGCTGGCTTATTCAGCAGATTTAATGGCTGTCCTTCACATGACTTGCTTTTGCACTAGGGTCCTTCCGTCTTCTCCGGGGGTCTGGAGTAGATGACCACCCCCTCTCTGGTGAGTTTTCCAGCTGTTGCAGGGCATTCCCAGGTTGCCTTGTTTTAGTCACAGCAGAGTAAGTTTACGGAAAATACAGCCACACGGGCACTTTCTTGTTGCAGCCTTATTTATGAAGTTTTCTTATTGTTGAGTATATTAACAATGGATCCCAGAGCTTAGTGGTAGGGATGCTAGCAGTTTTGCTCAGCAGGATTGAGTCTATGTAGTAACAACATGGGAGGGCGGCCTCCATACCTCTTCTTACTCCTGCATGTTTTCTTCAAGGGAAATGTTTTGAGGAATTCCAAGATCTCAGAGTAAGAGAGGGTCTCGTGTTGGGGAGCGGTGGGAGACCTCTCCCTCTGCCCTTCCTTCAGGGACCAACCGCTCAGCACACAGGTGGTATCCACGCGAACAAGACTCACCTGTCAGGATGTCCAAGGAGCTGGAGGTCCCTGGGAGCCAAGACAAAAGACTGCATGTCTCTTTGGGCCAGGTTAGATCTTGCTACATGGGTAGCTAATATAATTACTTTCCTTTTTTTTTTTTTCAAAGAGATTAAATTACATTTTGTGGTTGGTAAAGCTGACTCTTGATCCTAGAGTACAGACCCTTAACCATGATGTCTTAGGGAGGTATTAATTGAAAAGTATTATTTGCACGAATACGCACCCTATCAAATAAACCTGATAGATGTGCAGGAATGTCCTGGAATGAATAGCAAAGGCCTGTCATCTTGGGTACGGATGGGAAAATTCTGTCATTGTTCTTGCTTGTTGGCCAAGGTCACAGACCACTTCCCTAGGTCTTTAAATTGCAGCGTGCGCCGTGTTTGTCCGATGGGCCCCCGTGCTGCAGTGCTTTCTGTTCCTCAATGGTCAGTTCCACACTGCCAGGGGGAGAGTTCCCCTCAGTGCGCATGTGTTTGAAAATGCTGGCCACAAAACATTTTTTTGGCTTCGACATGGCTTGCAAATGCTTGTTCATTGTTCCTTTCCCACACCGCTATCTTTGAAAAGTTGGGGGAAAAAAGCCACTGTTTGCTCTTGTACTTCCTGTGGTAATGATAAGACGCTGTCTGTGTACCTCAGAGCCGCTCCTGTGTACACTTCTCTCCCAGAAGCCTCCCTGCGGCCCCAGACACGCTGCATACGCTCCCCGAGCTTTGCAGGCGCTGTTTACGTAAGCTGCGGTGGCCATATTTTGTCAGCCAAAATTTGGGACACATGGCCCAGCGATGACTGTGCATATGGGTACACAGGACATAATATTTCTTTCCCAGAAAACCTGAGACATATGGTCTCCATATGCACAGAATATATGGCCTCTTGCATGTCTATTTATTGATGCATTCCTAGTCACATGAATATGTAACAATAGTAATGAGATTTTTATAGCCTCTCTGTCAGGGGCTTTCCATTTGGAAAAGATATTCATCATTTCTGTTTATGGTAGAATTACTTCTCAATTTAGTGGCCAGCTTTACAGTATAAGTTATGTATCTTGGCGTTGATGTTCCTTAGTGAATATATTTTCTTACTTCTATTTAGGGATCTGTGTTCTGTCTAGGCAAAGGAAAAAAAAAGGCTGTGTGTATTCATTTGTTCTGAAATGCCTGTGGAGGAGGTTGCTTGGTGGCAAATGACTTCAAAGTAGGGGTGAGGGGGAAGCTCTAGAAAACAGATGGAACTTTATGAAGTTATTTTCTTGTGGGGGTCAACGGGCTTTTTAAAAGGCAAAACCACCAATGAATGGAGGGGAGAAAAGGCCCCAAAATTCGAAATTTGTATTGCTATAGGGGACTCTTCTTTCTTTCTTCTAGTAATCTTCATTCTGCTCCCAGGTGGGCAGTAGAGAAAGCCACTGGACAGGTGGCCCTAATCCACAGCAGAGCAAGCCGCAGTGGAAGGAAATAAAGCAAACAGCGATGCTGTGTGTGAGCGTTAGCTGTATGTGTCTGAGTGAAGGAAGCAGCGGTACTGTAGTGGCACTGAGTATTGTAATCAGTGCATAGTAATCAATGGTGTTCTAGATGGAAGGGTTTCCTAAGTGGGCACAGGGGGATACAACTGATTGCACTAACAGAAACAAGAAGCTCACCCAAAGAACAGTGATCCCGTGAGAGCCTTTCAACTCAACCGGACAAGATGAGTGGTATGAAATAGTATGTGGCCTCTGGTATCTCGGAGGCCACCTGTCCAACAGCGGACACAGAGCAAGCAACTCAAGTGTGAGGAACAAAAGGGAGTGACACAGGGGCCAGGAAAGCCCACAGTATTTTTCCTCTTTCATTAGGCAGTTTGCAACCAAAGTAAGTATGCTCCACCCAACATTCTTTAGTTTGTAGCAACGATTATCCAGTATCCTCTCTCCAATTTAGTCTTTATTTTCCCACTGGGATCCAAAGCAATCTTCTCCTCCATGCCTTTGATTCTGTGAAGGCAGTCACAACTTTGCTTAAAACTTTTCAGTATCTTCCTCTGCTTCTTAGAACAGGTAGGGGAAAAGAATCCTCCATGTGAACGGTGTTCTCTCTGCCTACTCGATGCATGGTAGCTGCTGTCCTAATGTCCCTGGGAATCGTTCAAACTCCCTGGCCTTTGTTCCCTAGGCTAATTACGACTCTCTATTAAAAAATTCTTTCCCTTCTTACGCCAGCGAACTCAGTTGCCATGTCTTTGTTCATGTGCCGCTTTTCAGAGGGCTGATCTTTTCCCCCAGCATAGGTAAATCACCTGCTACAGACTCCATGGTATTTTGAGTATTTCCCTCATGACATTTGTCAAAAATGTAAGCTTTGTACATTTACTAGACCAAGATTTACAACATGAAGGAAGTTATCTTGTTCACTTGTGCATTTCCAGGTGTAGTACACAGCCCAGTGCAGAGCGTCTCATATCTATAGCTGTGGGTGGTGTGCAGAATTCATGTATGGGAAGTGGTATGCTCTTTTTGTGGTTTGGACATGAGACGTGCTCCACAGGCTCATGGGTTGAACACTGGGTGTCCGGATGGGGGCACTATTTTGGAAGGTGGAGGGAACTCAAGAAGATGGAGGAAGTATGCTTTGGGGGTGGGCCTAGTTCATGGCTTATTTCTCCTGTTTCCTGTCTTCATGAGTTGCCTCTTCCATATGCTCTGACTCATCACAGGCTCAGCGTAAGCAGAGGAAGAGTAACGGTCTGAATCTCTGAAACTGTGGGCAAAAATAAATGATTCTTCCCTTTGTCTGTTCTTATTCAGGTATTTTGTCACAGCTCAAAAGGTCTGACAAATACCAGAAAACTGGCCGAAGCAGAAATGAATGGGTGGTTCTGATGGGAGCTCAGAAGACCAGAGAGCCAGTAGTAATGTGGCGAGTAAAGACTGTTCTCATGAAGTTTCAGGTGGGAAACAGGACTTGGTTTGGAATCTATTTGTCAACACTTTGCCCGTGTTCTGAGACTTTGTGGGAGGCCCGGTTTGAAGGTGATGAACCAATGATTTTGGTGGAGGAAAGTCCAGTGCAGTTCAGCCTTCCAGATGCAGCTGGCTGTCTCAAGCCAGGGTTACACTGAGAATCTGGAACAGAAAGCAGAGAAAAAAGACTTGAAAAACCTGCGATTTGACAAGAGAAGTTTCTGTAAAGTTGGGATGGATAAAGGCAAGGTCTTAGAAGAAGAGATTCTTTTTGGCTGTTTGTCATGTGTGACTAAGACTATGCTCAAATAATTTTCTAGAATGAATGAGCATTTATATTTTCCAGTTGGTTTCTTTGTTCTTCAAACACCAGAAAATGATGGCAGATAGATCTGGACACCACCACGCTTTACAATGCTGTGTTTTAACACAGCTCTGTCTTTCAGTCTCTTCTTCTTAGAAAGAAATGAATCCAGGACCTAGACTCATTTGGAGAGACCTTGGAATTTGTTTTCCTTCCTTGCTCCCAGGGTCTCCTTGTGTGCCTGGACTTGGGGAGTGTTGACAGAAATGGCTGAGTGTTTGCTGTTCTCTGTCCTCACACGCCAGCCCTGTGTGTATTCAGATGCTCGGGCGGGAAGCTGAATAGAGGATGTAACACATTGCTATGGCTGTTCGGCTGATAGAGGTGCGTACGTGAGTATCTTGGAAAAATTATAGTTGAGGAAGTTCTTGCAGAGCAGCTGGCATCTGGATTTGAAGGGAAAAAAAAACCCAACAAAATAAAATTTGGCAGGAAAGCCGCACAGCAAAGCATCAAAGGAAAAAAGAATGGCCTCGATCAGCGGGAGACGGGATTTGGTGGGGTGTAGTGGGAAGTCAGGAGGAGGGTTGATGGGTGTCAGGTGATGGAAATATGCAAATGTGGATCTTCACTGATAGGGCAGAGTCCTCCTGGCTCATGGGTAAATCTAGGGACGTCTTTTAGCAAATGCCTTGAGTTGGTCTGTGCATTAAAGGATGGAGCGGAGAGCGAGCGAGCGAGAGAGAGAGAGAGAGAGAGAGAGAGAGAGAGAGAGAGAGAGAGAGAGAGAGAGAGAGAGAGAGAGAGAGAGAGAGAGAGAGAGAGAGAGAGAGAGAGAAAGAGAGAGAGAGAGAGAGAGAGAGAGAGAGAGAGAGAGAGAGAGAGAGAGAGAGAGAGAGAGAGAGAGAGAGAGACTTTTCCAGCCTTCTCTATGGTAGAGGCAAAAACATTTTCCACTCTGGCAAGTTTTGCCTCCATCTTTCTCCGTGGGACTTCAGTGGATGGGTCCAAGTGGGCTTGCCTCACAGTTTGAAGCAGTCACTTGGAATCTTTGTTGACTTAGAGATGCATTTAACACCTGACACCTGTTAGAGGCTTTGTTGGGGATCGACTATGAAGAAGAATCATCCCAGATGAGTAGAGAAGATACACTCTGTGTTTCTGCCTCCTCTCTTTCCGAAGACAGTGAGCAGAGGACCGACTTCCACCACTGGAAACCTGCTGTCGTTGCCCATCTGACTGAGCCTCTGTGTCTTTCTGTCTGCACCCCAGAATTCTAAGTGTAAATAAGTGCTTCACTGTGTAAGTGCAGAAAGCCACAGAGGCTTCTCATCCCCTGCAGCTCCGGGCGACAGCGGCTGGGGCACTGGCTGCGCAGTGTGAAGCGGTCCACAGCCTCCCCCGGAACCTCCATCTGCCACGTCTGCCTCAGTTTCCCGATCCTCCTCAAGGGCTAACTCTCAACCATGCAGTCCTGATCCTGCCCACAGCTCACAGATCCAGGGGTTTGGGGCATCTGGCTGAGGGATGGACTCCATTTGGACTTTGGGCGTTCCCGAGAGGGCGCACATCATCATTCCCGATGATCATTCCCTGGCCATCTTCCAGTTCCAGCGTCTGTGTCTCCCAAGTGTGGAAAGAAGTCCTCTCCAGCTCCTGTTCCCAAACCCAAATAGTAAGCTCACAATGGCTAGCTGCAGAAGGGAGTTCTGTCTTGGGAGGAGTCTCCCTGCTCAAGAGGCAGCGGGATTATAGGGATTAGTTTTTAGATTCTCTGTGTATGAAAAGCAAGATTTCTAAAGTGGGAAAGCTGTGACCTGTGTGTGTGCATGTGCAGGTGTGTGTGTGTATGAGTGTGTATGTGTGTGTGTGTGTGTATATGGCACTTGTCTCCTCCCATGTGCATCCATGCTGAGATGGAGCAATGGGGCCTCATGCCGGGGTGGACATCAGGCTGCAGTCACCCATGCTACGGAGTGTCCGGGACAGGGACTGGGTGAGCGGGGTGGGCCTGGCTGCAGCCACAGCCGCCACCTTTGGCACTGTTGATTGTGCAGGTTCCTGTAAAACATGTTCAAAACGGGGTGTGTGTCTGACTGCACCCGGCGCTCTGCCCGGCTGGGTGCCCGGGGCTCTGCAAGCAGGTGCAGACCAGGCCAGGAAATCTGCAAGGGGCTCAGACGCGGGGTCCTGGTGCAGGTGGGCAGGGCCGGCAGGCAGGTGCGGGCTTGCTTTGGCCTGGTGCTGCAGGGCTTCCCCCTGGGTTCTCACGCTCACCAGCTGTGAGGTCTTGCCTGGAATCAGAAACCTCCTTGTAGCCTATAATCCTAGCTACTCAGGAGGCTTAGATCTGAGGATCATGGTTCAAAGCCAGCCCAGACAGCAAAGTCTGTGAGACTCTTTTTTTCCCATACTTTTTTTAATTGTAAAGATACTGTACAGAGGGGTTACAGGTACACGAGCAAGGCAATGAGTACACTTCCTATCAAGTACTGTTACCTCCTCCTTTGTTTTTTCCCCTACCATCCCTTCCCTCCCCACCTCCTCAACTACCTCCCACCCCTCCACCCCCCACCCCACCCCCCCATGCCTACCTAAATTGTAAAGTTCCATGAGACTCTCATCTCCAATAAACCACTAGAAAACTGGAAGTGGGGCTGTGGCTTAAGTGGTAGAGCGCTCGCCTTGAGCTGAAGAGCGCAGGACAGTGCCCAGGCCCAGAGTTCAAGCCCCACGACTGACAAAGTGCAGCGGGCAAGCGCTCCAGGAACACAGTGCGTGGTGGGAGCGGCTGAGCAGGGCCAGCGAAGCCCGCAGGACGCTGCCAGCGGCGGCGGTGACGGCAGGGCAGCACCGCTGCCCTGCACCGAAGGCCAGCTCGCGGACCGTTCGGGTCCACACGCTCTCGCCCTCCCTCACGTTCAATCTGACAACGTTCGGACGATTATTTTTGGTCACAAATAATGTCTGTGCATCTTGTTTACATGGCGCCTGTCACGTAGGAAGGGGTGCTGAGACGAGCGAGCTATTTTGGTTCTAAGACAATATTTGTGCTCCAAGGCAGCGAGGGGGAGGAGACGAGAGCACCGTCCCGGCAGCCAGGGAGATCCCGAGGGCTCCGGCGGCCGGCCGGCCTCCAGCGCGCCCCGTGGCCCCTGTGCTCCGGCTTGGAGCGTTTGCAGCACCAGCCTGCTGAGCTCTGCCCCGCACTCACCTCAGGAGGCCAAGCTCCTGGCTTTCCCTCCGCACGGCTGTCACATCCATGCGCTCCCCCGGCTTGGGCCACTTGTGAATGTGACTGGGCCTGGCCTCACAAGGACACGTGGCTATGTGTGGCGATGTGTCATTCCCCGGGGGAGTGAGCGGGACAATCGTCAAGAAGGCCACGTTTTTACATCTCTCTTTTGGAATCTGACTTCAGCTGTAGTGTTATCTCAGAAGTCAAACACAAGGATCTCGGCGCAGACCCTGCTGCTTGGGGACGAGTGCAAATGGCATCTGACACGAAGAAATGTGTCTTCTGTGAGCCTTGGAAGGGAAGACAGATTTCCCTTCGCTTATGTCATTGTTTATTTAACCGCACGGGGCATAAACAAGGGTCTGTGCAGCTTAGAGAGAGAAATCCAATTTGATCTCTTTTCTTCTGCGGCATGTTCATTTTTCCCAGGAAGACTCAATTATTCCCTGACTTACAAATCTATAAATGAGTCTGCTGGGCCGGATCCCGACACTGGAGTTCTCATCGCTATTCAGATGAGTTTTCGCTTTTCTAAACTGGTCTTCTGCCTCCCGCTCCTGGAGCCCCGCCAGCCTTTGGGAGAGGATTAAATAATCCTTCGCTCACAACTTCCTACATGTTGTGCTATTTTGTTCTTTCCCAAATGTCAGCCTCTGCTCGCACGCATGCTTCCCTGGGGTGAGGATTTCAGACGCCCCTGGCTCCCTGCTCTGGGGAATGGGCCCTGTCAGGCCAGCACAGCGTAGCCTGGCCAGAGTCCAAAGTTCTGTAAGTAGAGGCTGAGCAGATCTTGGAAGGTCCCATAGCAGGAAGGCACGAAGCCTTGCTTGACACCCCTGAGTCACCGGTGCTTACTCAGACACAGGGGCAGAGAAAATCAATAGGAATACATTCCCAGGAGATGAGCCAAACGAGGACACCTGACAGAGCACGGGCGGTGATTGAAGCCAGGGGAGTCTGTGGCCAGTCTTGTATGTGTGTGGCTGTCTCAGTGGGCATCGTCCTACACTCTACGAGCTATGGACCCCCCCTAAAGTCCTCTCCCATCCCCACCCCACCCTGGGCGGGAGCCTGAAGGACATCACTGCCTCTTCATCAGGTGCCTGTGTGCTGGGGGGCTCACGTCACAACCCCGCCCCTACTGATTCCTGGAGAAGAGAAGTAAGGAGAACCCTTCACACCCCTTTGCTCCCCATGGCTGGCATCTTACCTCCAGCTTCTCCCTCCGGCTTGGGCAGGCCAGGCCCGAGGCTCCTCCCATGCTTCAGGGACTGCCGAGTCACTGGGATACACAGCGTGCATGTGGCAGCACCCCCAATTCTTGGTTGTGATACTCTCTTCACACGAGATCTCAACTGCTGGGTACTTTATCATTGCCTGGGGAGGTGGAAGTCCTTCACAGGAGCCAGGGTCTCCAGGACAAAGCCAAGGCAGGAGGTGTGTAAGCTACTTCCAAGGTGGGCAGGATCTAGAACAGGATGACTGAAGTGCTGTGATGGCTGGTAGGATCTAGAACACGATGACAAGTGCTGTGATGGTGGGCAGGATCTAGAACAGGATGACTGAAGTGCTGTGATGGCTGGCAGGATATAGAAAATTTTGACTGAAGTGCTGTGATGGCTGTCAGGATCTAGAAAATGATGACTGAAGTGCTGTGATGGTGGGCAGGATCTAGAACAGTATGACTGGAGTGCTGTGATGGTGGGCAGGATCTAGAACAGGATGATTGAAGTGCTGTGATGGCTGGCAGGATCTAGAACAGGATGACGGAAGGGCTTGATGACTGGCAGGATCTAGAACACAATAACTGAAGGGCTGTGATGGTGGTCAGGATCTAGAACAGGATGACTGAAGTGCTGTGGTGGTAGGCAGGATCTAGAACAGGATGACTGAAGTGCTGTGGTGGTAGGCAGGATCTAGAACAGGATGACTGAAGGGCTGTGATGGTGGGCAGGATCTAGAACAGGATGACTGAAGGGCTGTGGTGGTGGGCAGGATCTAGAACAGGATCACTGAAGTGCTGTGATGGGGGGCAGGATCTAGAGCAGCTGGGTTGAAGTGAGACCCAACCTTTGGCTTCAGGATTCAAAGAATGAAAGGATTCAAAGAAGAGATGTGCAGTCTTTGTAAACACAGACAACTGACTAGTTTCACTGGTAAAACTCCCAGCTCACTGGGCGGAGGCACCGTGCTCCTGAGAGAGGCGGCCTTTGGGCAGGAAGCGGGTCTCGGGCAGAGGTGTTTGGGGAGCGGGTACAGCGGTGTGCAGGCACCGCGGTGTGACCCGCCTGTGCTCAGGAAGAGACGAAGGTGGGCCCTGAGGGACGGGGTCGTGGGGAGCAGGGAGGGCCAGGCCGCACGGAGCTCTGCGTGTCCTCAGATGCATGTGGCCGCCCTGGCTCGTTGAATAATACCCTCAGCCTGAGCTGAAGGATGCACCGAGCGAGAAAGGCTGGCCGGACACGTGCTCAGATTTGGATCTGAGAGGTGTGAGGTGCTGGCAGGGTGATCCAGGCGAGAGAGGCGGAAGGAGGACACGGGGAGGGAGGGGGCAGAAGGAGGACACCCGGGGGGGGGCGTAAGGAGGATGTGTCATCTGGGGTGCAGAGTCAGCTAGGACTGAGCCCTGTAAACCTACCAGCCAGCAGCTTTCAGGCTGGGTCTGGAGTTTTAAACTTAAGTGAGGCCCGTGATCTGGAACACCCATGTCTGACTTATTTGCTGAGAAGGGGCTCTAATGCCTTGCCCAGGCTGTCCCGGAAGAACTTCCTAAGCTGAGCTTCCTGAGTAGTTTGGATTCCAGCCTGAGCCCCTGTGCCCAGTCCTGGGAGAGGCCAGGTGCCTGTACGATGAACATGTAGTGGCCTGGTCTCCTTTTCGTTTCTTTTTGACAGCATTAGCCATGCTATGATGTGTGGCGTGTGCATAGCTCTTGCTTAATAGCTGCTCTCCACCACAGGGTAACTTTCAGTCCATTTACCCCTTGCACATGGCATATTTTTGAATGTGATTAAGATGTCTGCATTAGACCAATTACATTTAGGACCATGCACATGAATGATTCATTAAAGCACACCAAAAATCCACGTAGCTTAGAATAACTAGATAAAGGATTATAAAATAAGCAACGGGATGAAGTCCTGTGACTTTTATATTTGGAGCACTGTCAAAAGTGAATGCATCAGAATGGGTCACAGCGTCCATGCCTGTAATCCCAGCTCCCTGGGAGGCAGAAGAGGGAGGATGGCGGTCCATGCCAGTCCAGCCAGGACACAAGCAGCCGTGTTTGTCTAAAAGCAAGCAGGAGGCCCTGGCTTCAAACCCCAGTGCTCCAGAAAGGGGAGAAGGAATGAAATAGAGAATGCATCTCGTGGAGCTGAGGAATTATTGAGGTTCAAAAGATGGAGATGCTCTGCTTCTTCTTCTCCAGAAGAACCAATCACAGACCCTTCCTCCCATGCTCCCCTTCTGCCTTTGTTCATCTTTAATTACCCCACAAGAGCCAAACAACCAGTATTTAGACCCCTCGCAGCGTAAAAACTTTCACCCCAAGTCCCTGTCCTAAATTATTGCCCTATCTCCTCATTGTCCTGACCTGAATCTCACTTCTTGAAAGCGACAGGTTGGGTTTACTGGGGGAAAGAACCTGCTTTTTCTTTTACACCTCAGTTGCTCAAGGCTCCCTGTGTTAGCCCAAACTGGAACTCACCACTTACCACCACTGCACTTTCAATGTGCTCCCAACACCCGTGTAGATAAAATGGAGTAAGTCAGGCCCTCCCTGCACCGGGGAAGGGGGGTGGGGAGGGCCGCAGGCTGCCCTTCCGGAGGATGGAGATTCATGTGGTCTTGAATCGTGCACATGGCTCACCTTGCGTACCCTTGAGGCTGTATGTAGGAGGTGGCACACTTGTGCATGCACACATAAACACATCATTGCTGGGCAGGCTGCTGCTGCTGCTGCTGCTGCTGTGCCTTTGGTTTAAGAAATAAAACGTATAAAGCAAGCATGGACCGCCAACCCTGCCACACTTCCTTGGCTGGTCTGACTCTTGCTTCATTCTGTCTGGAGTCATGAACCTGTGCAACCATTCACTCTCCTAGTACGAACCCGCTCTCCCCTCCTGGCTGTTTCTGGGCACTGGGCTGCTTTGCAAGGTCCGAGTGTCATGCATCGTTTTGCCTTGTTTTCCCTCCCTGGCCTCCCCAGTTCCAGCTTTTCCTTTGCCTGAGCCCGGCCCTGGGTCTGCACTCAGCCTTCGGGGGGATGCAGGTGGGTGGTAGGGTGGTGACTTAGTGTCCGTCCTGTGCTACTGCCCACTAGTTTAAGCAAAGACCCTTCTCCTTGGGGCCACCACGGAGTGAGGTGTCTACACAGCCGTTCTCAAAGCGTGGGCCAGTGTGCTCTGCAGGGAGGCCTCAGCGTCAGCGCCGTGGACTCAGCCAGCCCGGCTGCGGCCTTGGTGGCGGCTGGGCACAGAGCCTGACTGTGCGCTAGAGGTCTGCCTCTCCTGCCTGGGAGGGGGTTAAGTCTCCAGCTGACTCACTGGGGTTTGGCCACGATCTCGGGCTAGCATTTCACAGCTCTCCCACTGGCTTGACATTTGCCTGATTTACTGTCCAGAGACAAATGTGCGTGAGATGGCGGGTGTGAGGCTGGGAGTTTAATTAAGTGTGCATCTGCCTTGGGTGTGTGCCCGGCGGCTCTGTGAAAATCAATACCAACAGTAAAAGACAGGGAAACACGGACGCGCCCCAGGCCCCGTGGCCACAACTTAGAACACACCGGCGCACAGGCTTCCTGGGTGGAGCTTGTGCTGGCTTCCAGTGCCCAGGAAGCTTCAATGAGCCAGGTGAGAAGGGAGCCAAGAGGAGCCACCCAGCTGGGGACTTCTAGAAGCATCCTCAGTGCGGAGCTAGCCATGTCTCATGTGTCACCACTGAGTGTCTAGGCCATGGCGTGTGCACCGACCAGCCGATTATGGAGTCCTCACATCATTGCACGGATGTGGGCAGTGAGGCGCCATCAGACAAGGGAACTGAGCTACACCCCATGGAGGTAACTTTCCATGACCTTAGCACCTGAGAAGACAGACATAAATACAGACACGAGCTTGCCCAGCTAGGGAGGACTGGGAGCGGAAAGGCCCGTGAAGAGCAGAGACGTGGTCACTTACTCATCCTGCCCTGAGCCCGAAGACAGACCAGGGCTGATGGGAGGTGAGGAAAGCTCATGTGGGTTTGGCCAAGGAGTGAAGCCGACTGGAGGCTGTGGAAGCATCGTCACCCCTTTGATGCCGTGGCTTCCAAGTGCCTTCAACCAAGGGCCCACCCCACCAGCCCGGAGGGCCTGTGGTCATCCCCACGAGCTGGACAGCATGTACCAGCATGGCAGGGGTGACCTGGGCCCCCAGGTGTCTCTGTGTCTCCTGACTTGTCTCACCACCAAGGTGTCAGGAAGTGTGTTAGGAAATCACCTTGAATGTGCGAAGGTTCTGTTCCCTCACAGCTTTGGGAGCGTTAGTCCACGGCCAGTCGGGCTGTCGCCTTTGGACCGAGGCTGGCCTAGTGCATCATGGTGGGAATTCGGGGAGCACAGATGTGGACCCAGCTTTGGTGGGCCCAGAGACCCAAACCTCCTCCATACGGAGGTCCATCATTCTGTTCCCTGCTCTTACTGGAATCATGTCTTTTTCCCCTGGACTATGGAGTAAAAATCCTGCTTTCCACCAAGCCAGGATGAGGGGCGTAGACGCTGGGCCGCTGCTGCCCCTGGACAGATTGGCAGCCCAGTTTTTTTCAGCTGAAAATCCTGGGTTCTGAGCTTGAGCTGCAAAGCTATGGAGTGGTTCTCATGGGGATTGTGCACACGCCACACAGACCCACACACCACACAGACACACACGCCACACAGACCCACACACCACACAGACACACATGCCACACAGACCCACACACCACACAGACACACATGCCACACAGACCCACACACCACACAGACACACACACCACACAGACACACACACCGCACAGACACACACACCACATAGACACACATGCCACACAGACCCACACACCACACAGACACATATATCACACAGACACACATACCACACAGACCCACATGCCACACAGACACATATATCACACAGACCCACACACCACACAGACCCACACACCACACAGACACACACACGCCACACAGACACACACGCCACACAAACCTACACATACCACACAGACCCACACGCCACACAGACACACACACCACACAGACCCACACACCACACAGACACACACGCCACACAGACCCACACACCACACAGACACATATATCACACAGACACACACACCACACAGACACACACACCACACAGACACACACGCCACACAAACCCACACATACCACACAGACCCACACGCCACACAGACCCACACACGCCCACAGGCACACATGCCACACAGACACACACACTACACAGAGACACACACCACACAGACCCACACACACCACACAGACCCACACACACCACACAGACCCACACACACCACACAGACCCACACATACCACACAAACCCACACACCCCCACAGGCACACACGCCACACAGACCCCCACACGCCCACAGGCACACACGCTACACAGACACACACACCACACAGACACACACACCACACAGACACACACACCACACAGACACACACACCACACAGACACATGTCTGGCCCATCAGAGATACTTGAAGAATTTCTGCCCTGCAAAGGGGGGACAGCAGAGCCGCAGACTCCGGAGGCGAGGATGGAGAGGTCTGGCAGCCTCGAGGTGTCCTGCACTGCTAGAGGCTCAGCCTGGAGCTTCAAAGATGATCTTCCAAAGAGTAGGGACCGGTGTGCAAGAGCTCCCAGGATGCGCCGCTGTGGTCTCTCGAGAAATTCTGCAATACTGGTTCTAGTTTCAAAACCATCTTGTCTTTTCCCTTTGGCTGCTGGATTTAACTGCAGTTTATTTGTGGGTCCTCCACTCCCAGATCCTCTGCCTCCCCGCAGTTTCTCAGGTTACGTGGTTTTGTCTCAGGACACTGGTCTTATTGATTATGAAATGGGTTCACTGCAGCCAATCTTCATAGCTCATTATCTGAATTGAGCTGACATGCAAATAACAGGACCTTCCCAACCAACATACAAATTGAACACCTGTGTCACCCAGACTGGTTCCCATTTTAGTGGACTAACGTGGACTTCTAACGAAACTCAGTCTGCAGATGGGCAGTGAGTAGTGAAATAAATGCTCTGATTTAAGGTCTGAGCTTTTGTCATAAAAAGGGATTTGAATTTACAAGAGCTGCTATTATTCTGTCCAGTTGGTCTGCTCACTGAGACTCCACCCCAAAGCAAGCAGGAAAAGGTCTGACAAGGGTGGATAGTTTATTATATTATGTAAGTATGGAGGCACTTTAGAAAAGCAGAGAGGCCATAAAATGTATTAAAATTCAAATAGCTTAGATGTTATTTTTGTGGTTATTCAAATACAATGCACGAGAGATTGAAGTCAGAGTTTAAAAAACTACACATTTCTTCTCTGATAAATTGCTCCCTGTCATATGGTTGCACTTAACAACTGCATTGATGAGATACTTAAGAAAACAAGCAATGAATTCCAACCTGAATAGCATATGCTTCTCTTCTGCCCTTTAAGTAGCATCTATCTATGTGTGTGTTTTATATCCACTTATCCATTTTCATGGTTGAGCAAAGTATCAGAGTATATTAGAAGGAAATGGGAATACTCTTAATCATTTGGGAAGGGGCAAACATTTATCCAGCTTATTTATTTATGTATTCCTTCCTTTTTTCTGACCAGTTCCTTTTAAAATTATCTTCAAGTAGTTGTGCAAAAGGGTTTTAATTCAGTGCATCAAGTTGAGTACAGTGTATTTCCATTGTTCTCCTCACTGCTTCCAAACCCACCCCTCCCCTCAGTTTTCCTAGGAGGAGACAGATGAATGGAGAATGCAGCCATATATGAAGTATGTGAAAATGGAACTATTTATTTTTGGTAGACCCCCTAATACCGGGAGAGCAGAGGAGAAGATGATGGCACTATTCCCTGCCCCCTCCTTCCCTCTGCGTCTCTCTTCCTCTCTCACTTACTGAGCTTTGAGTAGTTTATAAGCTGTTTGAAGTTCTAAGTTATGTTTAAGCTTAGTTATTCTGAAGAGTTTAATAGGTGTTTCCCCTTTCGGTGGTCATGGGTTTGAATTCAGGGCCTCCTGTTTGGTAGGCAGGTTCTTTCTGAAACATGGTCTTTTTGCTTTAGTACTTTTTCAGGTGGTGTATTTTTTAGGTAAGGTATAGCACCATCTGAGGCTGGTGAGTCTCCAATATACGGTTTCCAGTATAGTTAGGGTTACAGGTATATACCACCACATTTGGCTGTTGTTTGAGATGAGGATCTTGCCAACTTTTTTTTTTTTTTTTGGTCGTGGGCCTGAACTCTGGGCTTGGGCGCTGTCCCTCAGCTCTTCAGCTCAAGGCTAGCGTTCTACCACTTGAGCTACAGCACCACTTCCAGCTTTTTCTGCTTATGTGGTGCTGAGGAATCGAACCCAGGGCCTCATGCATGCCAGGCAAGCACTCTACCACTGAGCCATCTTGCCAGCCCCATTGTCCCATCTCCATGCGGCATTTATGCTGCATTCCAGCCAATGCCATCCTCTTCCATACACCCTGACCTCCTACCCTTGCTGATGTTTTTGTGGCAGCTGATCTTGAACCAATGTCTGCCTCCCGAATAGCTGGGGTACCAGCATGAGTCATTGTGCCTAGACCAACAGGCATTTGGAAAGCTTTATCTTTTTATAAATGTGTATTTTCCTTAGGTTTTTAAAAAAAAATTGTCTCCTTGTAGTGTACCCTGGCTTGAGGAATACAGTTGGCATCCTGGGCACTCACAGATCATAGATAGTGGATAAAAAATGTGTAAAAATGGAGTCGTGACCTGTGACCAGACTGGTATGAAGTTGAAAGGTGCTTCCTAGAAGGATGCCCGGCCTTGTTTCTGACTTGGAATGTCTCAACAGCTCTGACAAGATGTAGTGTGCATCCAGAGTGCCTTCCACGGGTGGGCTTCTCCGCTGGGAGCTCAGAGGCTCAGCCCTGGGCTGCATCAAGTTGTTCCTCGGATGCATCTGTTCATTTGCTATGCGCACAGAGCCAGCTCCAGAGTTCTGAACTCTCCGTTCTTTCTCTATTATTATTGTCATTCTTCTTCTTCGCTGTTTTGGGGTTGAACTTTGGGCCTCACCCTTGCTGGGCAGCTACTCTACCTTTGAGCCCACTCTCTGTTCTTGTTGCTGATCGGCAGGTAGGGAGGAGGGAAACTGTCTTTCTCATTTCTTAAATTGAGCTGTCAGAGCTAGAAGTAAGGTCAGAGACTCAGGCTTCCCAGCACACGGGAAGTGGTGAACACTCCATCTCTGCTTTCTTTTCCATTCAGTCACCACCCCTAGGAGCATCACCTTCACCAAGGAGGGGAAATTGCACAATGCATGACTCACTCCCATTACTTAACTAAGAGCGAAAAGTTTGGAGGCAGTGGATAAATGAGTTCTCCAATATTGTGTCTAATTAGAAATAAAGGACAAGAAATACCCACATGGATTATTTGCAGACATAGAAAGATAATCATTTTCTCATGCTAAGACATTACTGCTGCTAAAATGTGACTTTTACTTAGTTTATTAAGTTCATTTTAAAGGAAAAAAGGGTCAGCATGATCTCTACTGAATTTTCATGATGGTGCCATAAAAGATGACAAGTAAATTGCAGGATTAGTTTTAAAAGTGAAAAAAATCAACTCAATACTCCCTCAAGACAAAATATAGATTTTTTTTCCTTTAGTGAGTTTGTAGAATATCTCCAGGGCAGTGTCTGAATATTTTTTTGTGCATAAACTTCCAACTAATACCGCAGCTTGTTTGAAAGCCAATGTTTATTTGGAGAAAAGTAGTTTTACCTCAACTAATATTAAGATGATAAGTGTCAACACTGCTCTAATAATAAAGGATTCTTGAGAGGAGAACTCAGCTTGACACAAGTATCTTATAATAAACCTTGATCTTAGCCTATGGAGGGAGGGACAGGGACTCACAGGCTCATGATTTACTGTCTGCCTGCTTTCCATCTGCTTTAGAACCTTTTATTTTGGCAGTAGGGGGTTTGAACTAAAAATGGACTCCAACATATGAACATCTCTGTCCTTAAGAGAAAAATGAACTTTGTGGTTGGGATAAATGCTTGTGGTAGATTAAATATGGCTCCAAGTTCTCCGACTCATGATAGGGTCTATATTCCTCAGATCTGGGTGGACTCTGTGATCATTTTACCTGGAAATGATCACTGCAGAAGGGATGTCATTCTAGACTCTCAGCCCGAGCCAAAAGCAAGCACATGACCTTGGGGAACTTCCACCTCTTGTTCACTATGTAAGAAATTTGATTGACATTAGGTAGCCATCCTGTGAGAAGAGGGGGGGAAGGAGAGAGGGAAGGAGAGAGAGAGAGAGAGAGAGGGAGAGAGACATGGTATCTCAGTGTGCCCACACACACACACACACACACACACACACACACACACACACACACACACACACACACACATTGGCCCTTCCTGAACCGCTGACTTTTGAAATTATGAATCAAATAAAATTACTGTTTTCAGTCCTAGTTTTGGCATCCTTCACACATGGCAATAGATAACAGAAACAGTTTTCTTATTGTTGGTGAAGCAGTTCAAGCACTGACTGCTCACCCCAAAGGCAGTGCCGTGGTGCTAGTGTCATTGACACAAGCGTGTCCCCTGGGACCCCACTTCCTGCTCTCTTTCTAACATATGTGCGTATCTCCCACTTAACATTTTTCTCTTTTTAAACAATTGGCCTACGCCAGTTACATGGAGAGGTGGGTTTTATTGTCCCATCTCCATGCGGCGTTTATGCTGCATTCCAGCCAATGCCATCCTCTTCCATACACTCTGACCTCCTGCCCTAAAAATAGCATCCCTCAAAGCGTTCGTGATTCTGTTTCCTCGGTTGCAACCGTCGGTTTCTATGCAACCTCCTTTATCAACCCGCCCAGTCTCCACACTTACCATTTTTCTATTTAGTTGACAATATGAAAGAGTTATTGAAGCACTTTCTTCTTCTTGCTAATGTTATTTAGCTTTAAGATTCAAAAATAGTTTATTGTCAGCTAATTCACTTAACAGCCTTCTAAAATATGCAAATTATATCTTTTTCATTTAGCATTTGATAATAATAGAGCAAACTGAAAGAGAACTTTGGTATCTCTTTGGTGCTCATTATGCTAGACATCATTGGGGAAATGGCTGGTTAGGGGAATTATTTTCTCTAAATGGTGAAGTGGACATCATTATGGGAAAATGGAACACACCAAAAGACTGAGGAACTGGGGCTTCTCAAGCGCTACCTTCATTTTTATTTTTTCTTGTAACCTGGGTGACGATGTTACGACATTATGTTACATTGCACTTTGGGCATCGGTGCTGACCTAGCAAACACATGACAGGTAAGTCAGGCAAGATTCTGTTTAGGTCTGCCCTTTGAGTGAAGCAGAACCAGGGACAGGGAAGGCCATGTGTTCTTCTCTGGGCCTCCATTTCTTTAATATAATGGAGTATAATGGAGCTGGTCTTCAATGTATATAACTTAAAAGTTTTAGTCTGCAGTTTTCGGCAAATACAAATTACTTTGAAATGGGCTGCAGTTACAACAAGCAATAGGTGAGTAGGGGCTGTTTACTGGTGGCGCCCGCAGCTCACCTGGGGAGGTCCTTCACTCAAGCCAGCACAGTCCAACACTGGGGCTTCCATAGCCCCTCCCACAAATGGAGAACCAGGCTCTGAGGAGACACTAAAACAACCCCACCTGGCACTCTGGTTCTCTTGCTTCAGAAAGCTCTGCCTTGGCCTCCCTCTTCGGCCTCTTGGAGGAAGAACTTCCCCATGAGGGACATGTTGCGGTCACTGAGCAGTGGTCAGGGTGCAGGATGGCCAGCCATTCATTCATTGCGAGTCATCAAATGTGTCATGTGGACCTAAGTAGGGACCCTCGGTTATCTATTCCAGCTCGTGAAGACACCACGACTGCTAAAGCCAACACCTGAACCTAGGGGCCGGTTCACCTGTTTGGTACTCTCGCTCTTTGACTCATCCGGATTGCATCAGTTTGAAGGTTGCCCGGGCAGTGGCACCAACCCAGATTGCACATCACAACCACCCAGGACACTTTGAGTCTCTGACTCACGTGCTCTAGTTTGGGGCCCCAGACTCCTGGGGTTTGTAAAATACTTTCAAAAGGAATGCCATCTGTTTGGATGAAGAGATTTCCTTCCTTCCTCTTGGCTAGAGGAGCTGCTCCGGGCAATGACCCTACTCACAGCTGTACCCCAGGCTTTCTTCTCCATCCTATGCGTGTAGTTGCTTTCCTAGTGTGGTGTGCGGACGTTTTCATGACTCCTCCTGTCAGTCACATTCCCGGCCATGTCTTCCTTGCTAGTAAGTCAGCGCGGGGCTCAGTCCTGCCAGGGCTGAGGGGTAAATGGAAACCAGTTCCACAGGTGCCGGGCATTTGCTTTGCCCTCATGCGGCTGCCAGGATGTTTGGTGTCAGGAGTGGCCTCAGGATCCCGGGTGCCACTGCACCTGCGCATTTGCAATACTGGCTCTCAGATGGTCCTTAAACGTTCCGTGGTCCCCTTTAAACCTAGAAATAGTCACATAGAAGAGGGCAGCCCGAGGAAGTCTCTTGTTCTTTCCATAGTATGTGATTTTCTGTGTTGGGGTGTGGCAGCGTGGGACCTGAGACCCAGCAGGCACTCCTGGCAAGGGATGGAGGACCTGGCCCCCTTCAGACTTATCCACAAGGGAGCCCTCTCCTCCCGAGGGGCACTCTGCATGCTCCCGCATCCATCGTGGTCCCGTTCATTGGCCCCTACACTGCCTCAAGGTCCCTTGGAAGTTTTGTTGGCTTGGAAAGATATGTCTCTTGACCCACCTGGTCTGCCCGGCCCACACCTGCAGAAACCATCTGGTCGGATGTGCTTGATCTTGTCAGTCAGGGATGGATCCTTTCGTGGCGGTCTCTGGATGAATTTATTAGAATAACGTTTCCAAATGCAGAAAACACAAATTCACAAAGAAAACTAACTGCATTAAGATGCAGCTAAGTCTCAAAAAATAAATATGTGATAGACTAACATGTGCTTTATGAATAAATTAGACGCTGACATCTGCTTGTGCATCAGTGACTGGGGGTAATTTAGAAGTAGCGAGGAGTTGGAGAAAGATTTGTGACCACTGTGATATAAAATGAAAACGTGCTCGATTTCTCTCAGTGGTAAAGGCACAGGACTGGTTCTTTTCCTGTGGGATGCCTGCATTCATAATCAAAAGAAATGCTAAGTCTAAGACAGCAGTGAATGGAAAGACATAATAGTTTCCCAGCAAGAGAGTCTGCTGAGCTCTATCCAGAGCCTCCTGGGGGTTTGCAAAGGAAGTTTCCTGGGATGCTAATAGGTGTGAGGAAGGAAGGAGCTGCAGAGAAAGACACTTGGAACACGCTCTGCTGAGCAAAATAAACCAAGTTGCTTTCTTGCAGAACTCTCAAGGTCCTTCAAATTTACTCTGAATCTCCAAGGGGCTGTGTTCCAGCCACAGGGCTGAGTAGCTCCTCTTCGAGGGACGGTGCCAGGGCTATGCTGGGGCTCTACAGCTGATGCCTGGAGGGAGAGTATGGGTTTGGGATGGGCACAGCAGAGGCCATGCAGGGACTCCCCTCAGGGAGATGGCTGTGGGCCTCCAGGGATTGGGGACTCCAGGAGCACCAGCAATAAACTTCCGTCTCCATAGTTACAAAAGGTCCTTGAGCTGCCTCTTAGGTGACCGTGCTCATGTTTGATAATCCAGGACCCCAGAGGTGACAACTCTGCCTCTCAGAAGTGACTTGTGGTGCTTGAGAGAATGGAATGGAGCTAGTGCTTAGTCAGTACCTCAACTCGGCTCCCTTGTCCCCTTCACATGTCTCTCAAAGACATTCGTGAAACAAAGCCCACATCCTTCTCATGAAGGGTGACAGTATCTACTCTACTTCCTCTTTTCTCATGTGCAGGCATGGTATTTTTGACTTCCTATCAGAGACACAAGGCTGAATCATGCATGCCATTTACTGTGCATGCGTGTTATTAGAAGGGACATAGGGTTGAATGATACATGACATTTATTGGGCGTGTGTCTCATGGCAGGTTCCACCAGGGTAGTTTCTACCTACCCAGTGTTGCTAGGGCTCTAGCTAGGTCCTGAGTAGCAGTACCCACGGGGAACAGTGAAGTGGGAGGCTGCCTTCTGAAGTTTGGGTCTTGGAGTTAGTGTGGGTAAAGCAGCTCTGAAGTCAACCTCTGTGGCTGGTATCTGGGATGTTACTTGACACTCCCACTCTTCCTTGTCTCTTTCACTTGGAAAGGGTCCAGGCTGTGAGTCTGGAGTCTGGGATAATTTTGTTTAGACCCTGCTTTTGCCTCTGTGGGAGAACCAGCAGCAAAATAACATCCTCTTCTTATTAGATGTCCAAAGAAATCATTCAAGAGTGAAATGAAAATGCCTCATGTCCTTGTAAGATCTCAGCTCAGGGATGGGAAAGGGGAAGACAATAATCAACCAATCACACTTTTAAGTGAATAAATTAAACCATTGATACTCAGCAGTAATTGCATGCCATAATTGACAATAAATAGAACATTTGAAACTGAACCTTCATAGTAACTCAAAGCTGGTAGATGTCACTCTCTGGCCACTCCAGAAATGGCTGCTGGGTAAATTACAGGCCTCTTCAGGGTCACAGTAAGCGATTCAACATCAGAAACAACATCTCCAAGTCTTGTTATGGGGTTTTTTCCAGCTTAGGAGATAAATGGTTTCGACTTGCACGTACTAGACATTAAAACACAACCTCTAAGTTGTGGAAAGCAGTTATCATGTTAGAAACCCAATGGAGAGGTCATTCTGTGGAGATCATGCCTTTATTGCTGACATTCAGTCTCCTCACCTGCCAAACCCAGTGTCTCAAAGCTCCAGGGTCTCATGATATTCAGATTGTCAGTATGTATCCAGTGTCAGTGTGTGTGTGTGTATGTGTGTGTGTGTGTGTGTGTGTGTATGCATAAAAAAGTGACTTGAACTTCTTTTATTATGAAGTTTTATCTTTTCTACAAAAAGATCAGTATTTTAAAAATGTTTATTCATTTTTTACATTTGTTTATTGAACAACCACTCCGGGCACTATTTGAAGAATTATGATACAGAAAGATAAAGAATGCATTCCTGCTTTTGAGAACAGAACATGGAATAATTTTTAAGTTATTAAAGAAATATTTAAATCCAGATGGCTGGGAATAAAAGATTAAAATATAATACTAACTCATCTATTTATCCCAAAGAGATTATCTGAAAAAAGGAACATTAAATTTTTAGAAATTATTTTATGATCATATTTTCTAATATAACCACAGGAAAGTTAGAGCAATATTTGATGTTTATGCTTGAATGTGTGACAAATAATAAAATGCATATAAAAATATTAAATGGGGATAGAAATATAGAAGAAACAGGTAGAATTTTTTAATTAAAATCACAAGCTAAGAATTTGAACATGGCTGTAGACTTTTATGTGTGTATTTGTTGGATATTTGTATACAAGCTTCAATAAACTTGAATTTAAGGTTTAGGCTTTAATCCTGTAAATTTATTACAAAGACTGTAGAGAAAGAGTAAGTTGATAATTTAATGAAAAAACTGGAGGATTCAATAAAAACTAAGCCTAAGCTATGTGTTGCCAGAGATTTTTCTAAATTCTTCAGAGCTTATTCTAGCTTTAGGTATTTAAAAGTCAGCACTGTTTTGATTTGAAGGTTTAAACAGCTTAGAGTTTTCTAACAGAGGTTTAAAGAATTGGAGGAGGGGCGGGTCAGTTAATCCTAGATGTGAATTTAGTTACAGTGCCTGATTTAATTAAAAAAATCATAATAGTTGGGAGAAGTTGGAAAGATTCTATTCATGTTACCTACCTTTGATGTTTAAATTAGTCTCTAGATGCTTTGTGAAACTCAAAGTTAAAAGCTTCATAACTGTCTTCAAATATTTTATAGAAGTCAAAGAAAGCTGGACAACTGGTCTGCCTTGGCACATGTCCATGTGCACATAGCCTCATGACTCTGTATCAGTCGGTGCATACTTTGCACAGACTGTTGGGTTGAGGCTTCCTGAGTACATCAGAGTGGAAGAGTGACCTTGCAGACGGGCTCTGCCTCCAGCAGGAAGCAACAATCCCGTCATGGGAGGGAAAATGTGATGCTATGGTGAATGGAACAAGACCCTATGAGTTTGAATTGAAATAGTGAATAACAAATGCTCAAAGTAAACACTGAGATTGACCCTGTTTTTCTTGTGTGATGAGTGCAGACTGAACTACCCACTCTTGATATTTAGTGTTTAAACTCCATGCCAAGAAGATATCCTGAGGCTCCTGTGCATGGTGGGAAAGCTCCCATTCAGAGAGGTCTGGGAAGCAGTCTTTGTGGGATGCAAGAATGATGGTTGAATGGATATGACAGAGGGCTTTGTGGGTCATGGCTTTGACCTCCTGCTTGCCCTTCCAGCAGCCCACTCTGGAAACACCACCCGTCCTTGCTCCTCACTGTAGCTGCGTTCTTGGGCAAACCACTGCCCTCTGCAGGCTCAGGATCCTTGTCACAGCATCACTCTGGGAATAGACCACATGCTCCGTCTAAAACACGTCGTTGCACAAGCTGACACTAAGTCACTTACAGTGAGTGACAGCATTTAATGACTGTGACACATATTTTAGTCATTCATGATTGTGAAATACTTCCCAGGTACCTATATTAGCTTTTCTAAAACCTCAATCCTCTCCTGTTGTTACTGTAAATTGTCATTCTTGTTCTTTTAGGACACCTAATCTACTGACTAGAAGGGAAGAAAGGTCATACAATAGTAATTATAACTAAATTAGCCAAACTATTTTTCTCATTTATTTACTTCAAATCAAAGCATTTCTTGGTCACAAGTATTTGAGACAGATGTTACTTCATTTTCCTATTCTAAATTGAATCAGAAGGGCTACAGAATGTCCTAATTTAGCAATCTGACTTTCCAAAGATTTCTCTGCTGCACAGTACTCAAACCTTTCTCCTTTACCATGAGGGAAAGTTACCCTGCGAGGATATGAATGGGGTTTCTCTTACTTTGTCAAGGTGAAGAGCTCTCTGAACGTAACAATTTTGAAAACAATTGGACAAGAAAAATTATGCCTTAGGGGAAGTGCTTTTTCTGATATTGTAATTCTAGTTTCTTCTCCTGGAATGTGCAGGTTCACATGCTGGAGGAGGGAAGGATACATGCACTAAGCAGCATACTGAGTTTTTGTTGAGTAGGAATGAGACCTGAGGCCCTGCTACAATAGCTTTGGTGATCTTGCAGAAGTCCAGAGGTCACCGACTTGAACTGTTGTATTCCCGGCTCCTTCATCAACTGTATTTTATTAAGATCTTGGTAGAAAGATGTATGGTCTTTGAAGGCCAATGAATAGGGAAGACATCAAAACATTTGAAAACTATCAAAGCAGGGACATGGTAGGGTGTAGAGATGGAGTAGGTCCAAGTCACTAGTCTGGGTTGTGAGAAGGTGCCAGAATGATTAGGGTGGTGGGAGGGTGAACTAAGAGCACAGACATTGAAGAGAGCTAAGAAGTATCTATTTACTAACCAGTAGTCAGCTATTTTAGGATTTTAGTGGCCAGTGTAAATGTCTTAATATAGGCTTCTGATTTTGCAGAAAGACCCAATTTTCATCTTGATAAAAGTATTGGCTTTGGTCAAATTACATTTCCTGTTTGATTTTCTGGGCCTTCATTTGAAAAGTAGGGTTGTTACTAATATATGCTTTGCCAAGTTGCTTTGAGAATTCAATAAAATAGGGTAAAAAACCTAGTGCTGGACTAACAGAATGTGATTGATAATTGGCCATGTGCTTTCTATCTATCGTGATTGTTAATTTTGGGGATTTTAAATGGAAACAGCTTGGTAGTTATTTGGTGGGAGAGATTCAGCATTGCTGTTTGGAATTTATTTGCAGATTTCTATTTAGATTTTATGATAATCTTAAAAATACTGATAAGATATAAAGCAAAACTGGTTCTTTGCTTTGCTCTGCTATTATTACCATAACTAAAATAGTAATCAGTTCATGAAATAAGAATTTCTTGGGTGAGGAGCCAGTCTTTATGTAACTTAAGGACAATTTCTCCATGATTTTCCAGTTAGTGGGGTGCCTTGAGCAGGTCACAGATATGCCCAGGGGTTCTTTGGCTGGCCTGTGGTTGGATAAGGTCATTGGAAGGACACTTCTCATGTTCTGGTAGTTTCCTGCCTATGTGAACTTTTTAAAGATAAAAAATTAAAACATTCCATATGATGTCCACAATTCAGGTATAATTGGGGTCTGAAGAGCTAGACCAGAGATTTATTTGTTATTCATGCAACAGTCATGCCCTTTCTGCTTATTCAACTTTCTTCCTGGTGCCCTGGAGTTGTGGCCCTTCAGAACTTCCAGAACATAACAGTCCTTCAGTAGTTACTAACTAAGGCTCTTGCTGCATGTTTATCTAAGTAACTCAGTACCCAAGTGGGAGTTCCTTTTTCTCTCTCTCGCCCCCACTGCTTTTATTTAAGACACAGAAAGAAATTCTGATGATTTTTAAAGAGAGAGAGAGAGAGAGAAAGAGAGAGAGAGAGAGAGAGAGAGAGAGAGAGAGAGAGAGAGAGAGAGAGAGAGAGAGAGAGAGAGAGAGAGAGAGAGAGAGACTCTAGTTCCACTCTGCCCTTACCCAATTTTCTGCCTAGGTTTTCTCTTTATTACAGGTGATGTTTCTCATGAAGTTTGACTTTTTTTTGCTTCTGTTTGCCATTACAAGACTGCTTCCCAAATGAGTCTTTTGTTGTTGTTGTTGTTGTGATTTTTTTGTTGTCAAGGTGATGTACAGAGGTGCTACAGTTGCATAAGTAAGGTAATAAGTAAAGTTCTTATCAAATAAGTCTTATAAGTCTTTTTCTTTTTCTTTTGTGACAGTTCTGGGGCTCGAACTCAGGTTCTGGGTGTTCTCCAGGGTCTGAGTGCTGCCCTTGAGTTTTTATGCCCAAGCCTAGTGCTCTACCACTTGAGCCACAGCTCCATTTCTGTTTTTTTTTTCCCTGGTGGTTAATTGGAAGCAAGAGTCGCACAGACTTTACTACCTGGGCTGCCTTTGAGCTATGATCCTAAGATTTCAATATCCTTAGTAAATGGGATTACATGTATGAGCCACCGTAACCCAGCTATATTATACCTTTATCATGTGTGTATCTAAAAATGAGTATAAACAGTGGCCCTATTAAAGGTTAGAGACTGAATTATCTGTATAAAATGTGGTTCTATCTATTTAGGCTGCTACCTTGATCTGCTGCCTTTGAGAGTAATTAACCTCTGGCTTTATACATTGCAAAGTAATTAATCATTTTATGCTGTACCTGTGACTGTTGTTTTACTGGCCTTTGCATTATTTGTCTATGTTAAGGAAAGAATGGACATTTTTATTTTTTCCAGATGGTTTACTCTGAACTTTAAAATGTAAATTGTTTCAGATCCTTCTAAAATATGACAAGTCTTATGGAGGCACATGTGCATTTTCTGAACTATAATACATATAAGATTTTTAGAAATATTTTCTCTGTTTCAGAATAGTTTCTATCTTATACAAAATGAATATCTACCTATAATATTTAGCACCATATAGCAGATAAGGTTCTATTCACTTTCTTTATTCATATGGGATTTATCAAGCATCAGTAAATACTGAACATCTATTAAATGTTTGCTTCAAGCACCATATACTCAGCCTATATATATTTTATTTATTCTTGTGGAAGGTACATTATGAAGGAGTAAATCTGCCCATTTATTGACTCTTATGAACCAAATAAAACCAGAATCCTCCTTGATGATTACAGACATGTGGTAAATACTTTACATTTAAAATTTTTAGTTTGGAGATTTCATTTCAGTCATTTAAAAATAAGCTTGTTTATTCCCATTATTTCTTTTTTGTAAAACTTTTAATCTGTCTCAGATTGAAGTGAAAAGTCAACTTTTTTTGAAGGGCCTGAATTCAGTCTGCCACGATAAGAATGTAAGAAGAGCCTGGGCAGGAGTGTGGGGGTGGATATCTGGTGAGGGAAGAAACCCCAGAGGCTGGGCCACACATCAGAAGGCAAGGCTGTTTAGCTCACCTTGGTGTAAGTTGGATTTTATTAGGTCAGGCAGGTTTGCACTGGAGAGCAGACCTGAGAATATGGAGGCGTGGATAAGTAGAAACCTGTGGGGTTTTAATCCTACCAGCATCTTCGCTATCGGTCAGTCCTGTTCTGAATATCTATGAATGTCCAGGCCAAATGTTGAAGGAAATGCGCTTGGCCTCAGAGAGTGTGTGTCACTGACAGAGGCAGAGTGATTCTTAAGATTAGGTGACATATTCCTTCACCTCATGTTCATATTGGGGTACCTAAGAAACAAAGACCACCGTACACCAGCCTCAAGCTGAGTGCCTATTGGCTTGTTCGAGTTCCTGCCCTTGCCAGCACCTTGAACAACGGCACATGACGCTAGGTGACAGGGACCTGATGTCAACCTGTGTGATGCAAAATGGCAGAGCCACAGGACAGAAGGTCTGAATGAGGATAGAGCGCACATTTCATTCAGCGTCTGCCTGAGCTGAGGAAAAGATTCAGAATCCCTAGGGAAGGAAGAAACATTCTTGGAGACAGAATCGCTAAGTTCATCTTCAGAAGTCTAGACATTTCCTTGCTCGGAAAGGAACAAGACCCACTTTATAGAGTCTAGCAGAAACCCCATTGCTAACTTCTACTGATACAATTGCTGCAGTGGAATATAAGTTCTTCTTACCATATAGAAGAGCATCCACGCAGAAGCGACCTGATTTCTTTGAGGTCTGATCACTCCTCCTGTCAGCTAATAGGCAAAACTTCCCACCAACACTTGTCAGTTATGCCCTAAATTCAAATTTCATTGAATAACGTTGGTAGCACATACTATTTAAATTTCCTTAAATTTGTACATCATCCTTCTCTCCTTCCTTCCCTTCTTTTATATTCTCTTATTTCCTTTGTTCCTATTTCTCTTTCTTCTTTTACTTAAGAAATATTCATTGTTGTATATAGAATTCTACTCATCCATTCTAAAGGATGATATTGTACCATTCATAAGGAAATGGAAAGACTTGCAAAAAAGAATATTAAGCAAAGAAAACCAGATCCAAAGAAACATAGGTTGCATGGTTTCCCTTGTTTGTAGTAACTAGAATGTGCCTGTAAATCTACAAGTTTCCTACTTGTAGATTTTCTTTTGCCACTAGATGGTAAAAGAAAAAAAATATACTGGGAAATGATAAATTATACAGCTTTTTAGGCATTCATGCAGTGAGACCAAAGGAGGATATTTTTAGGAGAGGATCACAAAGGTACCAAAGCTATGTGCACCTGATCATATAAAATGATATTTACAAAATAAATGCCAGGAAATGGAAACAAGAGGTTTTCTTTCATTGTTGTTGTTGTTGTTATTTTTGTTTCCTTGTCTTGTTTGTTTATCTGTCTTTGGGAAGGTAAAGGAGGGCACAGAAATGGTGGGACAAAGGGTGAACAAATGCAGCAGTGATACTTATCAGACATTTTGTGGAACATGAACTATACAGTTGGTGGGTGGGAATGGGAGGGAAAAACTGGGAGAGAGCAAGAGAAAGGGTGACATTGTTCAAAAAGAAATGTACTCTTTTAGAAATACTTTATTTAATTTTGAGTTTATTTTTATTGTGATAGTGATGTACAGAGGGTCTACAGTTAGCGAGGTCAGGTAAGGAGTACATTTCTTCAAGTAATGTACTCTTTATCCAATTTATGTAACTGTAACCCCCCTGTACATCACAATAAATTTAACAAATAAAAATACAAACACAAAACAAACAAATTCTACACTAAAAATGGAAAAAAAGAAATACTGAGCACCTACTATGCAGCAGCTGTTAAATATACAATCATGTATCGTCCTCACTTCTTGACATTTATGGCTTATTGAGTAATACAGACAGTCAAAGAGACATGAAGTTGTAACGGTGACAGATGGCACCAGGAAAGGCATATTTGAGACCCTACAGAAGGGATAGCTCACCTAGACAGGAATGGCAGAACACAATTCTTTGACAAGGCACAAGACACAGCACAGCCCATTTACAGGGGCAAATTCACTCTACCAAGTGAGATATTTTTCTAAGAGAATTTGAAGAAAAGAATCACACATGTATGCTGTATAAATTTCAGTATCTCAGTTATCCTATTATGTGAGTACCAACGTTATCTAATTTTAAACTCAATATTCGTTTAATTTTGTCTCATTTTGGCCTTATGTTCATGGTAAGCGTAATCCTAAACTTTAATGACAACTATTGTCATTTAATTCTCCATTGAATAAAAACAAGACTGTTGGGTCAGTATCTTTTTCTTTTGGCTTTTTGTAGATTTCATGGAAAATGGAGAGAAATTCCCCCATTAAAGTTCAACAATCTGCAACATGTCACTTGATTTTCTTGAACAACTTGTTAACAGATTCTAGTCTGTTTATTAGACTCTGAAAAGAATGTGGATTCTAAAGAGGCAAACCACATATGATTCAGGGATTTGTAGTGTGTCTATAAAAAATTCCAGAAAGCCGGGCGCTGGTGGCTCACGCCTGTAATCCTAGCTACTCAGGAGGCTGAGATCTGAGGATTGCGGTTCAAAGCCAGCCCGGGCAGGAGAGACTGTGATACTCCTATCTCCAATAAACCACCAGAAAACCGGAAGTGGCGCTGTAGCTCAAGTGGTAGAGCGCTCGCCTTGAGCTGAAGAGCTGAGGGACAGCGCCCAGGCCCAGAGTTCAAGCCCCACGGCCGACAAAAAAAAAAAAAAAATTCCAGAAAATTCCATTTCCACTTAAAAAATTAGGTAAAGATTTAAACAAGCCCATAAGAGGAATGAGACTCGAATATATCCCAGAGGCTCTGGTGGAAGCACTTATTCGAACAGGTGCTCCAAGTAAACAACTACCACTATCACTACCACAATAAAACACATCTCAAGTGAGGACGACAATTTGTGCTACAATAAATCTGAGACGTAGGAATTCACTTTTCAAAGTCAATATAATATGACAGGCTCATTAAATTATTTTTATGGCTTTCGTGGCTTTGCTTATGGTATATAATTATTCTAAAGACATTTGTGAGAATGGGGTCTAGATGAAATAAGGGAGAGGGTTTGGGTAGGAATCTTCTCATCAATAGAACACTTTATCACTGGAGGACCTTTGTTTAAAATGGCCTCTCACTACCATAGTAATGGATGTTTTATCTACTGTAGTTTCATTCCAGATAATTCATTTTCCCCTCTTATTGTAAGCCAAAATCTTTCTGACTGTGGACTATTGGCAGTGTATGAAAAACAATGAAAACTTGCTATTGGAAGGGAAGGCTACATTGGTAGCTGAAAAGGTTCTTTTACCTTCAATAAATATGAACACCTATTGTCCAGGTGTAATAAAAGTTGCTTTGCAGAGAGCAGTATACCAAGTATAAATCTTACTTCCAAGGAGTGTATTGTCTGATGGGGAGGAGTGCTCATTAAGACAGCAGTCACATGCTACATACAATAAATACGAACCCATGTTCAAATGTAGAACACAAAAAGGTGTACTTGCCAAGACTGCCTTCCTGGGGAACATGTGCTCCGATGCTGAGCAAGAGCTGGCTAAAAATGGGGTGAGAAGAAATTATTCCAATGAAGTCAATGCATGTGCAGACAAACCCTGGTACCTTGGAAGCGATAAAGACCAAGTGTACCACATGGAACGAAGGGCTAAGAGCAGAAGAATCAGACCCGTGAAAGGACTTCCCAGGGGTACATGTCATGCTTGGCTCATGGCCTAGATTAGACAAAGGAATCTGGGACTGTGGGTGGAGGAGGATTTGAATAGGATCTAACACTTCCCATGAAAAACTCGAAAGTCTCCTAGTGCCTTTGCTTCTCCTACAGACTACAGACCTGCTGCTCCTCTGTATGAAAGCTTAAAAGATAAGGATTGCGAGAAGTGGGAATGAATACTCCTGCCTTAGAGACCTTATTTTAAAGGAGAAAAAAACAACTTGATAGAGTTTTCCTTTTGACTCTCTTCTATTTGCTGTTCACAATTGGGATACTTTCAGTTTTCCATGTCTGGCATCTGGCACTTTAAGGCCTGGATACTGGTCACGCCACTTGTCAGCCAAGGATACCTGGAGTGGCCTGGCCAGCTCTGGCTGTGGTCAGGACTGGCCCCTGAGAGGCCACAAAGAGAGTCCTGTGCTGGTTTGTGGGAGCTGAGGCATGCACATGGGTGAGAGAAAAGCCCCATTGGAGCTGTCCGTGGTGCTGACACCACTGGTTGCTTGCTGCACTCTTCTTGGATTTGGGATCTCATCTCAGTGTCAAGCTGTTTTGTCCTCATCATTTTCCAGGACCAAACACAGTTTCACCTGACTGAGCTCATCACTTGACTGAGTTCACTTCCCTTGACTCTGAATCTTTTGTTTGTTTGTTTGTTTGCCACAGTTTGATCTCTGGAGGGTGCACTATCCTGTTTTATTCTTCAAGGGAACACTTCAGATTCCTTTTTTAGTCCAAAGGGAACCTTGTTCTTCTGTGAACAATTAAAATGGTCCAGTCTTTACAAATCTAAATGAGTGTCTGAAAAAGCTTTCTGACAATTTGATTGATCAACGCTCTCCTCATCCTCACAATAATGAGCTCTGAGGACATGTTTGCAACCTGTTGGACTCTGAGCTGCAGCATTTGACTCAAATTTGATTCAAATACAATATTATTTGTAACCCAAACACGTGGGTTTTTATTCTGTAGCTATTCATGTGTTGGTTCAAACCTTCAAAATGTAAGAACTCCCTAGTTCTTTCCATTCTTCTCTTTCAATTCTTGATGAAAATCAAAGGGTTTAGGCCATTTCAGATAAGTGTTGGCTCTTCATTATTATCAAAAAGCACTTAGATGTGAGGAGAAAATAATGTATCTCTAAGCTAAAGCAAGAACTTTGATAACATTTCTGATTTCTCTGTTACAAATCAAAATGTTTTCACTGCCAATCATGGGTCAAATTTTAGACCTTTATGGTTGAGAACGCCTCACAGCAGTCGAGTGGGAGCTCCTTCCCCATCTACTTTTGTTTTTCTTCATTAGTTCTTCTTGCCTTTCATCTTCCCTTCTGGTAAGGTCCATTCCTGTGAAGCTCTGGCTGGAAGTTGTAGTTGTGACTACAACCTGGGCAAGAAGCAGCATGCAGAGGAGACTGGCATCAGTGTCCTTCAGAGGGCAAGACAGCACCACTGGGAGCAGCTGTGGAGGCAGTGCCACCAGACCGGCCCAGAGACAAAATCTGAACGTGGCTCTGTGACAGGAGCACAGCTAAGCGAGGAAAGAAAACATCTGCAAACCTGGCTCCCAGTGGGTGTGTGAAACAGAGTGGCAGGAGTGATTTTCCCCGGTAGGAGATGATAGCATTCAAGCTTTTCTACAATCTTTGTTCCTGAGAGTGCTGCACACACCAGCCCCAGGTCTCCAGTGCAGGGGCTGGCAAGGAAAACTCAGTGCCAGAGTAAAGTGCCACCTACCTAGACATGAGTTGTGGTGGCCACCCCTTAGCTCCCTCTACTCCCAACACAAAGGACTGAAGACATACTGCACCGCTGGAACATCTCCATCACTGAATGGACTTCACCCTCGGACAGCTGTCCAGCACGACTCAGTATGCGAGAGTGTGATGTCTCAAGAGGGAAATTCCATGGCAGAGAAAAATTCCACTCAAATGACTGAAGGGGACAGCATGGAAACAGCTAACACAGAAGGCAGACACAGAAGAGAGACTGTGCTGGGAAGTTTTATGTGTTTTCCTTTATCCTTGGGCACTGCAGGGCACCCACAGCAGATCCCAAGCAGGAACGAGTGCTTCAAGAGAGGCACATGCTTTCTCTGCAGCTCACTGTGTCCTAGCGGTTCAAATCAGGCTCTGGAGTGGAAATGAGATGAGAAGTGAGGGTCCATCGTGCTGGTGCAGCCCAGCAGCAGCCAAGATCAGCCTTGATGAGGAGGAAACACTGTTTTTGTTCGTCTACTGGTAGCTTTTCCCACCTTCCCATTTCCTTCCTGTTTTTAGCTTTTCTAGACCTTTCAGCTGATGCCAGCCTTCTGATACCTTATGTCCTTATTCATGAGTATTTTGTGTATCTGAATTTCTCACACTTCACTTTCCTTTTTTCTTTTTCATCCATTCTATCCCCATCGTTATTCTTAACAATGAAATTCTAGTTTCGGTAGTTAGTACTCTTACTCTTTTAGCTCCCTCCTGAGTCACCTAAAATGCTAGTAACCTGCTTACATTACAGAATTGGTTGTGCAGATAATGTTACCAATGGCATGTCACTATGTGTAAATATCTATTTTGGTATCGAATTAGTGAACACATTAGTACTGAGATATACTCCCATGCCATATGAAAGAAGCAGGAAGTCATTCCACCTAACACCTAGGCCTGTGAAAATATAGAGAACAATCCAATGAAACCACAAATGGGCTTCAAATGAATAAACTGGAATCAAGAATGCAAGGAATAAGAATAAGCAAAGAAATATAAGACTTTAAAAATCAACAGTTATCCAATGGTCCAGAATGACAGCCAAGTTGACAAACCTCATACCGAGTTCAACGGATCAAGGATAATGCTCTATGAACAAACTTGGGGGATGGGAGTTGAGGGTGGGAAAGTGGGAGAAAATGAGGGAAGGGGTAACAATGTTTGACAAGAAATGTGCTCATTACCTTACTTATGTAACTGTGACCCCGCTGTACATCACCTTGACAATAAAAGAAAAATTCAAAAACAAAGAGCAGGAGTGACTTGAGTTCCAGTCCCAATACTGATACAAAAGAAATGTACAGGTAAAGAACATGGAATTCATTATTATCTGACAAAAATTATAATAAAAACAAAGTTAAAATACAATGGGAAACTATAATAAAGATAAAAGGTGAAGATTTTGAGAAAGATTGCACTAAAATAAGTTCAAAAAGTCTTGGTTTCATAAGCTCAATAAATTACGTTAGGTCTCCAAAGGAGATTATAGTTTTATCTAAGATTGAAAAAAGAGAAATAGAAGAAATAAAAATAGCCATAAGACATTACTCTGCATACTGTTTGGTAACACATTTGGAAGGCTGCAGGAAATTGATGTTTTTTTATGGTAGATAATAAAATAATAAAGCTGAACTTGTAAAGGCGTGAAATTTGAATCGATTTTTGAAGATATTAGAAATATGATTAAAATATTTCATTAAAGAATCCCCAGGAACTGGTGACTTCAAATCTGAGTTCTATATAACACTTAAAGGAAAGATAATTCCAGAGTTATATCAATTCAGATTATATGTTAAGATCGGAAGACCTCCAAATCTGTTTTTTGAAACATGTGAAAATTAAATTCCAAAATATAGAAAGCTATGAAGAAAATATCACAGTTTTATCTTTCTTTGAAACACAATCTAGTTAGGAGGAAAAGTCAAGACAAATGAAATCATTATGCATCACATTATCTTCTCTGGGGCCACATGCTAATGTATAGAGGAAACAAAATATGTTGACCCACTGTAGTGATTCTTTCCATTAAAAATTCCATGTTTCTTTTTTTTCTGATGAGATGATTAGGGATTAGAGCATGAAAACATCTAATATGATGATATTTACAGGAAATTGTCTTTGGTTGGAAAGCAAATCAACCTGTTGCCTTTGAAAACGTCTTTCTGCTTGAACCCTGTTATCAATATTGAATTGATTTTGAGACAATCCTCCTGACAGGATGCTTGATGAAACTGGCAGTGCCCTGCCCGTGGGGCTTTGGTGCTCGTGTTTGTCTTTCTTCTTCTTTACTGATGGTACCGGCATCTACTCTCCTGCCGATGTCTGTGAATTTCCTGGGGCTTCTAGCTTGCAAACACATGCATCACAGGACAAAGGGACACATCACAGGAATGCTATCAAAGCTACTCCATCATTTATTTTGGGGGGCATTGAAAGTCCTCAGATGCCCTCCCAGAACCAACAACACTAAGGATGAAAATGGCACAGTGTGTGCTTTCCTTGCATTAGTTAAAACGATGATAGCAACTCCATCACGTTGCACTGTGCTGGGTTATTAGCATGGAAAAGGGCTTCTGTTCACAGATTTCCTGTCCTGGACATAAGGTGAGTTCAGCATCTCAGGTCTTCATTGAATCTTTGATCCGTGGCTTTCTGGAGGATTCTCACAGAGCTTCTGGAAGTCCCAGGGAAGTTGGGGAGGAATGTGGGGGAAGGGACCCTCGGTGGTTGAGGGACAAACAGAGTTTGGAAACTTGGCTCTGCTGCTCCTTCCTCCAGAGTTGAAGCAGATATCTGCCAACAACCTGGCGTTTTCAAATAAGATCTTTGGAAACATGTGGTGGTTAAGTGTTTCTTGTTTCCTGCGTGTTCTGTGATGCCTTTGGATTTGCATTGGGTAAAATATGATGCTCATCTGCCACGATTCAGGTAACCACAGTGTTTACATCTGAAGCCAGTTTCTGTTCTCAGAAATGTGAAATTATGCTAGGAATATAAACTGGCTAAAAATGACAGAAATTGAGGGAAAACAGACTGTACATTTAGAGCGACATGGAAATTATGTTTCAGATTGCCTAGGCATAATAATTGTAGGTGTGTGTGTGTGTGTCCTGTCATATCCTGTCATGTGGTCTTCTTGCTTTTCCAAAGCAATGCTGCTCCTCAGGAGTCTCCCATTTACACCAGGGAATTGACCCATCTGCTCCTGCAACTCCAGGGCCTGGTGGATTGGGACTGGGCCCCTCGATTGAGCAGAGTCCATTCCCAGTGCGCCTGGGCTTTCATTGCGTCATGGTTCATGACTGAGCTTCTGTGTCTCCTTCAGGGATTTCACTGGATGCCCATCACCTCTGAAGAGAAGCTAAGGACATGCTCTTCAGGTCTGAGGAAGTATCAGAAGCCCCAAGAATGATCAAGATCGGTCTCCAGACCCAGACAGCCATCGCTGGTGTCAGGTCTGTTGCCCAGCATTTTTACAACCTCACCTCCTCATCTCAACTTGCTCAGTGACCATCTGTCTTAGTCTCCTCTCCTTGGAAAGACTTAATTTGGAGGCCCACAGTTGTAACACTGTTTTTGTTCACAGAGAGAGATTTGGGGGTGATATTTAACAGCACGCTTAAGACATCTTTAACTAAGTAGTGATGAGTTATGCACTAGAAGAGTTTTTTCCCCTGTCCCCTTCCAGAGTGGAGGAGCAGGGAGCATATATCACTTGGAGCTAAACTTAGGCAGAAAGGCAGTGGGATGCTCTCCTGTGTCTTCCTTACCGCTTGCCCTCTTCCCCCCACCCCCAGCAGCCAGCAGGGATCAGACACTCTATCATCAATATCTCAAAGTCCAAGATACCCTGCTTCATTATTATAGAGTATGCCTACTTACTTCCTAAGTATCCCATTTACTTACTTCCCAATGCTCAATTCTCTACTTTAGGAATATAGCTCTTCCCCTTTTCATAAATAATTTACTTTTATGTAAATTGTAATTCAGGTGCATGAGAAAGAAAAGGAAACACAGCTCTAGAAATCACCTTAAGGATAGTTATAATGAGGTGTGGAGAAGCTGCTTTAAACTTCTCAAACAGAAAGAAGGCACTGAGTTAGTTGCCCGCGGCTCACAGCTGTAATCCTAGTAACTCAGGAGATGAAGGCCTAGGGATTGTGGTTCAAAGCCAGTTTGGACAAGAAAATCTGTGACACTCTTGTCTCCATTTAACCACACACCACACACACACACACACACACACACACACACACACACACACACACACACACACACACAGAGTCAGAAGTGGATCTATGGCTCAAGTGGTAGGGCACTAGCCTTGAACCAAAGATCCAAAGAACTCAGGACAGTGTCTAGGGCCTGAGTTCAAGTCTAAGGGATAGCATGCACACAAGAGAAGGCACTGAAAACCCACATGCCCTGAGGTGATTCAACTCACTGCATTCTGTGTGACTCAGTCCAGGGTCTTCATAGAGTGACTGGAAAAGAAGGGCTACACCCAGCTAGCTTACTGTGGGAAGTGATTCTCAGGAGAAGTGGGCACTGGACAGTGGAATGAGGAAGGAGAGGAAGCCAGGCCAAGCATGCTTCATCAAGCAGGAGAGAAAATCTGAGGACTCTCGTGAGTGGGATCACGCTCTCTGTCCTTCTGCAGTAGGCTTACTCAATGCAAAGTCCTCTAAGGAGGACTTACACTTTTCTAGGATTTCCTCCTTTTATATGTGCAGAACAATATGTCACTGTGCAAATGTGTGCATACGTTCATGTGTAAGTATATGAATGGACCCACCTCCTTTTGGTTGCCACACTCCTGGCAGTTATGGCTTCTCTGTGTGTCAACTGCATTGAAGCCACCTCCCTAGTGAACAGAGGACAAAATGAGCTCATGCTCCTGAAGGCTGTCCCGGAGATGGGTGGTTGTTAGTCATTTTATTATGGTGACTCTGTTTCCCCATGAAGGAAGCAGTGAGAGCATGTTGCCGCAGTAGTGCATTCTGCAAACTCAAGCCTGGTTGCTTCTGCAGGGGAAGGTCATTGCTAGATGTCTCCAAACCCCAGCCAATTCTGTGGGCCTGAAAGTTAGCAAACACAAACCAATCAGCAATCAGCATTGGGCCTCTCTCCCTGATGTGTGGTTGTATATACATTTTCCTCCCTCCAACTCAATTTACATGCATTCCCCAATGACTCCTGCATTTCCATCACTTCTTTCTGTTTGGAGATTTCCCTCCTAAAACTTGAAACCTGAACATAAAGTTAGTAACTAGGGTATCTATTCTTCATCACAATGGATGCAATATAGATTCACAGAAGCTTAAAGAGCAACCTTTGCTTGGAGTGGCAAACATTAAGTGAGCTTCTCAGTTGGTCTTGGAAGGAAGAGCATCCCAATTGAGGAGTGGCTGGTTATAGCATTAATAGTGAGTATGGATCTAGAAACAGAGAATTCAGAATTTTTTAAAAAAATTTTTTCCCCTGAAGTATAAATGCATTGTTGTAGCCCTCCTGTTTCTACCAACTTCATTTGTCTCTGAGCTGGGGTTAGAACGCATAGTCAGGGGACTCAGGGTTGTTTTAGTCTCAGAAAGCTGCAGAGAGGAAATTTAATGTGCAGATCTAGAGTGTTCTCCTGCCTGGTTTCAAAGAAAGTAATCACAGATTCTTACTTCCTGCTACTAAATACAGAATCTGTAATGACTTAAACTTTTCTTTTGGCATCTTGGTTTAAAATTATAGGATTCAATTGTCTTCTTGCTCCAGTGAGTGATTCTGGAAATATGTCCCCTCTTTCCTCTCTATTATTAAGCATATATTTTTAGGTAGAAATGCAGTGCATTTGGGGGTAGGGGATGACGGGGCACAGGCCCTCCATGCTCTTCTCCTTGAGCTTTGGACTATCCTGGGTGTCTTGGCTGGTGTTTACAAGCTGCTCATTCCAAGAAACACATGGCTGGTGAGACCATAAGGGAAGACTGTCTTCTGAAAACAATGGCAAGAAAGAGCAGACAATCGAAGCCTCCTCTTGCCAAGCAACTCCGTAAGCCTCTTGCACACTCAGGATCTTAGCAGCCATGCTCTTCTGACTCTTCTCTTTTGCCTTCCTTCTGCCCATATTAGGCTTCACTCCCAGGTTTCTCCCTTCATGACAGCGTTTCTGAGCTCACTGGAAGCAATCTTTGTTAATTACTCCAAGCCCTTCTTCCTTTGGCCTTTGCTGCCTTCCTCCAACCCACAGTGTTCTCTTGTCACTGTGTGTGTCTCTGTCTTCACCGTGTGTGGCCGTCTCCCCCCCTGTCTCCCCCCTCCCCAGCTCTGTACCAGCTCTGTATCAGTCAATTCAGGTACCAATCAAAGCCTGACTTGTTATTTTTCTAGAACATCCACCGTACCATGTGTTTACCTTAAAATTTACAGCAAGAGTGTACAGTGGGCAGCAGGGACCTCAGTACTATACCAAAGTGGAAGATCTCCATGTGTGCTTTCCATGGTGGTGCAGTTAATGACGTTGGTTCACTACACAATCAATAGCCGAGGCCTGACTTGATTATAACAATTTCCTTGCCCTTTGCTTCAGTGGCACTGTTGCCATGGAAACCCACCGCCCATGGCGTCTGATCACCTGCACATTCCAACCCCACTTCCTCCTCCTCCCCAGTCATTGCTGGGTTCAGACACCACAGGGCTAGAAAGCATCTAGTTCTGGTGCGTTTTCTGGCATCTCTGCACACTTCACAGGGAACGAGCCATGAAACACACAGCAAACAAACACGCCCACCCGACTGCCAGCGGAAGTGAAAGTGCAACTGTTACGCTGCTCGTAGGTGTTGTGTGTGTGTGTGTGGGGTGAAGACCACCGTGTAATTCAAGCAGCTTGCGATTCACAGGGCGGGAGGAAGGTGTCAACACATGGAGCTCTGGTGTCCTCTGTGCGACTCGACTCAGACACATGCAAGTAACAGCAGTGAGAGTGTACTTTCTGGATTGGGGTTTTCATGGAAACCACTTAGGAGATCTGAAGGGCAAAGCTGACATAATTCCATAGATACTGACTCTATTAGATTTTTTTTCCCAAAAGAAAGGTCTATAGCACAGATTTCACAAGCAATCTCAAGAGCCCAATGGCTGTTTTTTTTGTTGTTGTTGGCAAAGGTAGAGCTGGTATTCAGAGGTGAAGTTAGAGTCTCATCAGCCATGACTGAAGGTCCTGTACCTGTGGCATTAGCTCAGCAGTCTGAGCTTTTAAAGACTAGAATGTTTTGGCCTTATAGCTTCTCTTAAAACCAGATGGGTCCCCAGAGCACAGATAGCTAAGAGGGGGTTGCAGAGTTCTGGTGCTGGATTCCTAAATAGTTCTAGTCCCAGGTCTTTAATGTAACAGACTCACAGTGTCGGCGTATAAAGCTCAGCAAATGTGTGAATTCACCTTGCATAACCATGACAGCGAACAGCAGTGTGTACAAACTGTGTTCTGGTCTCCTGCGTGTCCTCAGAGGGGCAGTCGTTGGAAAATAATTGATTCTAAGGGATTTGTTTTTTATGCTGAGAGCAATCTTTCTCTTATGTAGAATAGATTGTCTACTCAGTGATCAGACAGGACAAGCCCCGGGCAAGGGCAAGGCTCCCAGCGACCAAGGACCTGTCAGCACGGCTCTAGCCTGCAAGTTCCAGCCAGGTAGATCTTGGTACGCGGCCAGGTTTTGTCCAGAAGAGGGGCTTGTGACGGAGTCTTGTCCTCTGGACCTCCGGCAGGTGACTGGGTAAGAACATATCCATCATGAAGGCTGTCCCAAGGCCTTGAAGGACCTCGGAGCTGTCTGCCGTCCAGGGCTGTGGAGACCTCACTCAGCATTGTGTGGGTCATCCGAGCTTGGCTGTGGGCTGGGAGGGAAGCATGCCCCCTCAGAGTTGGCAGGGGAAAGAGCACACTTTTGAGCTGTCTCAAGTTCTCTGGGTAAGGGTGAGGCCATGGAGATATTCGGGGATTGAAGGCAAATCATGCTAGAAAGACTTCCAGTCTGTGGAGTCATCTGAGGACTGAAGGTCGCTTTAGCAATGATCTGCCATGGCCCGGGCAGTCTAGCTGCGTCCGACTGTTCCCACATCACACAGGGAGGTTGAGACTTGCCAGATATCACAACAGGAGAAGGAGGAATAAAAGCACACCACCTCTGGCTTCCAAGAATGAATTGCAGCCAAGGTCGCGCCCTAGCTGAGCAGCCCTGGTCAGGAGCTTGCTGGTATAGATGGCAGAGGAGGAACCTGGACCACAGAGACTCAAATACAGACAGAGGTGAGGTGGGGTGGGGAGAATCCAGATACACATGCCAATTTGGTCACATGGGAGGAAAGCTCTCTATGTGGGGTGATGCTATGGTATTCAATGTGTCCCACAGAAGTCTACCTCAAGTTTCTGTGTCCGTGTCCCAACACCGTTCTCTTGGATTTCTAAACCTCCAGAGCATGGATGGGAACAGACTCCTGTATGTTGTGGGTCTCATGTGGTTTTTACATGAGGACAGGGAATGGATTAAGACAGATGCTAAGTCAGAACCAGAAGCGAGGGAAAGGTGCGCTGGGCGGTGTGGGTGGCAGTGTTGGAAGGGGTGCCATTGAACAGACTCGTAGTAGTAAAAAGCTGCTTTGTTGAATGGCTACTCCTTTGTACCTCCACTTGAAGATAATAAAATATTATAAAAAACCCAAATCTGTTAGCTAGATGTTGGGGGCTCATGTCTATAACCCTAGCTACTCAGGACGCTGCTATCTGGAGGATATTTTCCTACTCTGCCCACCTGGGTAGAAAAACCTGCAAGACTCTATCTCCAGACAAGTAGCTAAAAGCAGGGCTAGAGAGCCGGGTCAAATAACAGAGCATCAGCCCAGTACATGCAAGGTCCTAAATTGAAACTCTACTACCACCACAGAGAAGAAGAAGGGAAGATGATCAAAACGAAGTTGGTCCTCTCCTGGGGAGTGCTCGCCCAAGCTGGGGTGTTGAGGAAGAACAGGGCACTGAGGCCTGGGATCTACATTTAAACTTCAGGTAAGCGGAGGATATTGTTCATCAGAAGCTCAAATGCAGCTAAGTGCTCTGTCCTCCCCCAATATCTGTTGGTTTTACTTAGGTTAGAACACCTTCATTGGTATGAAATGACATTCATGTGACAGAAAGGATGGAACATTCTAGAGAGTGGTTAAAGATTAATCCTTCAGATAGCCTATACGATTTATGGACAACTTACAAAATAAAGACAAGTGAAAGAAAAGAGATTTCCCTCCAAATACTGCTACTCACACACAAAACACTTGATCGTATTTCTTCTAACTCACTGTGACACATTTCATCTGCATGCATATGCGATGGAGAGTTCAATGCCAGGCCTGTGGCTGCGTTACCAGTGTGTACCTGTGCTTCAGCAGACACTGCAGTCACAAAGTTATCTATTAGATGAGATGCCCTATAACTTACATTTAGTTGGTCTTTTTTTATTAGTAATTTGCATTTTGATGGCCCTGGGTTTTATCTCCACCACCATTTTTAATGTAGAAATACAGCGAAATGGCACTGAAGAAGACAGCAGAGCTCCGGGTCCCCAGCACAAGGTGACAGATGAGAGGTTTCCTGAACGTACTGCATGAGAAGTGTGAGGGTCGCAGATGAGAGAGTGGAGGGTGGGAACACAGCCCAGTGGTGGAGGAAATAATACCAAGACTCAAAGGAGGTGCTAGGACAGCTAACCTGGATGGAGAAAATGAGGATGCAGAAAACTAGCTCTACCCTGGCCCCTAGACAAGGGGGCTGAACGCTGCAGCGACAGGATGAGCCAGGTGGTGATTGGAAGTTCCAGCCTCAGCTCCAGCACGCAAGCTGGTGTAGAGTGGGTGCTCCCTCATGGCCTGCCAGTATTGAAGAAGAAATCCATCCATCTCCCTCCCTGCATAGCCCAGCATCATCCCCAGAGCGGCCCTACTGCTTGGTATTGAGCCACTCCAGTGACCTGAAAGCAAGGAACAGCTGCAAGTCAGGGGGCAGCGCCCAGTCTGGGTGTGATCCTAATATCCAAATTGCATAAGGCCGCAGGATGAGGAAGGAGGAGGAGAAAGGGGAGGAGGAGGAGGAGGTAGTCGTTTTAGACCAATTTTCTTGATGAACATAGACATAAAAATCCCTCATAAAAACACTTGTAAACCAAATTAAGCAATATATTGAGAAACTCATATCCCACGATTATGTTGTCTCTATTTCAGGAATGCAAGAGTACTTCAACAGACACAAATCAAATAGGTCATATAGTACTTGGGTAGACTCAAGACAAAAGTCATGCCTGTAATTTTAGCTACTCAGGAGGCTGAGAGCTAAGGATCATATCTTGAATCCAGCCCAGGCAAGAAAGTCTGTGAAACTCTTATCTCCAGTTAATCCCCCCCAAAGCCAGAAGTGGAGATTGGGTTCAAGTGGTAGAGCAAAAACTTTGAGTAAAAAAGGCTCAGGGCCAGTGTCCATGCTCTGAGTTATAGACCCAGAACCCATACAAAAAATTTCGTCAGCGTAATAAAGGTTATGTATATGACAAGCCTAGGGTCAACATCATACTGAATTAGCAATGCAGTTATAAAATGCAGTGCAGATCCTATGAAATTAAGACAAATGATGGAAGGGGCGGGGTTGGGAAGGATGGGTAAGGGTGGTGAAAGGGGTGATGTGGATCAAGACGCATTGTGTTCATAAACTGCTTTGATGAGTGGCAACTCCTTGTACAACTACTTAAAGATAATAAAAAAGGAAAATAAAAAACATTAAGACATTTCTCCAAGATCAGGATCAAGACACCCTCTCAATGTCATGATTGAATTTCTAGCCCAGACAAGAAGGCAAACCAAAGAATCAAAAGGAATACTATCAAGAAAGGAAGAGCTTGAGTTATAGCTATTTGCTTATTTTATATTTAAAGATTCCATAAGTAAACTTTTAGATCTGATACTTCTAGCAAGGAAGAACAACAAAAAATATAAGCATACAAAATTCAGTAGCATTTCTGTGTATCAATAACATACGTTAAGAGAGAAATCTCCAGTTCACATTTCCTACTCACCAAATGAAATGACCAGGAATAAACCCACCCAAAGAGGTGAAAGACTTGTGCAATAAAAGCTACAAAGGAACTAAAGGTAGAAATTGAAGAAATCCCTAAAGGATGGAGAGACCTTTTATAATTATGCGATGGCAGGAATAATATTGTGAAGGTAACCAGATTATTGGAAGTGTTCTACAGACCCAGTGGAGCTCCCCTCAAAGCTCTAATGACATTCTTCATGAGAATAGAAAAAAATTTCCTTACACTCATATGGAAGCAGAAAAGACACTAAGTAGTTAAATAAACACCCCCTCCCCCATTTTTTTCCTAACCAAAGTCTAGCTTTGAAATGCAGCCACTCAGTCTTCACTTTCCAAGTAGCTTTCTAGGCCAAGAGACAGATAAGGCCTTCGCTCTCCTAAGTTTGTATCATGAAGCCTTACTTTTTGTTCCCGAGTAACCAAAATTAATCCCTCAGACACACACAGACACACACACAGACACACACACATAGACACACACAGACACAGACACACAGACACACACACATCCCTCACAGCTTTGCATTCATAAGCTCACAAGCAATTTTGTGCCTATTATTCGCTGCTTGTAGTGATGGCGTGAGACATGGGGTGTTGGGATAAGACTCTTCTCTAGTGAATGATGTGAGCTGCCAGACTACTAAAACCGGGAGTGCAGCAGACAGTCAAACCCTTCTGTGCCCTTACCCCACCGCCGTGCGTGGGAGTCTGGCCACCCGTGAGCCCCGGGTGCTGCCTGGCATCCCCCCCACAGTGTCAGATAGCCTGGGGTGATTTCTGCAGGCCCGTCTCGTTCCCACCTCCCCATGGAGGATGAGGTGGGAGCAGGCCTCACAGCAGTGGAGCCGTCCATGCTCCTCAATAAACCACAGGGCTTGGTTTTCCTCATCGAATCTCACTGTTCGGTGAGCTACCTGGTCATGGGAATGGCTCAATTTCCTCTCAGTTCCCATGATTGCCTCTGTAATGTGATTTCCCTGCGATCACTTGGCTGGCGGCCAACCCACGTCCTCCTCGGAGCGCCGTGACCGCTTCCGGATCGCACGCAGAGCTGTTTATTATAACCACATCATGGGGTACACCCCAATTTATTTACTTTTAAAATGATTTCTGCTTCTGCCCTGGCTCCCCCTCTCTGTGGGGTTTGCGTGGAAGGCCGTGCTGTGTCTGTGTAGTGTAGAGATGGCCACACACCTGGCCAGTGTTGGTGGCCACCTCTGGTCTGAGAGAGCCCTCGAGTGCTCGCTGCCGAAGGCTGGCTTCCATGTCCACAGCCTGCAGGCCCCTGGGGCGTGCAGAATACAAACGGCTCTTCCAGCGTCCTTCCAGCCTCAGCTTCAGTGCCAGAGATAAAAGCACTGCAGCCCTGCTGGCCGGCATTATGAGAGGCACTTGAGTGTTGCATGGACTGGGACTATATGTTTCATAGCCAATGAAAGAATAGAGACTTTGGCTGGTGATAAGAGTCAAAGTAGTAGCTACCTGGAGAGAAACGCGAGACATGTGATTATAAAGTAAAAAGTTCAACATGGAGTGAAATTTTCGTTCCTCGTCTATAATATCCTCCCCCCACCCCCCTCCAGGTCAAATTTACACTGAGAGGCTTTGCTTTCGGGGATAGACACTGGTCTGCCCAGAACACATGTGTGATGCTTCCCGAGTGTCTATTATTTTCAAGAACCACAGGGCTCATCGAGTGGAAGACCTGGTTTAGTGTGTGATTAGGAGTGAAGTTTCCGTATTATATTGAGACCGCGTTTTCCATCTGGGCAGCTGGAAATGGGGAGGCTCCCAATTGTCCCATTGCGTCTTTGGCGGCCCTTCAAAATGCTCAGAGTTTCCAGAGCCAGCCTCCGCTGACCCCACCAGCAACACCTGCTAGAGTGAGGAACATGGAGCCTCTGGCCCTTTCCCCTTTAAACACACACATGATCAACACAACAGCGATCAATCCATTTCCAGCCTTTCCTTCCCCTGGACCATCAGAGTCATGGTGGCTGTGTACCATGAGATTCCCAGGTAGACAGGGACCGCCCTGTAGCTCAGCGGGTCAGGGATGATCTCTGCACTCACGAGGCCTCAGTTTCAAAAGAAGAGCTCACGTGCCACGTGCTCATACCCCGGTCCACTGGTCCAGTGTGTGTAAGGTGTATCGTAGGGAGATAGGACTTTGCATATCACATTTCAGCATACCTTTTATCTTAATTTCCTACCCTTCCCTGTCCAACAAGTACCTTCCGAGGGGCAGGGCTAAGTGTCCACAGCAGGTGTCTTACCTTCTATCAAAATGCTCCATTCTGGAAATGCACAATCAGAGGACAGCGTGGACACTGGCGCAGACATTGCTGATGTCTCAGCACGAGCATTTTACCTAGATCCACATGTGAACTCTGAGTGTCCAGTGTCCAGAGAGCAGCGTCTAACATGCGATGTACTGAGGGAGTCTAATAAAAAAAGTCCTCAAATAGCTTTGAGATCAGAAACACGTGTAACACCATGGTGTGCAAGTTTATGCCTCTTCTCTGACTCTGGGAACCCCACAGAATGACTTGTTTGTTTTCTGAGGATGGCTATCTCTGCCTTCACCCTCTCTAGAAATTCCATAACATAGTTTAGAAAACTAGAGATGGACGTACAATGGAGGTATTTCAAGAACCCTAAAAATGTGAACTATTTTCCTACTCACCTTCAGTGGATGTGTTGCAGGTTTACATAAGGAGTCCCAATTATGAGAGTTAGTCCTTGTTTGGTTGGAACCTTGTATGACATTCATCTGATTAGGACTGTGCGTAGTGATTTATTTTCAGCAAGGGTACATGGCGTGACGTGGTGTCATTATTCAACATCTCATTTGAGCCCTGGCTGATGACTTGCAGCTATTATGCACAAGTCCTTAGCATATCTGATTTGCTTTCCCAACAGTTGATCTTCTTCATGACTACAGAACAAATAGAACTGCATAAAGATTATGGACACAAAAATACCACTCACGCCTTTTCCTTCAATATTTATCTTATTCTTGGGCCAAATTTTATTCAGTTGCACAAAGTATGCACATTTTCCTTTAGTTGCTAGGAGGTTTAGTTAAGTGTATTTAAGAAAAGCCGAGAATAAAGACAAGGCGTTCCACTCCCTGGTGTTGCTTTTCTCTGTTTCCAAACTCTTCTGCATGTACTTGCTCAGGCGGCTTTGGGCAGCTGTGTGAACTCTGGGAAGAGCTGGACTTGAGTTTCATTCTGCCATGGACTAGCTGTGTGATCTTGAGCAAGTTGTTTAGTCTCTGGTGGGCTTCCAACTTTATAAAAAGGACCATTTAAGAACATCTACTCTGATAGCATGCATTAGGCAATTGCCTACCTATTGTTTTGAAACCCATGAATTGCAAGGAAAATATAGGGATGTTTCTCTTTCTGTTTTCATTTTCACATTCTATGTCTCTTGACAGATTTTGGAACAGAATTTAGTTATTTATTTTCATCTTTTCCCATGAAATCCCTTTCTAACCATCACCAAGTATTTATGGTTTGATGGATGGTACATTTCCATCTGTGAACCTTTTCTTCTGAACATTTTAATTATCATTATCTCTTCTCCTCATCTTTCTTCCTCTTCCCCTGGTCTGCTCTTCATCCTTCTCCTCCTCTTCTTCCTCCCTGCATTCATCATTCCTTCTCTGTCTCTCTTCTTTATTTCCTCTTTCATATCATAGTTTTTCTTCCCTCATTTCAATCTCTGCTTTGAAAATATCAAAAGTTAACTACATTTAAAAATTAAATTCTTTCTTCTTCATGGCTATATCTCAGTCTCATTCTCGAACATGTGCTGTTTCTTGTCCAGAGAGACCATTCATCCACTCACATGACTTGACCAACTTGTGAGCCTCAGTGGCTGCTCATTGGCTGACCCCAGTAAGTGAACCTTTCTTCTCACCATGCAGGATGAATGAATGAGTAACACCATATGCACTTCGTGGCTCACAGGGTACATCTTTACAGTGCTGCACGTGGATCTTTATGATTCTTTGATACAATCCAGGTGAGTTTCAATTTGATCCATTTACTCAATAATGGAACAGAGCCTGAGTAAAGCTATGACACTGCCAAAGTCATACAGCCCCTAAGTGATCAGGAGGGGATGTGAACTCATGTCTTCAGGCTCTACATCTAGACTCTGCCATGGAAGGCTTCTGTTGTACCTTATGAATCAGCAGACAGATAGAGTGAACACAGAAGTGTTTAGCTTTCAGTGCATACTGGAATCTGTCTCATGTTGAACCAAAGGAGCTGGTATAGAATAGGGACACATTAGCCAGTCAGGGGACGTCTGGAGCCCTCTGCCACAACTAAAGGAGACGTCATCCACTAAGCGGCTGGGACCCCAGCCACTGTCTGAGACCCCAGCCATTGTCCCGTCATCTCCACTCCCTCGTTTTTACCACTATCTTCACCTACTAGACAGCGAATGAGCCAGTGACATTTCTTCAAGTGCTCCCTGCAGATAGTGGCCATTCTTTATCCTGTAGGAGGTTAAAAAAACAGAAACAGTGATCTCAGGGTGGCGGATGTCTGTTGGTAGCTCATCCTTTCCTGAAGGGAAGTGAAACTCCCACTCAGGAGTTGGTTTTAACATCAACTAGCCTCAGGACTGACTTTCAATCTGTGAGAACCTTCCTGAGATGCTCTGGTGCCAAATCACAGGAGCATACAGTTGTGGCACAAACATCAAGACAATTTTCTGAGAACTGCCCAACATGGCTATTGAAGAAGAATCATCCATTAAATTAGCATCTACCAACTGGAGCCAAGTAATAGCAGGGCATTGTGAGATTGGATTTAGATGTCCTCTAAACTCTGTTTCAAATAACATTCTGGTCCAATTATGACATGATCTTCCTGTATCTTTCCAAGGCAATTAATGAAGCTCTGAAAATTTCCTAAATATGGATGACTGCCATCTGTCTGCCTGCAGCGTAAGCACTTTTGCGCATCCTGATTTATTTTTAGTGCTATCAACAGTTGTCGTTTGCCCTCGAAGAGGGATTGCATAATTCAAATGTTTGGGTGGGTAGCTCCTCTGCCTTATCATCTTGGAGGAGGCCGGGGAAGTGTCCTTTATTTAGGTGCCCTGGCATGGCTGACATTTTCGTAGCGGACTCTAGGATGGGCTGCAGAGAAAGAAGATCAGCTGTGACGGAGGCAATGGTTCTAAAAGGAAATAAGAGGCACAATCTTCAAAGCCATTTGTAGTCCCCACTACACAGGGATACCTGACTGCATTTAATTCTGACAGCTGTGAAAGTCCCCCCACATTTATTCTTGTCTCCTATTGAGAGTGAGGGGACGGGTTTACCTCCACCATGATGCTGCGCTACCACCATAACAAAGAGACCAAGAGGAAATGTGTTTACCACTGTTATGTCTCTCGAGTCGCAGTTTCACGGCACAGGCCCACTGTTTAGTGTGGCTTGTTGGCTTGGGTGGCTTACGAGCAAAGTCTTGTCCCCAGGTACAAGGTTGTCATGGCTGCTCCTTGGTTGTTTTTCTCCTCGTGTGGCCTTGGACCTGCCTTGCAGACACAGAGCCTCCTGGGATCCCGGTTCTGGGAGAACCTGGTCTCAAGGGACGTGGACTTAGGAATTTCCACCTGAGTGATGTCGTCGGTCTCTGCCCAGTGGGTTTCTGCACCAAAAAAGGTGAATGCTGGAGGTGACATAGTTAGGACTCGAGGACGCGAGAGGTGCACAGAATGCAGGAGGTCGGCAGATGTAGCTTGAGAAGGAGACAGAGAAGAAGTGAAACAGACATTCCAGAAGAGGAAGCCTGGAATAGGACATAAAATACCTTAACAAGTGGGTTTTATTTTCAAAATCAAGGTTGTGATCAAATGTACAACGAATAATTTGAAGTGAAGGTCATGTGACAGAGCCTATCTCAGCCTCGGTTCTTTGTGCCTTGATGACATCTGCCGTCATGAGTCTGTGGAAAAGTTGCCAGGCTGTTGTCCGTCTGTCTGTCGGGAGGGAGGGAGGTGCATCGTCCCCTTTGCTGGGACTCTGGAGGCCCTGTGTGGTTTTATGCAGAAGGGCCTGTTAGAATGGCCTAGCAGCTCTCCGCTTGAGGGTTGTGTGAGCAACAGTGCATGGCTAGCTTTTCCATTCTTGCTTTTAGCTAAAAGCTCTTTAATAATACTGTTAGCCAAGTGTTGGTGGCTATGTCTGCAATCCTAGCTACTCAGGAGGCTGAGGATCACGGTTCAAAGTCAGCCCAGACAAGAAAGTCTCCAGTTAGCCAGAAAGAAAGCAGGAAGGGAGCTGATGCTCAAGTGGTAAAGCACCAGCCTTGAGCACCAAAGCAGTGCCCAGGCCTGAGTTTAAGTCCTAGTCATGGTGAACACACATAAAATATTTATACTGTTCTTATTCTCATACGAAATTCAAGACTTATTTTTCTTTGCTATTACTGTGACTTTTTCTTAATATTGAGCCAGGAGTAATGTTATTAGCATTTGTTAATTATGAGCTTTCAATGATCATCACATAAATTCTAAAGCAAAATGATTAATTTTTATTCATGTATATCATTTTTTAGAAGCACATAAAAAAGAATGAAAGAACGCGAAATGCAAATGATATTTTAGTAACCATCACACTCTCTCCCCACGTAACTATTCACAGTGGGATCAGCTGCTGATGTTGACTTTGTCAACATTTAGTAAAACGTGAAGGTTTCCTTTCAACCTGAGTCAGAATGAACAGAATCAACTCTGGCCACGACATCCAGGGGAAAGAATGCAGTTCAATCCACACCCTTCTACTCAAAGGTAAAAAGGGAGCTTTGCTTCTGTTAGGGCTTTGGACCGAGAAAAGCCAAATTTAATATTCCCATTAAAGGGTTTGAAATTTTTATTCATGTATGAAAAATGTCTTTGCTGCAGCACAGTTTGAGGTAATAAACAACAAACTGCAGAAAACTCTGAATTTCAAGCCGTTTTTGAAGGGACTCGTTTCCACTGGCAAGTCTGGCAGCGCTTGCAAAAACCTGTGAGAGTTTGATCTGAAGTCTGCAAAAGTGAGCAAATGCAGTCATTGTGTTTAATGTACACTAGGTTAAAAATAACTGCTGCAACTTGTGTGTGGGCATGGGAGTGGGAAAATGGAAAGAGGGATGGGTGATGATAATTGACTTACGGAATTGCTAGCCCTTTGTACAATTACTTATAGCAACAATAAAAAAGGAATCACAAAAAAGAAATACTAGGGCAATGATAACCTGTCCACTTCTATGGACCTATTTCCGCGTCTGTTAAAAAATACAGTAACACTTGAGGGGAAATCTGTAAAGGTGAAATGGGTCCCAAGTTCTTTTTTTTTTTTTTTTTTATTTTTAAATTGTATTTTATTTTATTTGAGAACATATTGTACAGAGGGGCTACAATTACATGGGCAGAATAATGCATACATTTCTTACCAAGCATTGCAGCCTCCTCCTTTGTTTACCCTTCACTTCCCTTCCCTGCCTCCCCCCTCCCCCCACCCAATTTTACCCCCCTCCCCCCACCCAATTATACCCCCCTCCCCCCACCCAATTATACCCCCCTCCCCCCCCCCCACACCGACATTGTAAAGCTGGTTTTGACATGACATTTTGTACTTCTCATTGTTGCAACAGGTCCACCTGAATCCTTAAACGACTTGTTTGTCCCCATCTCCTCCACATGATATACTGACATCAAATATAGTGAAAGCGGGGGTTACACTGTGGGGGAGGGACATACAAAGCAACAAAGAAATAATCTTATAAATGCATTAGAAACACATGCATGAAAGAAACGAAAACATTAAAATACATATTTAAGGGTTCATTTTCCTAACATCACATTATCTGGCCTTTTCCGCTTGACTCATACCTATACTAGATATTGCAAATAAGGGAGACCATGGGACCTATGCTTCTTTGGGCCTGGCTTACTTCACTTAATATAATTTTTTCCAAACCTTTCCATTTCCTAACAAATGGGGAAATGTCATTCTTTCTGATGGAGGCATAGAATTCCATTGTGTATATATACCACATTTTCTTGATCCATTCATCTACTGAGGGGCATCTGGGTTGGTTCCATATCTTAGCTATGGTAAATAATGCTGCAATAAACATAGTTGTGCTGGTAGCTTTAGTGTGGTTTTGTTTGTAAACATTTGGGTAAATGCCCAAAAGTGGGATTGCTGGATCATAGGGGAGATCTATGTGAAGTCTTTTGAGGAACCTCCATACTGCTTTCCAAAGTGGTTGAACAAGTTTACATTCCCACCAACAATGAAGTAAGGTTCCTTTCTGTCCACATCCCCTCCAGCATCTGTTGTTATTAGAGTTCTTGATTTTTGCTGTTCTAACTGGAGTGAGGTGATATCTCAATGTTGTTTTGATTTGCATTTCTTTTATGGCTAGGGATGTTGAACATTTCTTCATGTGTCTATTGGCCATCCTTCTTTCTTCTTCAGAGAAGCTTCTCTTTAAGTCTTTCGCCCACTTATTTATTGGGCAGTTGTTTCTTTGAGGATTTGTTGTTGGGTGGTTTAATTTTTTGAGTTCCAAGTATATTTTAGATATGAGACCTTTGTCCGTTGTATGGCTAGTAAAGATCTTCTCCCAATCGGTGGGCTTTCTATTGATCTTGCCAGCTATGTCATTTGCCCTGCAGAAGCTCTGCAATCTTATGCAATCCCATTTGTCCAACCTTTCTTTGATTTGTTGTGCTTCCGGGTCTCTATTCAGAAAATTTCGACCTGAGCCAAGGAGACCTAGGGTTTCTCCTATTCCATCCTGTAATGTTTTCAGAGTGTCTGCTTTGAGTTCAAGGTCTTTGATCCATTTGGAGTTGATTCTGGTGCAGGGTCCCAAGTTCTTGAAGTCAGCCAGGGGGGAAAGTTGATCGTAAGGGAGGCTTGCAGCCATTCTATGGCAGGAGAGAGGGGTCATATCCCAAGTCTCATGAAGGGGAAAGTCTTGTTTAAAGACTCGTGAGCAGACAGGAAGGGTGACAGAGATAAAGATGGTAGGAGAGGCCATGAGACCCCCCAAAGTGGAGAGAGGGATGCAGAAAGAAACAAGATGGGATTCTAAGACAGGGATCCTAGACCGTGGATTTCAGTGAGGAAGAGCCGAAGAGGGGGACTACAAAAATGGAAGTGGGGCCCCAGGAAAGGAAATGAAAAAAGGAGAAAAATCATAGTGATATGAGAAGGTTCTCTAGTGAAGGGTTGTTTAGGAAGAAGCCATATCACAGTTCACGAGAGGAGCTGCCCAGCAAGATCATACGTCCACTAGGACCATCTGTGCAGGGGTCCTAAACACACCAGTGGCAGGAATCCAGGACACACATCTTTAGCCATTTAAACTCCTAAAAAGAAGGTATTTGTGTGGTGTTTTTAGCTTATTCCTATACATTTGTCCTAAATACATAGCTAGTCCCTGCCAGAGAAACCCAGTGGTGACTCTATCTAGTTAGAAAAATAATTAAAATACTCTTTATTACCTTCAAATGGAAGAATTGAACCTGAGAGATAGGGAGTCCTAACCGTAGAAATATATGGTAAGAGCCATAAAAGAAATGCAAATCAAAACAACATTGAGATACCACCTCACCCCAGTTAGAATGGCTAAAAATCAAGAACTCTAATAACAACAGATGCTGGAGGGGATTGGACAGAAGGGAACCTTACTGCATTGTTGGTGGGAGTGTAAACTTGTTCAACCACTTTGGAAAGCAGTATGGAGGTTCCTCAAATGACTCCACATAGAGCTCCCCTATGACCCAGCAAGCCCACTTTTGGGCATTTACCCAAATGATCACAAGCAAGACCACACTAAAGCTACCAGCATGACTATGTTTAATGCAGCATTATTTACCATAGCTAAGATGTGGAACCAACCCAGATGCCCCTCAGTAGATGAATGGATCAAGAAAATGTGGTATATATACACAATGGAATTCTATGCCTCCATCAGAAAGAATGACATTTCCCCATTTGTTAGGAAATGGAAAGGCTTGGAAAAAATTATATTGAGTGAAGTAAGCCAGGCCCAAAGAAACATAGGTCCCATAGTTTCCCTTATTTGCAATATCTAGTATATGTCAAGCAGAAAAGGTCAGATAATGTGATGTTAGGGAAATGAACCCTAAGATATGTATTCAAAGGTTTTTTTTCTTTTATGCGATTGTTTCTAACACATTTATAAGATTAGTTCTTTGTTGCTTTGTATGTCCTTCCCCCACAGTATAACCCCTGCTTTCACTGTATTTGATGTTGGTATAATTTGTGGAGGGGAGGGGGAAAAACAAATCATTTAAATAGGGATACAGGTGGACCCATTGCAACAATGAGATGTACAAGTCGTTATGTCGAAAACAAACTTTACAACTTTTGTGGGGGGAGGGGGGTGGAGAGGATTAGGTAGGGGGGTTGGGGGAAGGATGGGAAGGGATGGGAAGGGGAAACAAAGGAGGAGGCTACAATGCTTGATAAGAAATGTACTCATTATCTTGCCCATGTAATTGTAACCCCTCTATACAGTATTTTCACAATAAAAAATAAAATAAAATTAAACTTAAAAAAGAAATATATGGTAAGAAATAATTGTCTTAAAAAAAGGGGGCCTGGAAAGCTGAGAATTTTGGAATAGAAATTGAATTCAAACCTCCTCAAGAGATGATCTATGGTTAGCAAGTCTCTATTTAGAGAACAAGAAAAGATTGCAGCTCATATATGAATATAATAGTGGCCAAGAAGAAATCAGCTCAAGAAATCATTGGAAGGCAATTAACGATTTGAGATATTTCAGTCGCACAGAAGAAATAGGCCTTTTCCACAATAAAAAAGGGAATTGAATACAACCTAGGTGGTTAGGAAGACTACTTTTCAGCCACGAATCATGACTTCCAGAGTCTTAGGGGACAGTTACGTCTGGTTACAATGGATTGGTAAAGGCCATGTAATCATTTGGGGATAACTTTGTTGGTAGATCTCAGCAACATGGAAGAAATGGTGGAATGAAGAACTCAAGGGGCATATTGGACATTGATTACTAATCGTATGTTTTTAGAGTTGGAAAATATTACAATCTGCTCCCTCTGCTATTGAACTAACTTCTGGGAGCTGGATCACAAACTCTTGATCTCTGAATTTAAGAGTAGTCCTCTCCCTATATCAAGTGGGGTGTTGGTGCCAGCCACAATGCTCTGCTGTGAAGAGGCCGAGTAAGCAATGATCTTGGAGTACGCCGTGCAACAAAACTCCACACTCAACGGAAGTACTGGATAGACCAGCTACGTGAATAAGCGGTAGCAATAGCTACCATTTTCCTATTTTCAACAGTGCTTCTGTCTCTCCCAGGGAGCGAGAATGTTTTAAATGAGTACAAAGTTCTTGAACTGTTTTCCTTTTGAGATTTTGTTCTTTTTCGGTAGGGACAGGTGGAGACCATTTGAGCAATAACAAGCCTGCAGGAGATTTTTTTCAGTTGTATCAATACTTCAACCTAAAAAAGGCAATTTACAGCAAAAAGCATCAATCGCTGCACTGCCCACATGCCTAAACATCTTTTCAGTGGGAGATCTTGCAAATAAATTCGAGTGAATGGTGAGCCTGAAAGTGCAGTTGTGTCGGATGGATGGTGCATGGATGGTGCTGCTTTCCACTCTATTCTGAAAGGACCGGACGGAGAGAAGCCTGGGGTTGTTCCAATGCCATGTGCAGTCTCCTTCAGCATTGGGAGTGGAGCCCCCAGGGCAGAGGTCCTCCTCGTCCTCCATGGGGGCAAACGGGCTCTCCCATGCTGTATAGAGAGCCAGGAGACCTGACGGGAGGCAGAGTGTGCCGCACGCCTGACGTGTGTCTGTGGCTCCCTACAGTCACACAGTTCGGCCCCAGCGCCATTTTCTCCTACTTATTTCCACACGGAGTGTGATCTTATGGCTGTGGTTGTGGAGGCTTCTGATAGCTGTGGCTTCTGTGCTTTTAATTTTCTCTTGTTACGGTAGTTTTACTTAGAAGCTTAGCCGTGGGCTGGAACAGACCTTACTTCTCTTGTGTCTGTTTCTGTCAGGCTACCGAAAGCTTGTAAGTCCTCATTGTCATTAGGTTGTGCAAGGGCAGAAACTTGAGCGTGTTAGAAATCAGGGGCAGGGCCTGAAGAACAGCAGTCAGCGGGTGTCTGCTCAGGGCCCGATTCCATCCTCTGAGCCATTATCACATACTCACAGAGTGTGCTCCTCCAAGCATCAGGAACTGAACTACAGTGCCGGGACCATTGTGTCTCAAGTAGGGAAAAGGAACCAAGAAACAAAAACCATTGTAAGTACACTGCTAGGTTAAATCAACATGCTTAGCCTGTTGGGGAAGGGAGACTTGGAGACCTTTTTGTAGTGCTGAGATTGGACTCTGCGGGGAACAGTTAGGAAGAAAGGGAATGGAGAAGGGATTCTTGGTGGAGTCAGGAGTGTGCCCAAGGCCCAGCAGGAGGGGGTGTGGTGTCTGGAGGGAAGAGGCCATGCTTGACTGTCTGGAGCATGAGTTTCGGAGGGTGGGGGGACGAGACAGAAGCTTGAAAGTGAAAAAAGCCCTTTATCATCATGGTGTGGAAAACCCAAGGAGAGACTTCCATCCTGTGTGGTGGTGGGGATGCGTACAAGAGTTTTAATCAGGAGTAAAGGGTCAGACACTCACAGGACTCACTTCCAGAATGGACTCAGGAGACGAAATTACAGATCTGAAGATTGCTTGATGAGCAGAAAACTAGAGCAACAGAGCCGCGGAGAGATCTAAACTGATGTTCCCACCAGGGTTGTGAGCTGGGCAATTAGGGCCCATCTGTGATCTTGCAAGAGTCTAGCAAAAGGATCAGTCCAGTTGCGTGGAATGCCCCCTTCTGTCTAAGGAACAGCCCCCCTTGAATAGCAGGAGACCCCTCTGGATGCTCATCATTACTGGCCACCGCCCTGGACCCCACATGTCAGACTGGTATTCTGTCCGTGGACTCCCGGTCTGCCTCATCTCAGACTCTGATTCTTTGAGTACGTTACCAGGGGCCTGACTACACAGAGAGGGAGGTCCTGTGGACCTGCGGTGCCATGAACTATCCCTGTGACCAGCAGCTCCAGGGTGAGGGCAACTCTCCCTCCCCCAACCCCACCAACGTGGGCCAGCGGAGCAACCAAAGCAGCTGACCCAACGAGGAGCATCGTGGGTAGAAATGTTAAGTAGACAATTCAGATCAGATTCTTCTCTCACATATGCTCTCTGACTTTGGGGCAATGGGCATCACCTTTCAGGACATTTGTTTTCTTAGAAGTCGTGGAGATGCCGTCACATGGTTGTGGAGAAGGCTGGATGTGCTCATGTCTTTGAAAACATTACATAAATCAAGTAAAAAGGAATGCATATGATGTATCTTCCTGCACTTGGAGAACGCAATCCCCAAAATGTGATGCTTTGTTATACATAGGAAAGTTGAACCTCTAGAAAACGAATCGTCTCTCGCATGCCCCAGGGTCTCTAAATGCAGAAACAGCGTCCTGTCTGTTCTTCTGATTTCTAGGCCAGTGCTTGTGGAGCCGTGCCATCCCGTGCCTCAGTGCAAACCAAAGGTTCATTCCACTGCTTTCCGCTGCTCAATCAAGAACTCCGTGTACTCTTCTCCCTCGGAATTGCGAGTGCAGACACTTAATTATAACTTTCGATTGCCTGAAATTATAGGGCTACAGAGTGACTGGCACGTGTTTCACAGGAAAATCACATTCTACATCCTGAAATAACATCTCTGTATTCCACATTCAGGAGGGCTGCAGGGAGGCTGGCAGCTCTCAGTGTTTCCTAAGGTGGCCTGTGAGCTTAAACATGACTCCTAGTGCCAGTAGGGAGGGGTTTTATGTTGTGCTTCTCCATCCAATTGTTTGGATTCCAGCGGAGCTTCCATCCCAAATTATCAGGAAGGATCCAGATAATATTTTCCCTCTGGCTCCCTGGAAACAGTGAGAGGCATGGCCTTTTAGAGATGGCCCTGTATTGGAGGAGACAGGGCACTGGGCACAGTGGTGTAAGAGACTGAAGGCAACAGCAGGAATTCATCAGTTAACACTGGTCTAGAAGAGAAGCACATGTCTATTTTCCAACAGCCCAGGAAGACAGGGTCTGCCCCAGTGATGCCAAAGGGAGTGTGCTTCTGCCCAGGGACTCGTGGAGAACACTCTCCTTGGCTTTATTGGCTTTGATTTGTGCCAGTTAGGCTCTGGGGCTTCCTGTCTTCTGCTATCTTTGTATGACTGTCTTTCCTGTCTCTGTCTGATGGTCAGATTCTCCCTCATTTCTCTTACAATAATGTCAGGCATTGGATTTCGGGCCCACTTGAATCTGGTATGATCAAGTGGGATTTTTGCCTTCACCAATCTCAACTACAAAGACCCTTTGTCCAAATAAATTCTGTATTCTGAATTTCCATCTACACATCGTGTGCATGTAATTATTTAAAGGACACAGTTAAATCCATTGCAAATCTTACTTGTGAAGGAGGAGAACATATAAGAAAACACCTTACACAAGTGAAGAGTCTGAAAGGTGGAGCCATTGGGTTTCCCTAATCAAGATAAGGCCCTGCTCCATCCACTGTCTCCCCTGCCCCGCCAGCCTGCCTGGGGACCCCAGTGACCCACGGGCTTTCCAGGGACCTCCTGTCCCTGGGTCAGCACAATAGCTCAGTCACTTGCAGTGACCACTCCAGGGATGAAGCTGTCACCAGAGCTGGTCACCAACCCACTCCCAGGGGAGCCTCAGAAGAACCACATCTGCTCAGGGCACATTCACGTTACTCTCAGTATTGGGGATTGTGCGCTGAATTTGATGACTCTGTAAAGATTTTTAACTCCAAATGGGTCATTTTTGATATAAAAGAGAGTTAGGACCCAATATTTTTGGAGCATAAGAAGTGAGAAAGAAATGCGTCCCAATCTAAACATGCATCGTGTTGTTGTTGTTATTGTTGTTATTTTGCAATTCTAATGTTTTAAAACAATTTTGTTACTCTTCACAACTGATAATAGTAGATTGGTGAGAAATCTAAATAAATCAAAGGCAAAGACTAAAGTTAAGTTTGAAAAAAAGCAACAGGGATCCCCTCCTCCTCAGAGGGTAAACAAAGTGGACCTCAGCCTGGGGAACTCAGCTCAGTGGGAGCTAGCATTCCCCAGTCCTGGGAACTTCCTGCTGCGGGAGCCTGTGCCTCGCCCCTGGGGCAGCTCAGCCCGTGACATTGACTCCTGTCTAAGTGCTCTCCTGCACCCCAGACAGGCCCTCACAGGCTATACTAGCGTCCTTCCTTTGTATCTGAAAAGAGACAGTTCTGTAAGGAACCAGGAGTCCTGGAGCCCATTTCTCTTTAGAAAATAGAAACTAAAACCTTCCGTGCAGCTGCTGACTGTCCTCTCGGGAGGGCAAGACGGATCACAGCCTGCTTCGTGGAGCCACTGTGCTTTTCTCATACATGGCAGACATACGGCCAGTAGTATCAGATCAATACTAATTTCATATTTGGGTTTGGGACTCATTCGCTGCAGGCCATTCTGTCTGCGGTTAGAATCGCTAGTGCAGGCCCCATTCCGGAGGCCGTGGACCAAATGGTTCCCTGGACAGCATCTTTAGGGCACTGAATGAATGCTTCTGTCAACGAGAGAAAACACTAAGGTTGCCTCTACTAGAAGGAATTTGTTTTTCTTCACAGAATTTTATTAGCTGTAGATCTTCCGTCCAATGGCCCTGCATAGCAAAGGGAGAAGGTAGAATACCTGCAGCCCGCAGGCAACAGGGAACAAGGAATAAGTTGGTGAAGGGTGCATGGACGTCCCCTCTCATGGGAATGCTTTATGTACCATCTCTGCAGACAGCCCGAGGAAGGGCTCGGGCGTAGCATGAAAGAGAGGAACAGACAATAGTTAAAGGACACTTCCGGCATTTCCAACAGAGCTTTGACATAACAGATAACTCTAGCCGAAGTAGAATGAAGGTTTTTGTTGTTGTTGTTCTTTGTTTTTGTTTTTTGTGTCCTGGTCAACTTAGGGATGATAAGTTACTTTCTCTGAACCTGGCACTGGTAAGCCCAAATCCTAGTTAGGGATGGATCACAATGGGAAGGAGGGCAGAAGGGAGAGAATGGAAGGAAGGAGTTGGCTCCTGGGTGGGGCAGGGCAGTACCTCCCGTTGGGGAAAGGTTGGGAACTGGGAATTCAGCTTCTGGAGGCGGCTTCTATCCATTCAGGAGAAGCCACTTGCAAAGAGTCTCAACCAGATTGGTTCCCATGAAGATGATTTCTGTCAAAGCAGCGAAGGTCACAGTTCCATATCCTGTGATCCAGTCAAGCGGACGGGGGAAGTAACCCTGTGCGTGTGGAGAGCTGTGCCCTCCAGTGCCTGCTGAATCTCACGGGTGCAGGGTCTACAGTTGCCTGTCGACCCTGAGCCCAATGCCAGTTGTCTAGAAAGTTCTCATGGCAAATGGTCCAGGACCATGCTGACACTTCCAAGTCCTAAGAAGAGATTCTCACAAATCTCTGGTATTCAGACTGTTCAGGTGCACCGCATCTTGTCGTTTCTCCCATTCACTTCCAATCAACTTCCATTTCTTTTAAAATCCCTACTTACAATTAATTGTGTCTACAAGAAGAAGACCTGGTCCTGAGTACTAGAGCGTGGATGGCTGTAGAAATGGTCCTGATGTACTTTGCTGCATATTTTGGTGGAAGACACGGATTCTAGAGCCAGCCTGCCTGGACTGGGGCCTTGGCTTTTCATCCGGTACCTGTAGGATGTTAGGAGAATCATTTCCCTCTCCTTCCTAACTCCCCACATCCCTTTCTCCCTTCCTTTCCCCTTCCCTCCATCCTTCCCTTCCCCCTCACTCCTTCCTTTTCTCCTCCCTCCCTTCCTCCTTTCCCTTTGTCCCTCATTGGTGACCTTTTCTTGATGGGGTCTTTGTTGGGTCACATTTGTCCATTTGTGTCCTTAGGTCCAGAACACAACTTTCTAGAGTAACAATGTTTGTTCTCACCTTAAATGTGTTGAGTGTTGACTCCATGCCTAGGTTCTTGGTTTCCATTCCTCTCGCCTGTCGTTTGCCACCTCTTCTCTCTCAAGTCACAGAAGTTACATTCCTTGGTGGCTTGGTTTGTGTCAGCTTTAAGATAGGAACCTGGTCCTGGAGATCCAGTTCTTGGTTGTTTCCTGCCACCTCACGCCCAGCCACTCCCATGGCACTCGGCCATCACGTAGAATGTGGCCCGGGCTGGCTGAGGGGACCCCATGCTCTGGGCTGGAATGTCCTGAGTTGTATGGCGTTGGGATGCCGCTCCTTCCTGAGTCTCAGTTCCTCACTTGGCTTAGACCTCCAGCAAGGTCACATTCAGGCAGCGTCGTTTACTGTCCTGGTGGAGACCTGTACTAAAATTTGAGCCTGTGCCTTCCTGCATGCTATGGCTTGAATGTGTGCCCCCAAAGTTCATGTGCTGTAAACGTAATTCTCAGACTCACATAGTTATTGATGTTTTCTGGAGAAGAGTCGCTGGGAAGTAATTATTGTCATTTGAGGTCATAGGGCTGGGATGAGTGTGTGTGTGCACGTGTGTGTGCACGTGTGTGCACATGTGTGTGCATGTGTGTGTGCGTGTGTGCGTATGTGCGTGTGCATGTGTGTGCATGCACAGTGCATGTGTGAGTGTGTGTGCGTGAATGTGAGTGCGTGTGTGTAGGTGTGCATGTGTGTGTGTGTGCATGTGTGTGCGTGAATGTGAGTGCGTGTGTGTAGGTGTGCATGTGCATGTGTGTGTGTGCATGTGTGTGTGCGTGAATGTGAATGCGTGTGTGTAGGTGTGCATGTGCATGTGTGTGTGTGTGCATGTGTGTGCATGATGTGTGTGCATATGTGTGTGTGTGTGTGTGTGTGTGTGTGTGTGTAAGATAGAGACACTTCTCTCTTTGCTTTGTGACACCTTCTGTCCTTAAGATCCAGCAAGAGGACCATCAGCAGATGTGGCCCTTCAAAACTGGACATTTAAGCCTTAGGAATGTTATAAGTTGGCCATTCCGCTATAGTGGCACAGAACGGACTAAGTCATCAGGTCGGCTGTGGCTGTGGGTGTTCCCCCGGGGGCCTGGCTGGTGTTGGCTTCTCCCTCAGCTGCCCTCTCCCAGCTTCCACCCTGCCTGTGCCCAGTGCTGAGCCTTAATGGTCAAGCCTGCTCGAGTTGCCTCCACCTTCCCCCCAGAAACCTATGTTGACATTGAATTGCTGATTAATATTGCATTCTGAAATGTCAGAGAAGGACATCAGGCTTTTTGTTGAAAGTTTAGTCTTTATTTTTTAAGGAATATGAGATGTTCATACAGCAGAATGTACCGCACGCTCTGCATCTTGCGGGAGTGTGTGAGAGACTGAGGGACAGTGGACCGTGCACAGACTTGGGCTCATGTGATCCACTCCGAGAGCCCAGCTGACAGCTCAGGGCTCGGCTGCTCCTGCCGCCTGACTCTTGCCCAGGTCAGTAGCCTTCGCGTCCTCAGGCTCTTGGAGCATCGCAGTTTCCCAAAGGCAAGGGAGGGCTACCATTCCACAACTTTAGACTTCCGACCCATGACCATCCATTTGGAGCAGAGGATGTCTGTGATCTGGGAGGGTGAAAGGCCTTTCAAGCCTAACCACAGGGGGAGGACTAAGGAGAATGAATAGCAAGAAAAACGTGTAAGGATCAGAGCGATCAGTTCCCAACCACTCAGACTTCAAAAAAAAGAACCTGACCCGTCCCTTGAAACAACTAATTTACAGAGACTTTCTGTGAGTCATGACGCTCTCTAAATTATCAGCGAGCTTTCACGCCACAAGTCATGTGCCTTACACGTAAGCTTTGAATTTGCAGGTCTGTTCAGTTGGCTTTTGTGTGTGGAGGCTAACTTTATCTCCATTAATCCCCACTCCTGAGTCTTTGAAGAAATTCTTGCAAAGGAGGTCCCTTCAAGAACATTTAAGACATATTTCACAAGACCCCCTTCCTCATCGCACTTCACAGATACGTCTCATCCTGGGGCAAGGCCACAGAGGCACTTGCTTCAGCTTGGTTAGGTGCCACACAGATCCCGGATCAGCCGGGGCTGTGAGCAGATTTTGCGAGCAAGCCTCATGGGTCCTGGAGGCACTGAGGCAGGGAAACGGTGACTGGCAGTCTGTTCATGCCTGTGTCCTGCTGGCAGTCTGTTCATGCCTGTGTCCTGCTGGCAGTCTGTTCATGCCTGTGTCCTGCTGGCAGTCTGTTCATGCCTGTGTCCTGCTGGCAGTCTGTTCATGCCTGTGTCCTGCTGGCAGTCTGTTCATGCCTGTGTCCTGCTGGCAGTCTGTTCATGCCTGTGTCCTGCTGGCAGTCTGTTCATGCCTGTGTCCTGCTGGCAGTCTGTTCATGCCTGTGTCCTGCTGGCAGTCTGTTCATGCCTGTGTCCTGCTGGCAGTCTGTTCATGCCTGTGTCCTGCTCTCAGAATTGGGCATGCAGGAAGAACCTTAGCTGTACAGACGTTTGCTATTGTTCAATTCTCATTTAACAACTAACTTTACAGAGAAGGACTCTTGAAAGTATAGTTAGTGAGCCAGGAGCTGGTGGTTTCTCTAATCCTAGCTACTCAGGAGGCTGGGATCTGGAGGATCATAGTTTGAAGACAGCCCTGACAGAAAAAAAATCAGTGAGACTTCCTCTTCAAATTAGCCACAGAAAGCCGGGTTAGAGGAATGGCTCCACTGGTAGAGCACCAACAGAGCTGGCAAACCAACCAAGCCCAACATCTGCATTCTGAGTCCAGTTCTGGAAAAAATATATTTGATGAAATTGGGTTTTTCCCTAAATAACAGAAGATTCTTAGAAGGATCATCACTGTATGATGTGAAGATCTGAGACAATTTATTTAATTACAATTAGACAAACAATATCAGACAGAAGAAAGACCTTTAATCTTTGAAAAGTAGAAAAAATGCTTCCAAAGCATGATATTCAAAGACACAATCTGATGAGCAAGTTAAGAGAGTTTTGGAGAGTGTAGATTATGTGGGCCAGAAGCACAGTCTAAGTGCAGGCTGTGCATTCTGCAAGTTGCTGGGAAGCAGGATGAGCAACCTCTGCATTTCTCCCATTCCTTCCCTTCCCCTTCCCTTTCCTCCCCTCTCTTCCCCTCCCTTCCTTCTCTTCTCTTCTTCTCTTTCTCTCTTCGCACAGCTTATTGCCAAATCACTAAGAGAAGCCTTTATAGTAGAGCAGTTCAAGCTCATCGTGAGGGGTGTCACTTTGGAACTGGTCATTAGGGAAAATCCATGCAGGTACCTGTGCTTGGTTTGCTCTGAGCCACCTGACTTATGTGTGTAAGTTGGACACATTTGGGAAAATAGTCTAAAGATACCGAAAACCCTTCACTATTGAGACTTAACTCTGCACGACATTGTGGCGGTATATCTTTTCATTTTTCACTTGTACACACGATGAGGCCCAGAGTTGACAAGTGGTTTTTGTGAGGTGACTCAGCCCTCTGCTTGCAAATCCAAACTGGAAGTGGATTTCCCAGGGACGGATCTTCTTATTGGCTCCACGCTGGCTCCTTCCCTCAGCTGTAATTGCTGATGCTATCAAGAGCAGATCCCTGAAAAACTCTCCTTACATGCACTTCCCTTCTGCTTAAGGTTTTTTTCTTTTTACAGATTCAAGATGTTCTTTGAAAAGAACTCTCCTGAGGTAAGCAAGTATCTAGCAAAGCCCAAGGCACCTTTTTTCCCCTTTCAGGCTTCAGATTACTTCTGACTCATGTCCCTTGATAACTGAGTCTCTCTTCAACAAGGACTTTAATTATTCTCATCACTAGTTCTTCAACCATCCTTTAGCCCCATTTGCTCTGTTTTCTTAGATGTGGGGGCAGAAGACAGGCAGCCTAGAGCTACAAAACAGGAAGCCAGCACTGAGGCGGCGCGTGAAGACCGCTTCCTAAGACAGTCTCCCTGGTGCCAGCCTGTGCGTGATATGCAGTGACTTAGAATTTCTGAGTAGGTCGCTCACAATACTTTTCTTCTTGGTTCCTTCTAAAAATGATCATACCAGGAAAGTGATCTGCTCTGCTGCCATCTCACTGGCTTTGCCCAAGAATGGCTTTCATGATGAGAATTGTTTCCAGGGAATCATCCTAGGTGACTATCGAATGATGAATGTATAGAGAAAGTCTGATACATACAGAGACACACACAGAATGGTATACTATTTAGCCATAAAGAAGAATGAAATGATGTTGTTTATGGGAAAGACAGATGGAACTGGATATTTTCATGTCAAGTGAAATTAGCCAGAATGAGAATAACAACAAATCAGAATAACACATATTGCAAATAACAAATATTTTCTCTTATATGTGGAATCTAGAGCTAATCTAGAGCTCATCTAGGCACAGTGTAGAAAGGGCACTAGCATTGGTTGGGAGGACAGAAGGAGAAGGTGATGGGGTTGGTTAGGGTCCAACTATTTTATATGAATGAATGAAAACAGAATAATGAAACCTGCTAAAACTGGTTCAAAGGGGGAGGGCAAGAAGGAGCAATAGAGAGGCAGAGTTTGATCAAAGCACATTATGTGCATGTATGGAAATATCACAAGGGAGCTTTTGTAAATTCATTTTTTAATTTTATTGTCAAGGTGATGTACAGAGGGGTTACAGTTCCATAAAATACAATTAGCACATGCTTATAGAAAAGAAAGAATTGCTTCTGGAGACCCTCTGTTTCACCCACTAAAGCTAACGGAGGCATCTTATTATTTGCGTGAAGAAACCTTGCAATTACATGAGCAATTAACACGTTGGGTTTCTATGATCGTGACCGTAGAACTCTTCCTCTACAAGAAAGATGTGCAAAGATGTCAAAGATTAGAGCGGTAAGGTCCTGGTCTTGCAGTGCGCACCTGCCAGGAGACAGGGCTGTGGAGAAGCTCTTTGAGGTGTCTGGGACTGCGCCTCTTCAGATTTCAACTCAAGGGAATTCTGGGAGGTTGTAGAAGAGGAGCTGCTGACCTGGGTGGCATGGTAGCACTTAGCGCCCACGGAGGCGGGCTCAGAGGCCGATGGCACAGCTCGTATTCTTACAGGCTTAAGAATTCTGTGAGCTGGTTTTACACGAAGTAATTAAACATTGCCTAGTATAAGCTTGCAAGTAAAATACATTGAGAACAAAACAACCACTCCAGGCTCTCGGATTCTCATGGATGTTGCTCCTTCTTTGCTCATGAGGTAATCCACGCCTGTTGCATCTGGATGGTGGAAACGCTGGATGCCGATGGCAGGGTGCTGGTCACAGTTCTTCCTACGTCCTGTCTAGTGATGTGGCTACAGGCCCACGATGGATCTGTTATAAACCAGGATTTCCCGCACTTCATTCCTGGTCAAACTGGCGCATGCTAGTTAGCTGTCTGCCTCCTACTTCTCTGGATTTCTGTCTGTTTGAGGCTTTCTCTGATGGTCATGATTTTCCAGGCCACCTAGAAGTCACCTTCATGAAGAAGAGGCCACGAGTTTAGACATCCACCAACAGGACGGCAATTTCTCTCACATTGACCATGGCTATCCTAGTAACTGGAACTAAAAGATATGCACAGAGGTACACATATAATCATATACATATACACACATATACTCACATGCATGTATACACTACATATACTATACAGAGAGAGGAGGGAGATGATTCAATCGCAAATGTGAGACTGTTTGGAGGATGAGCAGAGAGGCCAGTGGGAAAGAAAATGGTGGGATGTGAACAACACATATCATCGAGGGGATGAAGAGGCCGTTGAATAATGAGGAGTGGTGGCAATGAAGGAGAAAAATCGAGAGCGTTGATATAATCTGTGCATATGTGAAATAGGACGTGGGATGAATGGAAACAGCTGGGAATGTAAAGCAGGCTCCCATGGAGTAGCGGCACAGCTGGAGGGAGTGTGCATGAGAAGACTGTGATCCGAGTATCGTGTGTGCTTGTATGAAATAGAACGACGAAAGTGCTTCACAAAGTGGGGGTGAGGGAAGTGATGGAGGGGTGAATCTGACCTGTGGACATTGCCTGCATTATGAACATAGTACAACCACCCCTCCTCAGCATGCAACTAATGAATACTAATAAAAAATCCAAAATGGTTTTTCTTTGCTGGCCTCCCTCGGCCTCCCTCTCCTCTCTCTCGCTCTCTGTGTATCTGACTACCTCTCTCTCTCTCATAGAGGCAAGTTTATAAATGCACCACAAACATCCTTCCCCATCCTGTCCTACCTCTGGGCCAAGCTTCCACGTTGCTCTCACGTGGCGTGTTGCGGACCGAGTTAAATGGGCTGGGTTTGTTGTAGTCTTTTGTATGCAATGGCAGCTTTCAGAAACAGGAATATTTTCTGTCAGGAGAGCTATGAGTTCATTTGACTGTGTTGTTGATGTCATGGTTCATCTCTGTCAGAACCTAAGCCAAGGCTGATCTTTTCAAATTTCATGATTATTTTTTAATCTAAATCTCTTTGGACTCTTCCTTATCCTTTCAGTTATGGAATAGATTCCAGCCCGCTGTCTACAATAACTCCCGTAGCGGAATCCCTGGGTGCTTGGGACTGTTCCCATGTTCCCTGGGTAGAAGACTGAAGGACTTGCTGAACCAGGTAGAAATATTTTGGGGGCGAAATTTGATTTGTGAATCATAGATGATTTCTCTCTAGGCAGGAATAAAGTATTTGATTAAACTGCCATTGATGGGACTCATTAGAGCCTGCCGTGCAGGCTTGATTGCTTGTGTGCTTAAATCTTGCATCTCATTTGTGAGGTACTGTGTCAGGACTTGGGAGTGGAAGGCAGCCTGTTGCTTCCTCTGTCAAATGCTCCTGTTCTATGATACTCAGAAACAATTGCAGGAGAAAGGGCAACACTGAAAATAACATCATCAGAAACCTGATCCAACCATTATCACTGGTAGGGCTAGGATGCAGGTTGTGGAAGACACACCATTTGCATGACATCTCATTCATTAGCATATCCCCTGCTGGCTGGGGATGGTTCTCAGGCCCTCAATGAATGGGAATGCTCACAACAGAGATGCCTCCATATCCCGTTGCCATGCCAACGCTCTCCTACTCATTTTCTGATGATATCCTTGATTGATTCTTCAGGGAACTTTGGTTACCACACAAGCTTCAGCCAGCCTATTCATTTATTTATTTATTATTTATTTATTTATTTTCCATTCTGCCTTGATGACAACATTGCTCTTCTCTCCTAGGGTAATACCAATACATCTTTCCGGTGAGTATTTGTTCAACCTCAGCTTGTAAATTTTGTCATTAAATATTTATCAAAATTAAATAAATGATGCTCTTAATTATTACACTGGTAAAGATTTCTCTCCTGCTGGGTCTCTGGCTTAAGGGAACAGAGCGGTGATTGCATATGTGATCCACTAGATGGAGCAAGCAGAGAAAGCATTTTGCATTCCGCGTTGTAAATAATTGAAGAAATAAATAATGGGATCTTGATGGGTCTGTGGATAACGTAATGACTGTTTGCCTTTTCTGACAACCTGGGAATGAAAAATCAGCTTGATGGCCTCTATCTGTCCAGCACAAAAATCAATTACGTTCTGAGTTAAACATGCTCGGAGAGAGACTTGGTTTAAATGTAAAAACATGCTTATTTTGTATTATTTTTATTTTAGAGATGTTTCTACCTTTCTGAATGTAAAAAATGTTAAAGAAAGGAAAATGAAAAAGTTATATATTCTCTTTGTTCATCGGGATAAATGTTACCCCCCCCCTCCTCCACTCCAGGTCTTTATCCTGTATGCTTTCACACTTAAGGCTGTAAAATCTTTTCATGTGAGCTATTGTCTTCCTGGTAATGGAAGCAGTGTATGGCTTGGATAGCCTTTAGATGCTCAATAAATAGTTGTTCAGTCTTCTCTTGTGAGCCACGCATGTTATTGGTGTTAAGTTGTTGGGCCACCTAGTCAGTGGTCCATATCTACCAAAAGAAAACGTACAATCTCTGCAGGATCTCCTGCAGAGGAGCTGGTCCAACCAGAGACTCTCCTTCCCCTACTCTTCCCCACAAATGACTCATTTTGCCTGGGATTACCTCTGAGTGGAGCTTCGCTGATTTAAGCTCGGGACCCATTAGTATGGGTTTGTTCTGCATAGTGCTTGAATGGTCTAAGCCTGGATTCATGTATTTGCCACCTGTGATTGGTTGATGTGGCTTTCTCAATGCTTTGACTTTATGCAGATGAGCCATCCCTCAGATAATGAGCTTAGTATGAGCAGGCGAGGACTCTTTGGAGAACAATTTGGCAAAGAGAACATCATCTAAAATGTATTTATCTTCCTAGGGCTAGGAGTTCAACCTGCATGAATACATTTACAGGGAGTGGAAGATATATGTGGGCAGATTTTTCTTTTAGCCTCATTTGTAAGAACAAAGCCCAGAAACATCCTAAATGTTTACCATTAGGGGACTGGTTATAAGAGCAAAAGTATAACCACATGGTTGAATACAGTGTAGTCATTCAAGTAGATTAATTCAGTTTATTTATATTTACTGGTATATTATATAAATATTAATACATCTCAAGTAATGCTCAAGAAACAAAACATGATAATATTACAGAATCTTATTTGAGATAGAATATTATATATGTGTCTATATAATTGGATAGCAGAAAAACTGGGGAAAAGACAAGAAGATGGAAAGTAGGGAAAAATAGACAGAGGAATGGGGGGATATATCGCTTCTCTTCCTTTTGTATCTTCTGTATTGTTTGACGCTTTGAGATCCTGCAAATACATTATTTTTATTTTTTAAAAGCTTTAAAAAATTATCTTTATGCAACTGTACAAAGGAGCTGCCATTTGGCGAAGCAGTTTATGAATACAGGACATCTTGATCAGTGTCACCCCTTTCAAATCTCTCCCTACCCACCCTTCCTCCCGTGCTTGTTAATTTTGTAGGACGTGCATTGGATTCTTGCCTGCACTTTGTAAAGTTATTATTATTTTTAATGACAAGGTGAATTCATTCAGCTGGCTTACTGTTTAACATTCAGTATGGACGTCTGGAATCCCACGGAGTGGGCTGTGAGCTCCTGCACCTGGGCTGGCAGCCACGGCCTCTCCTTGCTACAGAATAACAATGCCCTGAAGACCTGGAGTCCTTTCCTACTGACGAGCCAAGTAGGTGCTTGTCCCTGTGCCCTGCGGTGGCTGCCTTCATCCTCTTTCTGCTGGGTATTTCTGTGCCACTTGGCCAGCTTTGGCCAGGGCACACGGCAGCTGCTGCTTCCCTGCAGGATGGAGCAGAATGGGCCCAGCGCTTGGTTTCCTGTGGTCTCCAAGCTGGCTCCTTGGAAGAGGCTGAAAGAGTGAGCGCTCTACGCAAGGACAGGACACTCATTCGCTGCTTACGGACTCAAGGCCGGGTTATGGTGAGAGGGATGCTGGGGAGGCTGCCTCTTCTGGGCCTTTGATGCTAAAGCTACTCCGCCACCTTCCCTACCTCAGCCTTGCTACACCTTCTCTACCCCCACCCCTCTCTCTGAGCTAGGCTCTGCAGAGCCCTGGCTTTGGAAATCCAGAATTCTTGACATCAGAGGGACACGATCTTTTCGATAGGTTACAAGTTAAGGCTCAGAAATCCTAGCTGCAAGCTTTCCTGCCTTTTTCTAAGCAAGCTCTATAAGACGAATCATTTGTTGCACACTTTTTCCCCTCTACCAACTCACAAATAAGACTGAGCAATCTTGTCAGATGACTTGTTTTTATGACTCCCACCTTGCAGCGCGACTCCATGGATTCGAGTTGTTCTAGCAGGCCTGCACTGCTGCGCCGGGCGGTCCCAGGCAGGGGAAGGTGGGGACTGCAGTTGCCGGGTGTCCAGGATGTATGGCAATGTCTCAACTGAATGAGCTGCAGACAACCTGCTAGAGGAAACTACCTTGCTTGTAGAGCTTCACGGCTGGGCTGGGTTTCAGTGACTACAGGATTCCCACACTGGCATAGTCACCCGTGAGACTCTTCCTGTAGAGCAGGTCTGACTAAGGAACACGCCCTTGCCTGCGCCGCTGTGAAGTTGCTGAGGTAACCGTGCCGACTCCTTCCGAGATCCGTGGAGATTCACCTACCTCCAGGCTTCCCTTAGGATTTGGCCTAAGAAAACCCCCTATGCGTGAACTCAGTATAACTCACTTTATGTTGTTTGATTACATTGGTCACATTCCTGAAATATGTAAGGGCAGAGGGGAAGGAAAGCTGGATCTAGACATTCCAACAGAGTATCTCTGTGATTGTAGAAGCACAGTGATTTCTAGGTGTTTGTAGGTACTGCTGGTAAGTATCTTCGATGATAATTAAATGGATTCGGCTCCACTTCAGCATTTAAATAACTACAGCGATTATGTATGGCTTTGGAGCCCCAAAGCAAGAGAAGAGCTTTACATAACCTTCTTTCCTGCAATACTCACGAGGCAGAGGAGTGTGGTCACTTCCCGGGTGAGCTGGACTGTTTCTCCCACAGTCCCGGAGCAGCCGTACTCACCAGAGGAGTTCAGTGCGCTGAGATGGGCTTTGGAAATCAGGTCTCTCTGATAGAAGTCAGACCAAACCTGAATGGACCCATTATGTTACAATGGAAACAAGAAGGAAATGGTATAAAAAGAGATAGTAAATTGTACTCTGAAAGCTGGCTCACTGAAGCACGAAGCATATTAAAAAATGGGAACACTGGAACAATTTAAAATAGGCAAAGTACTTATCATGGCGTCTGAAGCCTCAATTACATGCTCCCTCCGTGCATTTGTCACCTAACTGGGTCGTCTCCCGACTGCCCGCCCATGAGGTTCTCTGTCTTCCCCTGGAGTGCTTTGCATGAGGAAGTCCTGACCACTTGCTGCTCTTATCTTGATATATGCTCAATAACTACGCCAACCAAGGCTCATCTGAAGATGAGGAGAGATGGGCCCACTAACCTTACAGAAGTGTCATTACTTTCCAACAAATGGTGCTGGAAAAATTGGGTATTAACAGGCAAAAACATGAAACTAAACCTTAATCTTACTTCATACACAGGAAGTAACTCAAGTGGATTGAGTACTTAAACCTCAGAATCCCAAAACCTAACACTTCTAGAAGAAAAGAAAGCTATATGATAGGGCCTTGCCAATGATTTCGGAGAAATGACTTATAAAGTATAAGCCCCAAATGCCAAAATAGACAAAGCAAGCCTAGAAATCTTCTGCACAGCCAAAGAAACAATCAATAGACTGAAAATACAATGTATGGAAACAGAACTTATTTTCAAACCATACACCATTAAGGGGTTAAATGCTAATAACTCCATAAGAAAACAAATACAACAAACAAGAACAACTAAAGATGGCAACAAAAACAGCAACTAAAAATGGGCAACATAGTTAGTAGACATCTATCCAGAGAGAACACATATGTGAGCAGAATATGAGACTATTACTAACCATGGAAGGAAATGCTAGTCAGAGTCACAATGAAATATCACCCAACATATGTTAGGATGACAATTATCAAAAGGATAAAAACCAATCAAGCAGCAACAAAAACAAGTGAGGACGTGGGAAAATCGGAGTCTTTTTGTCCGTGTTTGGTAGAAGGAGAGGCAGCAGGCCCGTGAGAAGCGGGGTGTGGTCACGTGGGGACGTTCCTTTCATCCAGCATTGCCCCAATGTGTATTTACAACCGAAATCAGGGTCTGAAGGACGTCGTCAGGGTTCTCACGCTTATGGCTGCATCGTTACAAGCGTGTGACTGCTCACTGATGAAGAATTACGAAATGTAGTATACATGCTCGGTGGACTACATCATTCCGTCTTAATAAAGTCCCCACCACACAGGACTCGGCGAGGAGCCTGGAAGTCGTGATGCGAAGTGCATCACAGAGACAAGGCTTGTACCTAGATGAGGAGGCATCCGGAGTGTCAGACTCATGGAAGCAGAGACAGCAGTGGCTGCCAAGAGCTGGGGGGGGGGGGAGGCGGGGGGCTTCTAGTCAGTGGGTGTAGTTTCAGGTATGCAAGAAGACCGAGACCCAGTGTTTGACGTGCAACGCTGTGTCTGTAGTGGGCTGTGCTGTGCGCTTTCATCCTTGTCATGTGGTCAAATATTCACATCAACACAAGAATTAATGAAAACATCCTCTCTCTTCCCCCTGGGTCTTTGTCTCCAGAGGTCAGAACGGGCTTTAATTGCTGACAAATTGAGTCACCAGTGGCTCAATATATGGATTTTGTAATTTGAGTTTGCCCAGGGTTTACCAGTTCACTGGCATAAATAAAGTCAAATAATGAAATTTTACTAACCTTTTCCCTACTGTTCCTTAAAGCCTTAGGAACCTGGACTCCTGAATTTTCTTCTTTTTCAATCTGGAAACTCCAGCTTGTTTGCGTTGGTCGACTCCAGGGCTGCTGACTCAATCTCGTCGTTCACAAGAACTTGATGTAGCAAATCCTATTGTCCTAATCAATTTATAATGAAGACTGTCATTGTCAGAGGGATGAGGAAATCACACCCGGTCTAGGACATTCTCCTCCGGAAGCTGAGTCACACAGAACCTAAATTGGATTCTGACGGTGACTTGGTGGGTGTGTGGGATTAAGACTGAGGTGCTCATGGGTTCCTGGTACAAGGAGGACAGTCCTTCCCACTCCACCAACAGGCCTTTTGGTGGATAGAACAGGGTATGCTGGGCGGGGGGTGGGGATCCGACTGTATCCCTGGCTTCCTTTCCGTTCCCTAACTTCTCTGTTACATGACATGTGGCTGTCCTGAGGCTCTGCCCAGCTCTTACTCTCTCCATTTCCTGGAGGATACCTCACAAGGGAAAACCTAGTTAACTTTTATGCATTCTGACTGAATGTATTCCTCTCCCCTTCTGGGACCTGTGGGACAGTGGGTCACAGCAGTCACCCGCAAAACAGCAAACCGGCCAATGTGATGTGTTTACACCCGCACTCTCCTGCAAACCCGGCAGGCAGCGTGAGGGACTCACACCTTCTCTGTCTCACAGTCTGTGGTGTTAACGGCTGCGGCCACGCACTCCGCTCTCCCAATTCAGCAGTGTGATGAGTTCACACCTAACAAAGGCAGCTCACAAGTAGGGTCTGGGCTCGGGCATGAGCACACTCTTTTTCCGGACAATTCTCTGGACTATCCCACATCATTCTCTATTCAGTCCCAGCTCAAGAACATGTTTGATTTCCTCATTTTCCCCGCTTCACCTTTCTGGTCCCTTTTTCGAGTGGATGAGCTTGGTGAAGCTCCCATGCCACGCTTTGTCTCATGCTGCTCTTCTTGGAAAGGAGGATGCGATTTTAGCCCCCAGGATGTGGGAGGCAAGGGCGGCCACTGGGGGTGAATTGCGCTTAGTGTTTGGAGGCATCCTGACAGCTAAAGCTCCTGGCAGAAGAGCAAAACAAGGTATCATGGCCTGAGAAATCAGGAAGGCCAGGAAAACTAGAAGACTGAGGACTTTCCTGACTCTCAAGAGTGATCAGTTCAGATGAGGTAAGCATCAGTTCACTGAGGACTGGGAGGCCTTCCACCACAGAATCTAGAATATCAGCTCTTTATTTCCACGTTAGAACATGGGATGGAATGAAGAACCCTTGGGGGCCTGAGTCACCTGGGCTGGGAGAGACACAGAATTTGGGGATGAGGAGAGCAGAGCCAGTATTGAACTCTTTCAGTGCTGAAGATTGTATCTTGGTTCCAAAGAGAGGGTGCTCTGAGCCAGTGGTCAGCAACTGTCAGCCCTCTGTCATCTAAGACCTCTCCTTCCTCTCTCCCAGTGATGCCAGAAGACATCATTTTGGGGAGGTGTGGCAGGTCCCTGAGCTCATCGGGATGGATCCTCTCTCACTATGGTTCTGCTGAGATGTACTGAAGGGAGCTGGTCTCCATACATGGGAGAGATAATTCGAGCATCAAGGCATCTAGCAAGCTGGCTGTGCCATGGAGACCAAGAACTGCATGCACGGGAAGGAATCCAAGTGCGGCTCCACTGACGTCAGTGAGAAGACAGGACAGGAGAGAGTGCTCATGGGAGCCCCAGCAGCTGGCTTTGGGAATACCGGAACCACGCCCGACCTCGGCACAGCCCGAGTTCTTTACAGGTGCACTGCAGTGAACGAGCCTTAAGTTCCAGAACTCTCTTAGCTCAGTGTTGAGCAGGAGACTACCCAGACACTCAGGACAGGGTGGCAGAGGAATGGAGGACTTAAAAGTCTCTCCCCAAGGACATCATTGTAGCAATAAGGGAAGTGGGTGAAGACTGGCATCTTCAAGAATCTTAGGGTACCTTTAAGAAGACACCAGCACCCAGATGGGGGACAGAGCCCATGAAGAGCCACCTGCTTGCCTCATCTGTAAAGCTGTAGGTCCCAGCAGTTTGGAGTACTCTGCATTACTCCTTTACAGATAAATGAGAAACTGGTGCACTCGTCTTCCTTGGTGCTAAGAAAGACACTGATTTCTGGGGACAACTCTCTGGCGTTTGCAGCAGAACATTGCTTCAACCCATTTGTCAGCTGACTTAAATGCTTCCAGTCTTGAAAGGTTCCCAGAACAACACAGAGCTATGCAGCAGACCCAGCTGCAGTGAAAATTGCCCTATGATTCAGCAAGTCTGATGCATCTAGAGGCAGCCATGGAGGGTAGGGGTGGAGGGGAGGGATAGAGGGGAGGGATGCTTCGTAGAAGGTTGGCAAGCCCCAAATTCAAGAATTAGTGTAGACCCTCAGAATTCTAGGGAAAGGCTAACGTTTCTGGAGCAGAGGAGCACTTCTCATCTGAAAAGCATTATGCTGCTGAGTCCTAAGGTTTGACCAGAAGCATCCATTGCTTGGGCAATGAGTCCATGAATGGAGCATCCAAAATGAAGGGCCCAGAGGCCAAGCACCAGCTGTATAGCATGGATTCCCTAGCACAGGGTCAGACCAACCCAAGCCAGCAAAATCTGACAGAGTGGGTGCTGGACTCATTTTGTCCCACATGGAGTCATTGTTTGCTTACTCCACCTCTGTCAATACCCTCATCTGAAGGCTTAAAGGTGTATCACCTCGCAGTGCCAGGTCACACACAATGCTGCTTCTGCACAGAGGGCCTGTGTCAAGATACAGGAAGTGAAAAAGGGGGTGCATTTGCTATATAGTTCTCTGTATTCTGCACTGCTCCAAAGCAGAGTGTAGAAATGGCCAATTGCAGGTTTCCCTCCAGGGCTGTTAGGCCCTGATGCCTAGTATGAGTGTTGTATTCACCAATCGAATGGATACATAGGTCCAGGAAGTCATGAACCACTGAGAGGCTCCGTGCCTGAGCTCTTTGCAGACTTTAGGGTCATTTGGAATTACGTTCCAGAGAAGTTGGAGAAGCAGTGGGAGGGAGGGCGATTGTGCCCAAGTCTAGTAAAAGTTCCGAGGAGTTTAAAAATGTAAGTGTCACTGGATTGCTGTGGGTTCCCCAGGCTGGTGGAATTCCACAGTTGACTGTAACCATCTCTGCTAGCTGAGGAGATCCAGGCTTGTTACTGCGTGATGAAAGGAGAAGTCAGGACTCTACTTCTTGATACTTCCTGTCCAATTTTAACTGTAAATAACAAAATGCAGGGTCTGCTAAATGCTCAGATATTTGGGGTTAAAGGTCGGTCACAATAGGCAACCCAGACAGCTCAAGTGTTGGGCCAGTAGGAGGAATCTGGCAGAGGGGGTGGAGTGGAAACCACTGACTATGGATGCTGGCCCGAGAGCAGCCGGGGTTGTCAGCTTGTCTAGCACTTCTTTTTTTGAGAATGTGACCAACCACCCAATTGTGTGTTTTGTTCCAGGGGACTTAGTAAAGGGTGTACGTGTAGCCTAGTGGTTGATGCCCTTGATAGTAGCAAATGACACCTGTGCCCAGTCTCACGTGGTCCCGGTCGACACCTCCCGGCACTCGTTGCTATGGTAACCAGCTGCGCAGCTGTGACCTTCCGGACGCCTTCCTTCACCTGCGCCCTGCTTCAGGCTTTCTCCAAGTACAAGACAGGGGACACACTTGAGCAAACCCAGATCTGCAAGAGAGCCCCTGCACTATAGTTAGCCAGCCTCACACGGGAACTTGAATCCAGGGGATAAACGGTTGCTTCTTTTGGACACAGCACACATTCTACCGAGGCGTCCAATGGCACTGGACCCAGATACCCGCTGTGTGACCAGCTGGATAATGCAAATTTCAATTCCCTTCATTTTTCTGCTTTGTGCTTGCCAGTTTCCCCCTCCGGTTCCCTGAAGTCATTTCCAAAAACCAAGGCGGGTAAAAAGCCAGATTTCCTCTGTGCAAGCCTTAGCTTAAGCTTTGATTTTTGTGGACCAGCTTGAGAAGACAGGCAAAGATGCCAACCATCTCTCACTGGTACCTCATAGTCTGTACATAACGACTCTGGTTATAGTCTGGGATGAGGGGGTCATATGAATTTCCCTTTCTCTCTGGCTACATTTTCAGTAAATCTCTCCAGTCTGAATGATGTCCCCCCACTCCCACTCCCCAACGCGATGGTATTTGATGACAGTACCCTTCAGAAGGCAGTTAGGTTCCACTGAATCATGAAGGGGGCACTTAACCTGACAGCCCTGGCGTCTCTGCGAGGGGAGATTCAGGGCTCTGTCCGGCTTCCAAAGGAGAGGCCGTGTGAGGAGTGGAAGTGCTCAGAGAGTCCTGCTCAACAAACCCCTCCCTCCAAGTGTCACACTTCTCCTTGATAGGCTAATAAATACATTTACCTTCCCAACTTTCTATGTTTTAATCATAGAACTCTGTATTCTGTATATGACTACTTTTTCTTTTCTTGTTGTGTTTCACTTTCCGCAATGTGATTCTTTTTATTTTTATTTTTGGTTGGTTGTGGGACTTGAACTCTGGGCCTGGGCGCTGTCCCTTAGCTCTTCAGCTCAAGGCAAGCATTCTACCACTTGAGCCACAGCGCCACTTCCGGTTTTCTGGTGGTTCATTGGAAATAAGAGTGTCACAGACTTTGCTGCCCCGGCTGCCTTTGAACTGTGATCCTCAGATCTCAGCCTCCTGAGTAGCTAGGATGACAGGTGTGAGCCACCGGCACCCGGCCGATGTGATTCTTTTCTTTGATATTGTTCTAGCATCACAAATTAGTCTGCTGTGAAAATCAAAACCCACATTCCTCTGCAGTATAGTTGATTTTCTGGTCCTGACTCTCAACCCTGGGCGTCTTCCTGGGCGTTAGGATGGCGGCAGGGATTTTGGAAATTCACATCGGAGAGCAGGGATGACAGGGTGACAGCCACGAATGCTCCATGTAGTAGTGCTTCTCTTCCCTTGGGTTGTAGTGCTGAGGACCTCGGTGGCTCCCTGATACTGAACTGCTTTTGCACAATGGCAGTCTGCCTCCTTGTACCCTTTGATTGCTCACTCCCCTGCCCAGATGCTTCCTTTGCATGGGACATAAAAGTGACATTACCCCTAAAGACCTTGTTCATCATCCAGCCCATCCTGCGATGCTGAGCTCCCTCTGCACTTGGTTCTCTGGGCTGCCTGGAGATTGGTCTGCATATGCGGCTGAATGAACTTCCTAGACTACTGAATGCTTGTTTAAGATGAGGCCGCCCACTTCAGACCTCCGGCCGCTCAGCAGCTGGGGAAGCGAGGACATTTCTGGAGTAGAGAATTACTTCTCATCTGAAAAGCATTATGCTGCGGAGTCCTAAGGTTTGACTAGAAGCATCCCCTGCTTGAGCAATAGGTCCATGAATGGTCCCATTGTGAATGTGAATGCGAATGTGCAACACAGGATGTCCCATGAACTAGAATACTCACGTGCGCCCCTCTTTGCACTTCTCCAGCCAAAGTGCAGCTGGAGATCTTGCGTAAGGTCACACAGAGAGGAAGAACGCTGTGACTGGAACTCAGTCATCTGCCTTCCTGGCCTGTACTTCCTGGTGGCATGCGGGGTGTGTGCTCCTGCGTGCCAGGCCTTGTCCTGGCCTCTCTGTTGTGTTCTTGTGGCCTGAGCAGCCACTCCAAGTGAGTTCCTACTTCTTGCTCTGGGAACAACGAGGTTCTTTCTAGGCCTTGATTTGATATTCTGAAATTCCAGTTCCAATTACATGTCTCCCTAGATCTGTGTAGTTTACTCACATTGTGTTCCAAGACTAGTTATATTGAGACTTGCTGGCTAGTATGTACTATGAAGCAAACTTTTTAAATTTAAAATTTTTGTCTGTTGTGGGGCTTTTAACCCAGGGTCTGAGCACTGTCCCTGAGATCTTTTGCTCAAGCTAGCACTCCAACACTTTGAGCCACAGCTTCACTTCCATTTTTTTTTTTTGGAATGGTTAATCATAGACTTTTCTGCTTAGGCTAGCTTTGAACCCCAATCCTCAGATCTCAGCCTCCTGAGTAGCTAAGATGTCAGGCATGAGCCACCAGTGCCCGGCTGAAGCACACTTTTTTTTTAACTAAAGAAGAGTTAAGATAAGGTTCAGACATTATCTTGACTGTTGACTTTATATTGACTGTTCAATTGTTTGTACTTGATTTTCTCTAGTACAAACTTGAGACATTGAATCCTTAAATATTCTTACATATTTTCTTTTAAATGATTTCAAATTCAGAAATGTGTAATTTATAGTCCCTCCCCACCTACGGGGAGCCTGGGGCCGGCTGCAGGAGCTGTGCAGGAAGCAGCTACATGGAGAGCATGCTCAGGCCCACTTCCCAGTTGGTAGCCGCTGTCCCCGCACTGAGCCATCCCCTGCTCCCCCTGCCTTGCCAGCCTCCTTTGGAACTAGAGCTCTCTTCCTCATCTTTGGTCCAGAAGTGCAGTTCTGACGTCTGAGATCCTGATTTTGATCTTGAAGGCCCCTTGGGTTTCTCTTGCAGTCTTAGCCTGAATGACCGGGGATACTCTCCTGGGTTGCCAGGGGTGGCGCAGCTCCAGACCTCTGCGGTGACTGGGATCCATCCCTGCCGTTCCCCTAACGGGCACTGAGGAGAAGTGAACGTGTGGTGCTGTCTAGAACACAGAGATGATTGGGACTCTGTTGGCATAACTCTGGCCCAGGTAGAACAGGGCTGTGAATCTACTTGAAAACACACTTCTAGAAACTTCTTGCTGCAGGTCACATTTGCCAAGTCTTGTTGTTAGGGAAATTAGCCAGAAAACGACTATTTCCAAGGGACACTGACAATGTTCTGAATAAGAACAAATAGACTCAGCATTTTATAGAAAGAGTGATTCTGAGGGCTTTGGAAGTCAATGGCGAGGATTTAGCAAACACACAACTCACTGAGCGGCTAAGCCTGGCTCAAGCAAAGCACCTCTTCTAAAACAACCCTCACGACGTGAGCAGAGAGAAGAGACTCTGAGCTTTTTGCAAATAAACAGCATTGATTTAAGGGTTCCTGTACTCAGGGATTTTTACCCTTCAGTGGACATTGATTTCAACTTAGTCACATTTGACCACCAGCTTCATGTGAGCATCAGGAAAACATTGCTGTGGATTCAGGTTTGATGCATCTCCCCAAAGCAAATAGTAAACCTGGGGCTGTTCCTCTGTGCTGCTCAGTGGGATAGTTCTGAGACCTGCTTGAGCCAGGAGAGAGTCCTACAAGTGCTCTGACTTCAGCAGCAGTGCCCAGGGTCTTTCATATCCATCCATTACTTCTTTTTTGAACGACATGGTATTATTATCTTTAAGTAGTTGTACAAAGCAGTTGCCATTTAACAAACAAGTTAATGAACACAATGCCTCCTGACCAATGCCAGACCCATCCCTCCCTTACCCACCCTGTCACTCACTCTTCTTAATTTTGAAGGATATACTTTGGATTCTTGACTGTATTTCCCCTCTTGTTCATTGTCTGCCCTTTTCCTCTTGTCCCCATCTCACCCACTTTGAGTAGCCATTTCTGGGTGCTTTATGTTGTTGAACTTTGATTTTGCCGTTCTTACACTATTTGAGATCTCCTCTGAATCTACTGTATTTCAGTGAATACATTTGTATACACTTGCATCCAACACATTTACTTATATGTTTATAAGCAAATTCTACCTTCCACATATAAAGGAAACATGCATCCTTTGTCTTTCTGGGCCTGACTTATTTCATGTAACATAATTTTTTTCCAGGTCTTTCCATTTCTTGACAAATGGTCCAATGTCATTCTTTTTAATGGATGAGTAAAATTCTGTTGTGTCTATAGGCCACATTTTCTTGATCTATTTGTCCCTTGAGGGGCATCTGGGCAGATTCCACACCTTGGCTATGGCGAATAGTGCCACAATGAACATGGTTGTGCTGATGGCTTTACCATATCCTAGTTTGTAATCTTTTGAGGAGTGTAAACTTGTTCAACATTCTGGAAAGCAGTGTAGAGGCTCCTCAAAAAATTAAACATAAATCTGCCCTATGATCCAGGGTTCCACTCCTGGACATTTACTCATATCAACCTTAGACCACTGTGGACCATAAAGAACAGTGAAATAGGACTGAGGAAGGTTCTCAAACTCCTCCCTCCCTGCCCATCCTGTTTGTAACAAGTGTGGCTGTGCAGATGGAATCCTTCTCTGTACAGAGTTCAGTTCAATCAATTTACCTCAGTACAAATGGAGATGAATAGATTAGAACAAAAGTCTGGGATATGAATAGCCTTTTTTCTTTTCTGCTTTCTGTGATATTAATCTTTTGGGTCTTTTTGATGAAGGAAATCTCTAGTTTTGAGCATGTGCTTTTGGAACTTTCTCCACATAGTAAGTTTTTGCACATCTAAAAGTCCAAAGATAGATAGGAAAGGAGTCGTTGCTAAGGGTGAGTGATGTGTGTGCTCCTCACAGAACCAGGAGAAAGGTAATGCTGGAAAACCTCAGTCCTTCTATCCTTTGGCAAACATCAGTAAAATTACAGTTGGGGTGATTTTCCAGTGTCCCTCATAAACCCGCAATTCTGAACCATTTTTATCTCTTTGCTTTTTCTGCTTGGCTGCAGATGCGAAGCAAGCTGGAGGCAAAGTTAGACTGCATGGGTCAGCGAGAGAACAATGGAAGATCAGGAGGCGCGAGAAGAGGTCCAACTGGGAATGCACAGCTCACGGGTCAGTGACGGCAGCCAGAAGGGCTAAAGAGCAACCCAAGATCAAGCCCAGGAAGGCTGGGGAGTGCTGACAGGTGCCCAGCAGTCATGGAGAGCTCCCTGGTGATTGACACTAAGATAATTCAGAGACAGAGCCATCTGCTCAGTTCTGGCTGTCTTCAAACTTTGTTGGTGAATGGGATGCACTGTTGCCTTGGTGCTGTGAGATTAGTGAGGAAGGTCATTTGTAGACCCTAGAGTGGATGGTAAATACTGTGATTGTGGAGGCCCAGGAACCGAGTTTCTCCCCTCTGTCACTTACGTGCTGTACTCCTGTCCTAGGAATGGCAGATATATGTACAAGGGAGACAACAGTTATGGCCATAGCAGCAAAGCACAGTGGTTGATGGCTGAGCTCAGATGTCAAGCCTGGACCGAGAACCTCTCACATAATGGGCCAGAGATGTGAGACAAATTTCTGTGTGAAACAAGTTTCCTCGTCTGTAAATCATGAAGAATGCATAAAGGTGATTTTTCTTTAAAATGAAGAGCATGTATAAAATAGCACTGATCTGTATTTTGTTATCCACAGATGTCTCCTTTGATAATAAAACACTTCCAAAAATATTTTGTATTTGAATTCAACGATAGCAAAATCATTAATGGTACTGGTAGTGTTTCTTGTTTCATAACAAAGAAATAATTCTACCCAAAGCGAGGTTCTAGGCTTTGGCCCTGGTCCTGGGAAACAAAACCTCCGAACCTTTGGAATTTCCTGAGGAGTGAGAAATAGGAGTGTTTTGCTATTCATGAGGACCTTCTGATCATAATGATAGCTTATGCTCAGTACATAACTCAGAGTGAGGGCAAATCATGTTAGAAGGCCCAGCCATGCGATTTCAGGATTGGGCTTTGGGCCACTCGGTGGGTGTCAATTCAACAAACCATGCCCATGTGATACTGCTTCAATAGAACCATGGGCACAGGTGAGACTGCTGATATGTTCATTTCTCTGTGCATATTGCTGTCAGATTATTACTGGGAGAGGGACTGAAGCCAGAGATCACTGCTGTGTTCTTGCTTGATCCCCAGTCCCAGCCTTTTAGCCTCTTCACTTGGTTGGCTTTGATGGATATATCCATCTATACATACACTGTACATACACACATTCATACACACAGATATATATATATATATATATATATATATATATATATATACATAGATAGATAAAGTGTAGTACTTTCTTGAGTTCTGTGAGTCATCTTAGCAAATGATCAAATCTGAGTGTGTCCAAGGGGACCTGAATTTGTCACTGGTTGGTGTGAAGATGAAGTGATGTGTCCTTGATTCCTGTGAGCTTGTGGCTGGCTTCAGAAGCCTTGGGCCAACTCAGTCCTCTGAACCGGAGTGTGGCTGACTCTAGGCTCCTGCGCATCCCAGCCAGTCTTCCGTTCTGGCTCAAGGGACACCAATAGCCACGCCATCAGGCAGAACTGCACACACTGCAGCTCTCCTAGAATTTCCACACTGGGACTCCTCTAAGTGAGCTGTGTGCTGTTCCATCCTCCAAATAGTCTACATAGTTCCCCCCTTTTTATCCTGGAGACCCAATTAAGGACTGTACACTTGTTAGGCAAGCACGCTGCGTATTGTATTCATCACACTTCTGTCTGTCATGCTGGGAATCTGGAGGCATCTACTCCTTTTGCATCTTCCTTGCCTCAGCGAGTTGGACATTGTTGCTCATTCGTCAAGTGTTCTCTTCTCCCACTCTAAAGTATCAGAGCTCATCGCCTTGGCTTTGGTTCCTGCCACTTCTTAAGGCGAGAGAGCCATAGGCCACACCGGTTGGAGACTGAGGTGGCAAAGGCTCATGGTGGCTCACGTGGCATTGCATTCTCTGTCATTCCTGCCTGCAGGGGTGTGTGCCGGCAGTTCACTGGGCTTAACAAGACAGTCTCATGACATGCTATCTACCTAAAGCAAAGCTCACTCCTGTAGGGAGGGGGAGGTGAGGCCTGATATGGTTTCAGGACAGGACACACGCATCATGAACCACTCACTGCCCACTGAATGCAACACTAAGCACTCCATGCATGCTATTACATTTAACTGCTTCTCTCCCTGTTCAGAGGAAAGAAAGGACTTGATAATTTACTCCAGGACTTTATAGTTTACCCCAGATCTCATATTTCTGAAGAATCAGGTCCCGTCAGTCATGCGAATGGCTGTCAGTCTCTTGCAGAACTGGCGTTGACCTTGAGAATGATCAATGCCTTTGCAGAGGGAGGAGCTATTCAGGGTCTGGAGTTGGGGAGACAGGAGAAGCTAAGGAAATTCTTCAGTGTGCTTTGGTATTTCTAAGGGAAAGACAGAGCTGAGAGCTGGGATGCTGGCCCTCCCCTGAGCTCCTTGCTGTGGACAGCTCTGGGGACATTTGTGGTATAACTGTGTGCACTCTGCTGCAGACTATGTAGACATTCACTGCAGAGAAACAGCACATCAGGTGTCTCACTTGCTTTATATCCATGCAGCCTGGTGAGGAGAGAGGGAAAAGTGTGCTGCATGCTCACACTAAGTAGCTACGTTGGGAATGCTTCAGCGACAAGTTCGAGATCAGAGTGGATGGAGCCAGAGAAAGAGTCTGAGTTGAGGTCCCTTTCAGAGATAGAAACATTGTGACCCGATCACACAGGATGTATTTTTGCAGGAGACCCTGATGACATACTCTGATCTGATTATCTCACAATTTTTCTGCCTGATTGAACCTGGCTTTGGCACCAATGAAGAGGTAATGAATGTAGTTTCATTAAGAGTAGCATTTTTGATCATTAGTGATAGTACTGACATCGGCCTTTAGTTGAGTCTGACACTGGGCAGAAACTCCGGCCCCACGCATCCTCGTAGCCACCCAGGAGGTGGGTATGGCCACAGGAGAAGGGTGGACAGGCACACACGGGATGGAGTCTCTTTTCCAAGGACACTGGACTGGAAACACGGGTATATACGATGGATTCATTCTTGGCTTGTGCGGTCTTTCTGGAGATGGCTGTGAAAGTAAACAAGCTTAGGTCATGTTTGGAAACCAAACCACACCAGGCCAGGGTCTCGCAGCCCCTTCAGAGACCATTTGCCCAGCTCATCGTGACTGGCAGGGCCCAGCGCTGACGGGCAGGGCTGCCACCAGGATTCAGCCACGCCAGCCTTTCTGATCCCCCTTGGGCCTGTCCAGCTTATTCCTGTGCTGGCAGTGTTGGTCCTGGGTGTCCACTGTCTCCCCTTCTTTGACTCAGGTCCCTGCAATCTGAGAATGGCTCCCAAGCACCTGCACTGTGCCCTGTTCTTTCTACCGCATTCATAAACAATTGCCAGTATTTTACATATTTCTGGTGCGTTGTTTTCCTCACCCAGCCTGGAATGTAAGTGTTATGAATCTGTCTTGTGTACACGGCATTCTCCATACCTGGAGCCGGCTCTGGCACGCTAAGTGCTTCCTTCATCTTTGCTAAGTGGGTGGATAAATCTCCTGGGATTGCTTTCCTCTAAGAGCAGCTATTCTTTTCAAGTTGATTTGTATTAGGGCGCTTCAAATTTGCAGTGTTTATCACACATTTCTGTGCCCATATGAATTCCATGCAAACTGGTATGTTCGAAATTTTCACATAAATGACACCATATGATGCATAATCTTCTGCAACTTGCTTCTTTTTATTCTGATCTCAAAATTTCTCTTAGGATTAATCTGTGTAGATGCTTATGGCGGTGGCGCATTCATTTAGCTTAAAAAATTTTTTTTATTGTGAAAATACCATACAGAGGGGTTACAATTACATGGGCAAGGTAATGAGTACATTTCTTATCCAGCATTGTAGCCTCCTCCTTCATTTAGCTTCCGTATGGTATTTTGTGGAATGATTAAACCCTGATTTCATCTATTCCCCTTGGGGTAGAGTTAAGTTGTATACAGTTTTTTTTTTTGCCACCACTAGGATTTGAACTCAAGGCCTCACAGTTTCTCAGCTGTGTTTCTCTGTTGGCACTCTACTACTTGAGTCATGTCCCCTACCTGTCTATTTGCTAATTATTTTGGATGTTGAGTCTCATTGAGTTTCCTGTGTGGACTGGCTTTAAACACTGAGTAGCTTGGATTACAGGCAGGTATGAACCACCAGTACCTAGATAGTATACTGATTTTTATTTCTTTGGGTTCATTCTCAGGTATATTTAGATTGTATTTTTAGGTTTTTGAGGAGCCTCCATACCCATTTTCATAGAGATAGGACTGCTTTCCATCCCCAGTCGTGGTGTGTGTGTGTGTGTGTGTGTGTGTGTGTGTGTGTGTGTGTGTGTGTGTGTGTGTGTGTGTGTGAGGTGCTGGGAAGCACCACAGGTCTTGCACATGCTAAGCAAGCCCTTAAGCACTCAACTAGTAATGTAAGCCCAGCCTTGATGTAGTGTGAGCTAGGGATCTATTTTTGTTTTGTTCCACATGAAGAGCACTGTGCAAAGTCAGTGCCAGTTTTAAAGTTTAATTTTCACTTTTGAATAAGGAACACACCAGAATGGGTTGCGGATGATAAAAAAAATCCTTCAAAATGTTCCGTAGGTAATCTTATCCATATCTCTGGTCCTTCCGATTTCTCCTCTGTACCCAGGCAACACGTTCTTCTCTATTAGGCTGTGTTTTTCTGTACAAACACAACAAGCAGGAAAGGACATCCTTTCTTTCCCCAACTGCAGCACAAGTAGCGAGCTTGAACACCCTGCTCTGGCCTGAGCTCCTCCACGGGAGCACAGAGGAAGCTCTTCTGTAGCCTAGTAATCTCTTGTGGGGAACTATCAGAATGTCTGCTGCAGACTCCTACAGCTGGGCATCGGGGTTCTTGCCAGGCTTCTCTGGTTATCACTGTTCATGCTGTAATAAATGACCTTCTGCGCCTCACATTTCATCTGTGATAAATTCCCAGAAGCGAAATGTCCAGGTCAAAGGGTGCATGCATATGAATTTGAAATTATGATAGATATTGCTAATTAGCACCCGCAGCTGTAGAAGCAGTCCATGTTCTAACAGCAGCGGGCATGCTCTCCACACAGGCTTCTCCATAGGCTCTTGTCAATCCTGGAATTTTTGACAGGCAAGAGATGAGGTTGTATCCTTTGCATTCATTCCCCATTTGAAATTCTTATTTTAGATAGAATTACAACTACAATTGAGCACACAAAGTCTCCACTGTACAGTTTCATGAGATGGTATATGTTATATACATACATGTGTATGAATATACATATGCATTCTACAGGTACTTGCCATTCTGAAAAATATAGGGCAGTACCCTGCTAGCTGACTTTTTCAGGTCTGTCTTCATCAACATATTCCACAAAAAAAGTAATCACCATTCAAATTTCTACCATGACATTTTTTTTTTGGGTCTGGTCATGGGGCCTGAACTCTGGGCCTGGGCGCTGTCCCTCAGCTCTTCAACTCAAGGTTAGCGCTCTACCACTTGAGCCACAGAGCCACTTCCGGCTTTTTTTTCTTTTTGCTTATGTGGTGCCAAGGAATCGAACCCAGGGCCTCATGCATGCAAGGCAAGCGCTCTACCACTGAGCCACCTTCCCAGCCCTACCATGACGTTTTAGCTGTGTCAAATTTTGATTTTTATATATTTAGTAGGAATCATGTCATCTATTTTCTTTGTGTAAGAATACTTCTGTTCACATCATGTTTCTTGTCTGAGAGAGCCATCATCGTCTTGTATGAACCATCAGTAGCATTTTCCATGTTGTTTGTTACTTCATTGATGGATATGCCATTTGTTTAATAATTCTCTGTTTATAAATATTTTGGTTGTTTCCAGTTAGGAATACTATGGTTAAGGCTCCCATATACACTTTTGTGATTACTTGTTCATTTTATTGGACTTGATTTGTCAAGAGTGGAGGTGGCATATTATGGTAGGCATTGGAAGTCATCCTCTAGAATAGTATGGGTGTCCTGGAGGCTAATATAACACCATGTCAATGCATTACAGCCTGAGTTTCATCCACAAAGTGACGTGGTCTGTGACAAAGGTATGTTGCTACAGCAACATCTTTAGTGAGAGTATCAGCACTATTTTATGCTTGGACTTTGCCTTCCAAACTCTATGTGGTGAGTAAAGAGGGTAGATGTTTTGGAAATTAGGGGGTTGCCACAAGAGGAATTCTTATTTTGTGTGCCAGTATTGGGGCTTGATGGTCACCATTCATTAGCTCTGTTGTTCAGACTAGCACTCTACTACTTGAGCCACAGCTCCATTTCTGACTTTTTGGTGGTTAACTGGAGGTAAGAGTCTCATGGGTTTGTCTGCCTAGGCAGGCTTTGAACTGTGATCCTTACATTTCAACCTCTTGAGTAGCTAGGATTCCTGGTGTGACCTGGTGGCACCTGGCTGGCTATAAAAGGAATTCTGAGTTTGTCAAACTTGTATCATCGATCCCATTTAATAAGCACACCTGCCCTTTGTTCTGGAAGGAGATACTATTCCTGAGGCTAATTAGTATATAAAATCCTAGAGAACACAAATAAATGAATGAAGAAAAATTGGCATTTCATCTGTACAACATGTAGGTGAGAGAGACTCATGAAGAACAGTCTCTCCACAGTGATATCAAGTTGCAATGAACAATATTTCATGTCATTTGCAACACTTAACAATTTCTGAAATTTTATTTATTCTGGTAAGTGAATATTGCTATGTCATCATTATAATACTTTATAGCTGTTGAATCTCAGAAGTTTACAAGAATTTTCAAGTAGACAAAGTAGTGTCAAACTACTTCTTCAAAAACCTTACAATTTGTCAACCTAAAGTCCTGGAAGAGTTTGAAGCAAGAGACTCTTATATATGGATAACAAAGTTGTTCAATGTTCATGAAAAATATTTGTCAATATGTGTCATAATCATGAAGGCATAGTAAATTTTCCTAATCCCACAATTCCAAGGGTAACAAAATTGGGACTAGTGGGCATTCTTATCCTCTTCCTCACTTCAGGAAGAATAATCTAACCCTTCATGATTCAATATGTCATATGATGGGTGTTTTAGCTTCATTAACCATTTGGAAATATGATTTTTTCTCTTTTTTACTGTAAAGGTGATGCACAGAGGGGTTACAGTTACATAAGTCAGGTAATGAGCACATTTCCTTTTGAACAGCGTCACCCCTCCCTCATTTTCTCCCAGATTTTCCCCTCTTGACGTGTCCCCTCTAAGTTGTATAGCTCATTTCCAACATAGTGCCTAATGGGATTCACTGCCGAATTGGTCCACTCTTTGTCCCACCATTTCTGTGCTTACCCTTCCTCTCCCCAAATCAGATAAATTTATATGCAAAACAAAGAGTACAGAAATCAAAAACAGTCACAAAATGGAATAAAGAAGGATGAAGAGGAGGAGGAGGGGATGAAAAAGAAGAGAAGAAAGAGGAGGAAGAGGAGGAGAAGGAACATTAAAAACTATAATAAAAAGCCTCTTCTGTCCATTTCTTGGAGTTCATTTTGATGAGTATCATTTTATATGATCATATGCACATAGCTATTAAGGCTTTGTGATCCTCTCCTAAGAATATCCTCCTTTGGTTTTACTATGTGTATGTTTAGATTTCTGTTTAATTAAGTATGTCCAATATAATTTTTTTTGTCTTTTACTATTCATTGGCTTTACTTGTAGATTTATAGGCACATTCTAATTATTACAAATCAGGGAAATCATGTAGCCTATGTTTCTCTTGGTCTGGCTTACTTAGCTTAATATAATTTTTTCCAAGTCTCCATTTCCTTATAAATGGGGTGATACCATTCTTTCTGATGGGAACAGAATTCCATTGTGTAAATACACCACATTTATTTTTTGGGTCCAGTCGTGGGGCCTGAAATTTGGGCTTGGGCGCTGTCCCTCAGCTCTTCAGTTCAAGGCTAGCGCTCTACCACTTGAGCCACAGCGCCACTTCCGGCTTTTTTCTTTTTGTTTATGTGGTGCTGAGGAATCGAACCCAAGGCTTCATGCATGCAAGGCAAGCACTCTACCACTGAGCTACCTTCCCAGCCCCCTACACCACATTTTTTGATCCATTAATCCACCGAGGAGCAACTGGGTTGATTCCATATCTTAGGTATGGTAAACAATGCTGCAGTGAACATGGCTTTAGTGTGAACTAGTTTGTGGTCATTTGGGTAAATGCCCAGAAGTGGGATTGATGGGTCATGAGGGAGTTCTAAGTTTACTCTTTTGAGGAACTTCCATCTGCTTTCCAGAGTGGTTGAACCAGTTTACATTCCCACCAACAGTGTAGTAGCATTCCCTTTTGGCTACATCCCCTCCAGCATCTGTTATTGTTAGTGTTCTTGATAATGGCCATTCAAACTGGGGTGAGTTAGAATCTCAATGTTGTTTTGATTTCTATTTGTTTTATGACCAGAGATGTTAAACATCTCTTCATGTGTCTATTGGCCATACTTAGGAAATAAGATATTTCATTCTTGTTTATTTTTAGTTTACTAACAAGATTTAAACATAAACTCAGTGTTGAATTTTGCCGAGTAGTTTCTACATCTGTTGAAGTGATCACATGCCCTTTCTCCCTTCATTAATGTGATAAATTTCATTTCCACATTTTGTAATGTTGAGCTAACCTTGCTTTCCTGTTACAAAATTTACAGGACTTGATTTCTACAAAATGATTGGTAATATCTACTATTGTGTAAGTTGTCATTGTTGCCTTTTATATTCAAAAGTAAAGTTCCTTCCCAATTTGGACCTTATTTTTTTTTAAGTTTTGTGGTTACTAAAATTATAAAATGTGTTGGGAGTGGACTCCCAGTTTCCCTAGCTGGGATACACCATGAACAAGAAAATGTATTTGACAGAATTTCTTTGCTCCAACTAAACATACAACATGTATGAATAATACCACAGAACTAGTGTAGGAGATGTAGCTACTCATCTAATATAAAATTATAAGTGTATTAAATATGCATAAAATTTAGCCCTTGCATTATTTACAAGGACAAATTCTTGTCATTGCTTTTAATTATTATTATTTTTCTTATTGCAATTGTAAAGGTGATGTACAGAGGGTTTACAGGTACACAAGTCAGGTAATGAGAATATTTCCTTCTGAACAGTGTCACCCCTTCCCTTATACTCTTCCAGTTTTTTTTTTTATTATTTTCAATGATACAGCAAAAGCTTCTGGAATGCCATTAGACAACTGTTACTTGGTTTTTTGAAAGTTTTACTTTTGATTGATCATCTTTCACATGAGTTCTCAGCCCTTCTCAATTTAGCTTTCCTGGCATCTGCTTCATAGATCTATGCCGCAAGATGCCTAGCATTGAAGGACATCTGTATCTCATGGCTTTTTGGCAAATTTAGAATAATTTCAGTGTAAAATTGAGAGTAGCTATCCTGAATGGAAGGTTAATCATAAATCTGGAACAGATGTTAAGTAATTTGCTGAGCAATGGTGGTGGTTATTCTTTTTTATTTATAAATCTATAGTATAGATGTAATATCCTTTATACCAAAAATAAATTGCAGTCATGCATTGCTTCCATTCTTGGTATTTTTTTCAAATGTATTCTCAGAAAATTTATATGACATTCAAGTGTGCATAAGCAATACAATTTCTGGATAGATATTTGGTGATTAACATTGGCAAGCTAGTAGGTTAATGCTATGTTCCTAAAGCTTAGGACTCACCATTTTATATTTCTATTCTAAGCTTCAGGGAGGTATCACCTTTATATGTGTATACTCAAATACAAAGAGCATTTAAACTTCAAAATGCAGAAAAACAGACCTTCTTAAGCTAAACCCTAAGATTCCTCTTTGGAGAACATACAGATGTCAAAGAGCATTATTAGAAGACCTATTAGAAGATGTTCTCCAGCATGTGTCATCAGGGGGATTGAAACAACAATAAGCTACCTACAACAGAGATTGAGCAAAACTCAGAACACAGAGAATGATGACAAGGAGGTGAAGAATCAGAAACTAGTGGGAGTGCAAAAGGGTACTGTCATGTTGAACAATGGTTTGGAAGCTTCTTGAAAAACCGAAGACATTCTTATCACACATATCTAGCAATTACAGGCCTCAGTGTTTATCTAAAATACAAACTTGTGTCCACACAGAAAACTGTACAGAGATGTTTGTAACAGCTTTTTCATAATTTCCAAAACTTAGAAGCAACCAAAGGGCCCTTCAGTAGAAAGGAACTGCTAAGTCTTCTGCAGTATAACAAAACAGTGACATATTACTGAGTGATCAAAATAAATGAGCTATCTATCTATGAAAAGACACAAGGGAACCTTAAATGAGTATTACCAAGTGGAAGAAGGGCTATGTAATATAGTGGGATCCCAATACATAACATCTACAGGAAAATCTACAGAGGAAAAAAAAAGATCAGCAATGGCCAGGGCCCAGGGGAGACTGGACCAGGAGCACAAACATGTTCATTCCCTAAATATTCACTTAAGGTGATGAGACCCATCTGCACGATACTCATATGTATGGGTGAATTTGTCCAAACAAAGCCATAAAATAAGACACATGAAGAGAGAAAGCAAACCCAGTGTAAGTTTGGTCTTTGGTCTTTGTACCGTGGGCCTAATGTTTCCTAAAAATCAAAGTCTACTGATACATGTTAACAAGGGCTGGCAAAGATGTGGGGGAATTGGGATCCTCATTCATCTTAGGTAGGAATGAAAAAGATCTGGGCACTACGGAAAACAAAGGAAGTACCTCTGACAATTAAAATCGCAGAGACTGTGCAGTCTAAGTATCTATCCAAATAATGAAATCGGTATCTCAAAACATGTGTGCTTCCAGCGTTATTCACAATAGCTCAAAATGTGACAACAAGCTACATGAAGGGGTGGGAAAAATGTGAGATATAGCAACACACACACACACACACACACACACACACACACACACACACACACACACACACAGTTTACTGGTTCTGAATCACTAATATTTTGTCAATCTCGGCATTTTCCTCTCACAGCTATCTCCAGTCCCAGTCTGTGATATCAGAGAGTGAAGATTGAACTTCTCACGTTTCTTAGCACCTTGCTGTCTGAAGATTCTGTGAAGAAACCTGAACATACTTACAATGCGGTGTTAACCTGATGAACTATAGCTTTAAAAATAAGAGACATGATTGGACGGTTTATCAAATTATCAATTGCAAAGATTAAAAAGTTTCCATTTGGTTATATTTTATTAAAAAAAGAGAAAAAAAACTGTCCTTCCATCTCACATGTTCCATGGAAGTTCTATAAAGAGGCCCCGAGGTAGAGAGCCAGGGTGACAGGTTCTGGCAGGTCAATGCTCACGTCCGCATTCTGAGATCTTCTTCTGCCTGGTCCAGAGTCCCGTCAGAGAGGCCAAGACCTGAGAGGAACCCATTCTTAATTACTGAGGGGCTCCATGGAGGAATCGTGGCTTCTACAAACTCAGACAGACAAAGAGAATTGTTATTTTTATTTTAATTAATTTGTTTTTATTGTAAAGGTGATGTACAGCGGGGTTGTAGTTATATAAGACATACAGGTAGTGAGTACATTTCCTTTTGAACGGTGCCACCTCTTCCCTAGTTTTCTCCCAGTTTTTCCCTCCCGATTCCACACCCCCAAGTTCTATGGTTTATACTCAGTGTTTGGTGAGTGTCACTGCTGGATTTGTTTGTCTTTCAGAATTCTGATTTCTAAAGCATCTTGCTCTTAAACGTAGCCAAAACATGTTTGCTTAAGCTCTTAGGGTTTTAACCATATTTACTTTTATACTTCATGTACCTTGATTGCTTATTCTAGTAGGCTGGCGAATAGTCTGTATGGCAGTTGACTATGTGTATCGACTTGCCTGGGCTGAGGGAGGACTTTCCTTAGCTTTCCTTACAGCACGTGATGTAGACGATGTTCAAGGAGAGGTTTGTGTTAGATTGAGTAGACTGAGTGAAGATCACACTCAGCCAAGGGGACTTCCAGGGCCTCAAGGGAACTAAAGGTCAGAAAAAGGGAAGACTGGCTCTTTGCTCAAGCAAGGATATGGTTGTTTTCTGGCTGGAGGGACCCCGAGCTCCTGCTTCAGGCTTGGATGCATCCAACTCTCCTGACCTCGCAGATACAGATTGCCAGGTCCCTGAGCTTTCTTAGCCCTGTGAATTATCTCGTTATCATAAATCTCTTCCTGTGCATGTCTCTCTGTGTGTCCTAATGGTTGGGTTTGTCTGGACAGCCGTTGACCAATACCATTTGTACTTCTTTGCTCCCTGTAATGAGAACCATGCCACGTCCCTGACATTTCAAGTCATATGAGCTTCTGGGTGAGGTCAGTTCACCCCCTGCTCTGCTTGCTGTGAATAAATAATGAATAATAAAAGAATCATCCAGGGTTATGATAGAAAGCCCTGGCCAATATTTGTCGTTACGGAACTCCTAATGAGTATTGTTATCTCAAGACATACGCCAATTCACCAGAGTCAGAGGGCAAATTCAATGGCATTTTGTGGCCTATTTTGTGTGAAATTTGTTTCTAAAGATTTATTATGTCCCTAGAAGACTCATTTTTGTTTTATGGTGACTTTATTTTAAACAGCTTTTTTTCTCATGGATTTTATTGCATATTAAATCCTTCCTACTAGAAACTAGTTCTGGTTATTCGTCACTGGGGAGATGTTTGCTGGCACAGGGAAGAAAAGAAGAGGAAAAGAAATACGTGTTACTTCAAATGCAAATAGTACCAAGAATAAGGTCCATCAGTGGGGGTAGACACATAGAAAAAAGGCAAAAGAAAGCATAATTTTCTTTTCATAGTTGAAGTGTCAACAATGACTTTTATGAAACCTATTATGCCAATGCTTTTCTCTGTTCTTTTGGTGTAAATTGTTTTCTTCGCAAGAAGTTAAAACACAGTGTTAAAAACTATCGGATTGAAGAAACATTTCCAAAGCTTGGGAGGAACAACAAGAAATGTGAATACTTAACATTAGCATACTTAAGCTACATTGTTTATCAAAAATTTTAAAACAATTTTTCTTACTCTTTGCTATGTCAAACTTGTATTAATTAACCACACAGAGTTTATATAATATTGTGACAAAATCTGTGATTTATATATCCTAATGCTGTATCAGTTCCAAATCTGATTATTGTTTGGCTTTTATAATCTTTGGAATTAAAAAAAATCCACCTCCATCTTAAATCTTATAGAATATGGAAGTGCTCTATGGTTTGTATCTTGAAAGGCCTTTCTGTTGTAGGCTTGGTCCCAAGGTGGTGCTATGGGGAACAATAGAACCTGCTAGAAGTGAGAGCTAGTGGAAAGTCCCTCTGTCACTGAGAGGTTTGTGGCTTTACTGGTTTGGAGATATTGGCCTCCTGTTTCTCTTTCTTCTTTTCAGCCATGAGGTGAACAGCTTTGGGTCATCACATGCTGCCCTCCACAGGCCCAAAGCCCAGGAGTCATAGACCAGAACTTCCAACACGGAATCAGAACTACGCTTTTCTCTTTATAAATTGTTTATATCATTTAGTAATAGTGACGAAACCGACTACCACTTAAGTTCATTTGGTTAGATGGAATTTGAAAGAGCAGAGTGTCTTTCAAATAATGCTTTCCTTAATATTTTAAAGTAAAAATATTGGTGTTAATCATCCATACCATTCTTTTCTTTCTTTCTTTTTTTTTTTTTTTGAGTCCGGTTGTGGGGCCTGAACTCTGGGCCTGGGTGCTGTCCCTCAGCTCTTCAGCTCAAGGCTAGTACTCTACCACTTGAGCCACAGCGCCACTTCCGGCTTTTTTCTTATGTGGTGCTGAGGAATCGAACCCAGGTCCTCGAGCATGCAAGGCAAGTGCTCTACCACTGAGCTACCTTCCCTATGACTGTGCTATACAACTCTGAAGGAAAGTAACTCAATATACAAGAAGACATCTGCATACTAGTATTTAATGTGGCTATGATAATAGCTCAACTGCGGAATCAGCTGAGGTTGTATGTACAACATACAATGAATGTAAATGTATGTGTGTGTACTGCTATTATCTATATATATTGGATGGTATTGGATGGTATATATATATATATTATATATATATATATATATATATAGTACACAGATGTATGCCACCATGTATAACATGGAATATTATTGATACACAAACAAAATTAATAGTATTTCATTTACAAGAAAGTGATTTGAGCTGAAAGTTATCACGCTGCGCAAGGTAAGCCAAACCTACATTTTAAGTATGCACTTAAAATGCTGTTCCTCTGCTATTGCTGATGGTGAAGGTAATCAGAGATGAATCAAAAGGCTGCTGTTTAGAAGGGGTTGAACAGGAATGAGGAGCAGGAGTAAGGAGAGATATTGAGGAATGAAGAGGATAAAGTTTGGTGTGTGTGTGTGTGTGTGTGTGTGTGTGTGTGTGTGTGTAGCACAATGAAATCCCAAAGGGAAGAATGGAAACATAATGGGACTACAATGTAGGGGTGAGGTGGTTTAAAGTACATGTATACATCCGTAAAGTATCACAATGAAACCCCTTAATTAGAATATATATATATATATAAGTATATATATATATATGTATATATGTATATGTTCATTATGGCATAAAAGACAAAGAACAACATCACCAGGTGACAGATCCCCCTATCTAAACTCTGGGAATTTCCTGATGGACACTATACTAGTGCTCTCTTGGTCTACTAGTAGCTTCTCAGTGCAACCAAACTGACAATCCAGACAAATCGCACACGTGACCTCAGTCCGTATGTGCACATACACAAATGCACATTGCAGGGTGTAGCTTTCAATTTCTGTGAATAAAACCGGAATCAGACTACAGAAAAATAAAAAAAGGCCACCCAAACTCCGCCTTGCGACGTCTCTGGAGTCGCGTGAGGGCTGTGTCTTCCTCTCTGACGCTGCCCGGCTCCCACGGTGGGTCTTCGTGGCTCCTTCAATCTGTCCATCTTGAGAAAGCTTGTCAAAGCAATCATGGAAGAGGAATGTTTTTCAGAAGGAAAATCAAGGCGAGTACTCTAATGAAATGAACAAGCAGAAAAGGTACTTTTATGTTTTACTTTCTGCGAGCGTTACATTTGAACATTATTATTGATTTTTTTCCTTTGAGGAATGTTGTGATGAATTGAACGATTAAAGAAAGTCTTTTCAGTTTGGGCTGTTTCCTCCTGATAATCAGAATCAAAATTACATTCCACAATAACAAGATTTCAAGTAATGGATTTTTCCCTTAACAATTTGTAGAGATTTTTCTTTTACTTTCTTTCCTTTCTTTTGTTTAGTGGGAAAAAAAAAATCTCACCTAACAACTCTGAAATAATGAGGCAAGGTAGAAGAACAATAGCAAAGAGTTTACCTCATCCTCAGCATGCCCTGTGCCACGGCGCATCTCGCCATCAACTGTTATTATCTCTGCTTTTTGGAGGAAAAAATTCGTCTCAAGGGAATGAGCGAGCCTCAATGCCAACCTTCCTGTGAGTGATTTTTCTCTTTTTTTTGGGGGGGGGGGTAATAACAAAATCATAGAGAAAAATGTTTTAAAGTATCCATATCGATGAAATGCAATACTTAGGAATGTTTATTGAATACCCACTGAGTTTGGAGAGGAGAAAATGCCCATGAAACCAGAAGAGTTGAAGCATGAGATAAAGGGGTGAATGGACCACTACCCCACAGGGTCTGAGGCTTAGGTGAGGCCGTTGTTCACTTGAGCGGTCTGTGACTGAGGGTCACAGAGAATAACGGCAGTTTCATCCTCACCGAACCCATGTGAAATTAATAATAGACATTACCGTGAAATGTGAGACACAGGTAGGGCAGTATGAAGATGGGAAAATAGGTTCTGCTTGCTCAATCTTCTTAAGCAACTTAAGGTACTTGACTGGACCTCAAGGCCTTGTCCACTAAACCGAATTCTAACAAGGACACTCGACTTGGGTTATGGAGCGTGGTGGCAATCAAATAAGATAAATGGACACAAAAGGAACCTGGATTCTTTAAATCCTAATTTTACCCTAAAGGTTAATTTCTTTCTAAATTCTGCCATGAAATCAGCCTCATCAAGAACAGTCTCTAAACAGTAGAAAAGATGGAAGAAAATGTGAATTTTTTTCTAGTTGGCATTTATTCTAATAGAAAGTCGGCATCTGAGATCTCGCAGTTTAAAGACCACATTAGATATAATACCCTTTTTCAAACCTCATTCAAATCCTGGAACAGCTCAGAGATGCATTAGAGTCTTAGTCCGATTTTCTGTTATTAGGAGAATAGGCTTTCCTACCATGCATGGAGATGAGTTCACAAATGATGGCTAGTGCCTTGTACCCAGACCCATCTGGCTGTGACCTCCGTCGCACAGAGCGCTGTTAGAGAGGTCTTGTCATATCTGTCCTGCACTGCACGATCCAAGCCTCTTAGAGGAGGAAGTGAACGAGCTTTTCATCTGATGTTAGTGGAGAGGAGGCCCTGGCACATGTGCTGTCTTGAGGAAGATTGTTAGACTGTTGACTCCTAATTACTAATGAGATTAGCCACTAAAATGACATACTTCCAATTACAAAGACTTCTATTGTTAATCCTTTGCCATGCTATATCTGTCTGAGGAGGGAATCAAGTGACCAGGGTTTTGATGTTGATTTAGTGTAGGTGAAGGAACAGCCTCAGTGTCATCATTGTGGAGATGACACATCCTATATTGAAACTTCGTACAGTTTTTACTGCTGGACTCAGAGGTAGTATTTTGTCCACTGTGTAAATGGCAAACTTTAAGTCATCGACATCACTAGTATATTGGTGACCAAGATGGAAATAAGGAGTGACTTACTCCGAGCGCCTATTTTCATTACCGAAAATGTTTTTCTCACTGAGACTTCCATGTCATTTTCTGGCTTCTCATTATTCCACGGTGGGATGGAATCTGTATTGTCCTTGAGAGTCTGTTTTCACTGAAGCTGCTCCTGTGGCAGGGTGTGGTGCTCATGGGGGAGGAGGAGGTGGTGTGGCTGTGCCAGTGCATGGCAGAGACAAAGAGCGGAGCCCTGCTGCAGCCATGCTCCCCACACGTGTGCAGCCGGCACCCTCCAGACGATCTTCATGAGCTACTTTCCCTGTGCTTGCACCAACGCTCTTTACACTAGGTATACCACCATGGATGCTACACGGATGGACTCTGAAGTGGATTGATTTACCTTATCAAAAGATCAGCTCCATTCCAACCATTTTCCCCTGGAGAGTTCTCCCCGTACACCTAACCCAAGGCATTTCCAAACTCAATGTTTCTAATCATATCATTTCTCCTCGGCCTTTACGATATTTGCTCTTCACACTCCTTTGGAACCATGTCATAAAGGGATTTTAGTAACTCCATTTCCTGTCGTTCATTTCATTGATTCTCCTTCTCCAGTCAGATAAGGACCTAACAATATCAGAAGGCTGTGATTTTTTAAAGAAGTCTTTTACAGCTAACTCAATGCTATTTTCTGGAGGATGCCTCGGTGCACATTTCAGAACCTTTCAGGCTTTTCCCAAAGCAGCTTCCCTCGTTCAGCTCATGTGTTGTGAATGCCATAGACACATAATTCAGAAGTAAAAAGAAAGCGGCCTTCATGACAGACAAAGGTCATAGACTGTAGTCCCTGCAAACAATGACACCATTAAATGATTTACCTTCACTTTCTTTGCTGTAGTTTTCTTATGATCAAATTCATTGTAATTTGAGGGTGAAGTTGGGGAGGGAGGTAAGAGTGAGTGGGCAATCACTGACACCATGGAAGATCTGCGTGTGGGGCCCGGGCCTCGGGCTGGCTTCTGTAACTCTTGGCTGTGTGAATGCGGGAAGGCACAGAATGCGTCTCAGTCCCCGGCCTCCATGTTATCTGTGAATAGGTGACCACAGTGGGTGTTTGTTAGTGAGCAAGGGTGCTCACATGGTGCTCATGTGATCAGCACTTCCGCCCCTGGTTTTGTTACATTATATCTGAGAGAAACTGTGATGAAGAAGCTTTATGAAAATTAAATGCATTACAAGCAGAGCTAGCTTGCTGTCATTATAATCACACGTTCAGCCACACGTGATAATAGCCATGGCCTGCAATGCACATTGGGCCCTTCTTTCAAGTCCCTTTCCTTTCTGACTCTTGTCTTTCAGAAGAGCACTGTGGGAAGTGGTTGTGTCACAGGTCCTCTTTGGCAACAAGACAGGTGCCAAGCAGGACATGTTTGTTAGGGGTGACTCATTGTCTTAACCCTTCATTCTAGCTTAATCAAATAAGCATCCGGATCAGCTTCTCTTCTTAGGCTATTGATTCCTAAACGCTGATCTGAAAAACCAACACTGAGTTATTAAGAACTAAGTACATGCGCCACTGATGTGGTGGGCAAGGCACTGTGGGCTTACCCCATTCACATCTGTAATTACAATTGCATACCGATCACACAGGCCAAAGTGTCAGCCCCAAAGCTGAGGCGGAAGGCAGTTAAAATGGAAAGCTAAATTGGAAAGGGGAATATTTACTTCTTCAATTATTAGGGAAATCAGACCTTTCCAACTCTGAAGAAAATCTCATTACTGATATTGAAGTTGTTGGTGTGGGAGGTGGGAGAGAATTCCCTTGTTAGGGTTGAGAAAGTTTGCCATAGATGTGGGATGAAATGTGTCCGACCTACAGAGAGTGTGAATGAACTTCACGTTACTCACTCAGTCATCTAATTCACAGTCCACTGAGCTTCTCATGATCAAGAGTGAAGGAAAGCCTTCATCATAATTGTTCTAGGATGAATGAAATAATGGTTGGACAGACTGACCAGACAGAACCAATATGTTTTAAAATTCAAGTGTTACAAATGAGCGGCAAAATGCCAATAAATAGTTAAACATCTGGCCAGAGTTCAGAGGAATCCTAGTCTCCAGAACCTTCCAGAACCAGGGATGTCTCATGCACCTGAGGGAAAGTGACTGCATGCCTAGGAAATTGTTTTAACTTCCCTTTCTGGTGATTTCTCCCTGAAGATGACTCACTGGAGTTTGGGAATCTGTGGGTAGAAATAGAATGTGCATGAAGTTTAAATAATTTGGTAGGTTGCTATAAAAATAGTGATTAGGGGCTGGGAAGGTGGCTCAGTGGTAAAGTGCTTGCCTTGCGTGCATGAGGCCCTGAGTTTGATTCCTCAGCACCACGTAAGCGCTAGCCTTGAGCTGAAGAACTGAGGGACAGCGCCCAGGCCGCCCAGAGTTCAGGCCCTATGACAGACAAAAAGAAAAAGTAGTGACATATATATATATATATATATATATATATATATATATATATATATAGAGAGAGAGAGAGAGAGAGAGAGAGAGAGAGAGAGAGAGAGAGAGAAAGAGAGAGAGAGAGACAGAGAGACAGAGAGACAGAGAGACAGAGAGACAGAGAGAGAGAGAGAGAGAGGGGGGGGGTAGCTCATACAGAACAGGTTCTTAGTCTCCTGATCCAGTTCACTGAGTGGTCCTGGACAGCATGAAGGTCTTCATGGCTTTTGTCCTCAGAAAAGGGAAGAGTAGGGAAAGGGGTTTGTTTTAAATTGAAGACCAAGGTTGGACAACTCAGAGGATTTTAGGGTAGATCTTCCTATGGGAATGAGGGTAAACAGAGGTGAGCAAAGACAGTGAGCAATCCCTCTGCACTGTGGTTTCATTAACGCCCCAACGTGGCCTCCAGCCCAGAGGGCACAGTTATTAAGGAAACCTGGCAATGCTATTTGAGCTGCTCCCAGAGGCGGGCTCAGGCCCAATGTACTATTGATCATGACTCGAAAAAAGCAGTTTCTTTTATACTCTGCCCATTTCTTTTAGGTTGTAGTTAATTACCTTAGAAATTTTCCATTTAAATTATTTTCTTAAAAATAATGACCCCTTATGGAGGGTAAGGTAGGACCTTTAAAAAAAAAATAAAGAAAATGTGAAGAGAGATCTAATTAAAGCCAGGGCAGAGTTTTGTCTTTCTAGCAGTGTTTCTGGCGTGCCACCAGAGCCTGATAAAGAGTGGCATTATTTTTATTATTACTAGAATTATTCTTTCGATTCTTTCCTATTTCTAACTGAATCCTAAGGCTGCCTGTGACTTTTCCAAAATTTATTTTTCTGGTCTTAATTTCTCCAGGCTCCAAACTTATGTGGCCATCCACTTATGTAATATCTCTAAGGACATGTTTAGTAAGATTGCATATGCTCCTAGAGTCAACATACTGGACTTTTCATCCTAAAACTTTTCTTCTCAGGGCATTTGTCATGCAATCATTTATCCAGTTTTCCTGGGATGTGCTATCTACACAATATTGTTATAAATGTACAGATGTAGACAGACAGCAGCCTATGTAATTCCTGGATTGTAGGATACAGAAAGCAAACAGATACATACCACAATGCCAAAAGAGAGGTGATTCTGCTGAAGGAACATGAAGACACAAAAAGGTTTTAGGGTGAACACATCATACAAAAGTCTTTCCTTAAATTACACAATGGTTGCCTAGAGCTCAGAGGAAAAATTATTCACAATTTTTACAGTTTTAAAGCAATTGTTCTCCAACTTTCCCAGTTTATAATTCTCAATCCTAGGAGTCCTCACAGGATACTTTCTTCCAACTGTTCTTTTGGATTTTCCTTGACTCTACCTCACTTCCTTCCCTCCTTCCAGTTTCTTAGTCTAAAACAGTGGGCTGTTTCTTCACATGATTGTTTCTTTTATTGTCCAAGTCTTAGTTCAAGTGCCATGTGCGAAGAACAGTATTCCTGCCTCTTTCTCTCTCTCTTTCTCTCAAAAGTTCCCTGTCTCCTGTTACTCACAGTTTCCTATCTCCTTCTCCTTCAGAGCACCCATCACTACCGAAGACACCATCTTCGGTTGCATGCCTGCAGTGTGCTAGCTTTTGCTTTGACGTAGGCACCATAAGCAGGTATAATGACATAGCACCTGCTATTTCGTTAGTGCTTAGATCAGCTCTTGGCAGATTTCCTTGACAAGTTAACAGTCATTGAGAAAATGAACACATTGCTTCTTTTTAAAATTTGGTGAAACCAAGTTCTAGTAGCTCATGCCTGTATTCCTAGCTAAGCAGGAACCTGAGATCAGGAGAGCCGATGCAGAAAAGTCTGAGCTTCCGTATACCATATATGGATAAAAAGCCAAAAGCCAGGCTGCAGGTCTGGTTCTAGGGGTAGAATATCAGTTGAATAAACCAGATAAGCAAACACAAGGCCCTGACTTTGAACCCTAATATAGGAAAAAAAAAACCTCAGGGAAAGTAAAGAAAGCAAAATCAAAACCCTCTGAGTTTCAAAAAAGTGGAATATCATTTTCTATTTGTTAGAAATGTTGACTCATTATAGCATTATAGCATATATTCACAATCGAGTTCGATGCTTCCATCAGAAAGAATGCCATTGCTCCATTAATAAGGAAATGGAAAGATTTGGGGAAAATATAGTAAAGGAAGCAAGCTAGCCCCAAAGAAACACAGGCTGCATGGTTTCCCTCATTTGTAGTAACTAGACTATGTCTATGATATTCATAACAGGGGATCTCCATAGCCCAATTGCTAGGTGCATAAGACCATATATAATGAAGCGTGTCAACATGAACCCCAAGAATTGGAAACAAGAGGTTCTTATTCTGTCCAGTATGCAGTTATTTCTTTTTGTCCTCTGCTTTAGTTTTCTGTACCCTTTGTCTTATATATAACTTTATCTGATCTGAGGCAGGGAAAGGGAATCACAGAAAGAGCAGGACAAAGGATGATCCAATGCAACAATGATACTCACTTGACACTATGCTGGAAATGAACTTTACAACTTGGGAGGGGGTAGTAGGGAATGGTAAGCAGGAGAAAATGAGGGAGGGGGTAACAGTGTTTAAAAAGAAACTTACTCGTTACCTTACTTACATAACTGTAACCCCCTGTTTATCACCTTTACAATAGCGATATATAAAAAAAGAAATGTTGACTCATTTATATGGCAGTGCCTTAACTAGAACAAATTAAATTTAGTTGGTGCTCAACTTGTACTACCCAATTGTAGTTAGGAAAGTTACCTGGAACATTCTTTAGGTTATAATGTATTAGGTTAAGGCATAGCAGCTCTCTAATTCAGATGTCATCTTAGACACAATACTTGAAAGCTGGAGTTATGATACAAATAGCTGGAAAAGTCTAGCAAATTGTATTATATTGTGAAAACTTCCAATGTAAACACACATTTTAAACACAGTCAGCTACTTCCTTGTATTTATTTATTTGTCAGTTTTGGAAATTTTTATTTTGTATTCTTTTCTTTAGATTTTTAAAATTTTATGATAAAGTTGATATACAGAGGGGTTACAGTTACATGAGTCAGGTAATGAGTACATTTCCTGTTGAGCAGTGTCTTTCCCTCCCAAATTCTCTCCCAGGTTTCCCTTCCAACCCCCCTCTTCTCCCAAGCTGTAAAGTTCATTTCCAACATAGTGTCTGGTGGGTTTCACTGCTGAATTGTTTCACCCTTTTTTCCCACCATTTCTGTGATTCCCCGTCCCCTCCTCCAAATCAGAAAAACTTATCTACAAGACAAAGGTACAGAAATCAAAAACAGTGACAGAAGGAAATAAACCAAAGAAAAAAGGAAAGAAGAAAAAATGCCGACAGTAGAATAAAAACCTCTTGTTTCCCTTATGGCAACGAACTTACTACTTACTTTTAAAATGAAAACATGAGAAGACAATGAAAAAAGAAAGGGATTTTTTAAAATAAAAAGAACCTCTGTTTGTAGTAAAAATTGTGCCATTATCTTACAAGGGCTACTGGTTATTTCCACGAGTATGCTTTATGCATTAATATAAATTGTAGAAGACACTACACACTTTTTTGCCCACATTTTTAATTTGAATATCCATTTAGACCAAACAGAAGGCCAATCCATATAAATGGCAAAAATTAAATAAATGTACAGAGTTGTATTAACTCCTAAAAATACACCTCACCACGCCATTGGAAAGAAATCCCCCCCCCCCCCCGTGGTGATCTGACCAATCAGCAGTCAGTGAGGCCGCCTTTCTCTGATAAATTGTGAGTTATGTCTCCATGCTTGGTGGCTCGGGGTTCTGTTTATGAGGGGTTGTGGGTTGCTTGGTCTGTGGCAGGCAGTGGGGGCCCTCTCTTGGTGTGTGCCGACGTCATGGTTGCTGGGCTATCAGCACCATCCCTCTGTGTGTCTGGGTTCAGAACTTCTTGGTGGAATATTCTAGTCTGTAGTTAAGAGATGAAGCAAGGATTAGCCAGAGAGACGATTCATGCTTTTGGACCCAGGTGAAGTCTCCTTGTTCTTCTAAAGCATATTTGAAGATCATCTTATGCACAAGGCTTGTTGCCTCCTCCTTTCGGGGAGGAATGGACATTCGTCTTTATAAGACTACCACGCTCCACTCCGCACAGGGTCAGCCCGGGGGCTGGAGTTCTTTCCAGATTGTCCTTCAGAGGACACCCGACCTAGTGTGGATCATTTGCATTGCCAAGGTTTGAACTTATAGGCAAGAGAGAACGCCTTTCTTCCCTTCCCTGCTGGCGGCTTATGTCGTGTAGACGTTGTACCCTTGTTGTGTGAGAGTGACTGCCAAGATCCTCCTGCCCAACAACCTCGCGCTGGTCTCAGTGCTGAGCTACATCCCCAGCCAGCATCCCGAGAAGGTTTTGCACCCCTGAGGCAAACCCTTCCCCTCCAGGCACCTCTCACCAGGCCAGGAGCCCTGATGCCTACCGGCATGCACACGGTGACCCCACTGGCTGTTAGATGGGAGTCTGGCTATCTCCTGTCAGCCGCCCACGGGTAAGCGCCAGTCTAGTTCTGTCTAGGAATGGGCTGCCTTCTCAGAGTCCTGAGCCTCTCCAAGGGGATATTACTTAAACTGTCCGTTGGAGAGCCAGCTAATTTTCATCTTCTTCACTCCAACCTCTCCCTGGGATCTAGGCTCTGCATTTCTACGCCCCTTCCCCCACATTTCTAACCCAGGTTTGCATTCTAGTATTTCTCCTCCCCTTTGTCTCCTGCCTCGTCTTGCTTCTCCAACTCTGTTTCTGCAGCTGTCATGGGCTGCTCTCTTGTTTTCAGGGCTCACGAGGAATGAAGTGCATTTAAGCGACTGAGCTGACTTGGTTTCCCAAAAGGAAGTTCAGTTCTTCTGATTGGGAGGCAGTATAATCCAGTGGAATTAAAGTTCAAATGGCAGTCAGACATTATTCATACTCAGGTGAGAATGGAAAAAGAAGTCTGCCTACTTAAAATACTCAGAAGGTAAAAGAGGTGTCATTTTAGAAGCATTAAGCTCTTATTAATAAGTGTCTAATATTCGTTCATAATTACATCTCTGGAGATGAGCATTCGATGATAACTTTAATATAGACAGAACAGATAGAAGGGGTTATAAATCTAACATTCCAAAATGTGCAACACAATGAAGGCAGTTATAAATTGGCTAATGTATTTTTGTTATAATTCCTAAAAGAAAGTATCTAATTCAAAGTGCCCAATTCCTATTAAAGAAGATTTTAATATGGATATTATACTTCATTGTAAGCTATTCACTAGAAATTTACTGCGTGTGATAAAATTGAAATCCTAGACTACAGAGATAATCTTTGCAAATGAAGATGTGTAGGCTTGGACACTTTGTTAAAATTTTAAAAGATATAAACTAGTCGTGGTCAAAATGATGTAAAAAATCCAGGCCTGTCAAAAATGTTTTTTTTATAACCAAACAGGGCCATAGACTCTGTCTGTAGGAGCTTCACAGGAACATAAGCTGGAATCGAAGCGCTTGGCCCTGGGGTTACTATTGACACACAGGGTGGGTGGCATGAGAGTCCTAGGACAGACTAGAGAGACTAGAACATCATCTCTGTAATGGTCCAGATATATGAAGCTTCCCTACAACAGCTAGCAGAAGGTGGCTTGCAGGATCTATGGTAGAACACCATTAATTCAGTTGTGGTGCTGAGCACTTAGCTATGGGCATTTGATTTTGGGCATGCTCGTGGGCAGGATCTGAGGGAAGAAGTGCCTAGGCTTTGTTGTACTTTTAAGGGAAAAATGGCGGCTCTCCCGGAACCTTAACTTAAAGAGTGTGTGTGGGAAGAAGCGGACGTGGCCAGGTCTGAGTAGGAATCCCCTGTGTGCCAGCCTGGTGAGGATGGCGTTCAGGGTGGCTTCCTCTCCCTTCTGTATGCGGATGGTGACTTTCTTTCTTCACTGTCAGTTCTTGTCATCAGCACTTCAGCTAGAGATGAAGGAGAGGAAACTGGCAGCCTTTTTCCACATTGCACTTTTTCTCCATTGTCTAGGATCCAAGTCCTTGAGACAATTTCATTTAATTGACTCCTCAGAGCCCTAGGTCTGCATTTATAGCTGGCCAGCCCCCCACCCTGGTCAGTGAGGTAAAGATGTTCTTTCTTAGTGCCTTGTCCTTTTTCATCCCTACCCTTCCACTTAACTAATTATGCAGAAGGCGGCGTAATTGGAGAATGAGTTGAACTTTATTGGATGTGGCAAGCACATGTATAATTTTAGAATACACTATCTTAGATGATAGACAGTTCATCCTGGAGCCAGAAGGAACTGAAAACCATTGGCAACTAAGACTATCAATTGGAAGCAGATAGAGGACAAATGGAGGTGAAATTAGCTTCTTGCTAATACCATAGATCCAAGTACCTAGCATGTGGAGTCTGGGTAACTTTGGAATGAACTCTGCTTGGGATGTGAGTTCCTGAGCTATCTGCCTGCATGGGATCTCATGCTCACAGTTTTGTGATGGTAACCTTCTTATCGCGTATATAATTTAGGCACTTACCTATCTTATGGCCAATGCTACAGGCATATTTAACCAAAACTGTTCATTCGCGTATTGCTTCTAGTAAATCACATCGTAGGACTAGTTAAGTGAATAAAAAGAAAGTGGACTAGTTAAACGAATGAAAAGAAAGTAAGAGAAACACGGACCATTTGCTTTTAAATTACAAACTTTCCAGAATATTCTATCACAGCTGGATTTCATCTGAATGCAGATCATGAGTCAGTACACTTGCCCCAGCCCACCCCACCTCAGCTGCCTTGAGAGCTGGATCCTGCCACCACTGTTTGTGTCTGGTGGCTTTACACCAGCTGGGGCTCCTGGAGCTGGTCTGTCTGGTCTCCTACACCTCTAGAAGACACTGGAGATCCTAACAGCTGCCCTAACCCTGAGAGGAAGCTGGGCCAGGGCCAGGAGGATGTCAAAGGTAGCAGCTCAGAATAGCCGTCCATATGCACGTGACAGGAAGATGGTACATCCAGCTCTTGGGGCAATCTGGAAATCAGCCAGGTGCTGGGTGGAGAAGTTTAAGGCATTGGGAAAATGATTCTTACTTTTATGAGATGTATATCGTATGTCTTAAGACTGTTCTACTTGTGTTTGCAAGGCAAAGAACATGTCAGTGAATACAACCGGAAGGCGTGTGATTTGTGGGCCAGCTGAGCAGAGCTCACTGGCCTCATAGCTACCCAGGATGACTGCTGCCTTCTTTCTCATTCTGTGTCTTCTCACTGTGACCTACATCGCGATGCTTTCTTTTATTTTCCAGATCATTGCCCTGGAAATATACTCCAATTTGTATACCTAAAATGTAGCCCTCAAACATTCTAGATCTCTAGTCTAGATAGTCAAGATAGTCTTTACAAAAGGTTCCCTGTTCACCTCGCATAAAGAAATTGCACCCGAGCACAGGGAAAGGTATCTCTTGTGTGTTGCTCATGGCTCTAACTCATCTAGCTCTGGGCCATGCAAAGTCCAAATTTCACTTCATTTAAAGAAATCCAGTCCTTGGAATCACCCCATCTCTCACGGTACCCGCTGGTGACCTGAGGCTAAAAGCCCCTTGAAATACGGCACTATGCTGCACATATGAGGTGCACATTAGACTGAAAGACTTACCTCAAAAAATAATCAAAAATCTCTCACGAATAATTTGTACATTGATTGCATGTTGAATGATAATATACTGGATACACTAGGTTAAATAAAATGGGTTACTGAAATTTTCCTTCTTTCCTTTGGCTTTTCATTATATCTACATTATATAGAGATATGTAATATATAGGTATATATCTATATAGATATGTATCTTTATATATCTATATCTATATCTTATATATATTATATACTCAGTTTCTGGAAAAGTGAAGATTACATTGGTGGCTTGTGTGATATAGGATTGGACAGCACCACTATAAATGACATATTAAATCTCTTCGGGGAAGTCATAACATGCTGCTAAATGAATAGTTTATAGCAGCAAGAACTTTAGAAAAACTCATATCCATCCTAAAAAAAAATTGACATTTTAAAAGTCAGCACTGACTACCGTTTGCAATTAGCTAACAGTACACTCCCATAGAAGGTAGGCTGGGAGTTAGCAGGGGCTGAGATCAGTAGAAAAAAGGCTGTACGGAAGCAAAGCCATCTGTTACATTCTAGGTGAATTGACAGGATGGCTTAATTTGGGTGGTGTAAAAAGAATTCATCAAAAGGCTTACTAGTTACAGACACCCAACAGAGAAAAGCAGATGGTGTTCTTACAGAAAATGCATAGGTTTGGGGCCGAGTTAATTTCAGTTCTCCATCGTTGAGATGATTGTCAGAAATAAAGCTAATAACTTGGATTATCACAGCCATCATCCACATCAACAAACCCTAAGTCACACCAAGTGAGAAGAAATGAAGCAAAGGATGGAAGCTGCTTTTCTAGGAAACTTTTCATTAGCTACAACTGATATAGTCCCTTCAGTCTCATTATCACCATTTCCCCCCAAATCCTCTTACGGCCAATCCTGGTTGAATAGTAGGAAAAATGGGGGTCATCATTAGGAATTTTAAAGTTGAAACTTTTCATGCCTGTTTACTATTCCCAAGAGAATGGGAATGTCATCTCCTAAGAGGAAAGGCCACCTGATAGCCACGGAGAAGGGATGGTTTTGAAAGCGTTGAACAAGAACAAAAGTTATCATGATTTTTTAAAAAATGCGTTAACTCTTACTTTTATGTGATGGAAGTTTTCTTCCCTTCAATATTTTCCTTCACTTTAAATATACAGCTGGGAGAATCTGGAAGATTTGTGTAACCACCACTACAATCAAGGCAAAGCATACTTCTGTCACAATTAAAATTCCCTGCGACCTTTTGCAAACAAGTGCTTTCACTCCATCCAGGGCCACTGGCAATCTGATTTACAGATTCATTTAAAATTAACAATTTAAAATTCAGTTCGCTTTCTCTGGAACGTCATGTAAAGGGAACCATGCACTTCACTGGTGTCTAGTTTCTACAGATTCACCCATGCTGGGCATGAATCAGTGGTGCCTTTTTTGTTGCAGGATTATATTCTATTGTCTGGTATACTATTTTCAAAAATATATTTGTGATAGACACTGTATTTTTTGTTGTTTGCGGCTATTATAGATAAAACTTCTGTTTTACACAAAAGTTTTGTGTAAAAGTAAACTTTCAAGCCATTTGGGTAAATACTGAGGTCCATAATGGGTTGGGTTGCCTGTGAGATCATGTCTATGTCTGTTAGAAAACAGCTCACCATCTCCCACAGTGGCTGTGCTGTGCTGAACTTCTACCTATGGGGATCAAGAGTTCTTGTTGCTCTACGTCCTTGTCAGCACTTGCTGATGTCAGGGTTTTGCTTGTGTTTAAGCTCTTCTAATAGATGAATAGTGATAGGACATTGTTTTCTTTCTTTCATTGTTTTTCTTTTTATAGTGCTTGGATGGAACCTGGGCCCCATGCATTCTACCACTGAATTTTATCCCTAACTTTCTTCTTGTTGTTTTTATGTTATGTTATGTTATTTTATTTTATTGTAAAGGTGATGTACAGAGGGTTACAGTTATATAAGTAAGGTAATGAGTACATTTCTTTTTGAACAGCGTTACCTCCTCCCTTATTTTCTCCACCTTCCCTCCCACCCGCCCCCCACAAATTATAAGGTTCATTTCCAACATAGTGTCTTGCGAGTTTCGCTGTTGTATTGGTTCAACCTTGGTTCCACCATTTCTGTGATCCCCCTTGTTTTAACATGCAAAACCTTTAACTGGAAAAGATGTTGAGAATCTTTTCATATGATTTACAATCTGTATATCTGCTTGGCTAAGTATCTGTGTAGACGCTTTCCCTCCTTTTCACTTGGATGTGTTCCTTTCTTATTGTTCATTTTAAGAGCGTTTGCATATTTTGAATTTTGCATTGTTTTGACAACTTGTTCTTTTGCAGTTGGTCTTTTTTTGCTTCTTTTTTAAAACAAATGCATCGATTGTTATTGCAAAGGTGATATGTAGAGGGCTGTAGTTATATACGTCAGGTAAAGAGTAACTTTTTGAACACTGGCAGTTGGTCTTTTATTCTCTTAATAGTATATTTTATAAAGTAGAAGCCTTTGAGGATTTGTTGTTTGGGAATTTAGTTTTTTGAATTCTAAGTATATCTTAAATATGAGGCTCTTGTCTGTTGTATAGCTAGTGAAGATCTTCTCCCAATCCATGGGCTTTCTATTGATCTATAAATGCCCTAAAGACTTAAAGAGAGACTTCTCTGAAGAAGAAATAAGAATGGCCAATAGACTCATGAAGAAATGTTCAACTTCTCTGGTCATAAAAGAAATGCAAATCAAAACAACATTGAGATTCTACCTCACCCTCACGCTAGTTAGAATGGCTATAATCAAGAAATCTAATAACAGATGCTGGAGGGGATGTGGCCAAAAGGGAAACCTACTGCATGTTGGTAGGAGTGTAAATTTGTTCAACCACTTTGGAAAGCAGTATGGAGGTTCCTCAAAAGACTTCACATAGAGCTCCACTATGACTTAGCAATCCCACTTTTGGGTATTTACCCAATGATCACAAACAAGGCCATACTAAAGCTAATAGCACAACTATGTTTATCACAGCATTTTTCACCATAGCTAAGATATGGAACCAACCCAGATATCCCTCAGTAGATGAATGGATCAAGAAAATGTGACACATACACACACACACACACACACACACACACACACACACACACACACACACACACACACACACACACACACACTGGAATTCCATGCCTCCAATCAGAAAAAATGGCATTGCCCCATTTGTTAGGAAATGGAAAGACTTGGAAAAAATTATATTAAGTGAAGTAAGCCAGACCCAAAGAAACATAGGTCCCATGGTTTCCCTTATTTGCAATAACTAGTATATATGTCTAGGCTAATCTTACCCGACAAGCAGAAAAGGTCAAAAGCTATGTACATATGACCATATAAGATGATGCTAAGTGAAATGAAAGTCAACAGATTTTATTTTTGTTACTGTTATTTTTAATATACTATGTGATTTTTTGTTTCTTTTGAATGCTCTTCCCCCATGGTATAACCCCTGTTGTTACTATATTTGAATCTGGTGCTCTGTATCTTGTATATAGATTTTTCTAGTTTGGGGAGGGAGGGGAAATAATAAAATGCTGAAATAAGGATACAGGTTGACCCACTGAAACAATGAGATGTACAAGACACTATGTTGAAATGAACTTTTCAACTTCAGTGAGAGGGAGGAGTTGGGGAGGGAAGGGAAGGAGAAGGTAACAATGCTCGATAGGAAATTTACTCATTTCCTTACTCACGTAACTGTAAGCCCTCTGTACAGTATCCTTATAATAAAAAATAAATAAAATTGTAAATCAAGAACATAGTTTAAAAAAAAAGAAGCATGAATTTTATGCCATCAAATTTAATGTTCTCTAGTATAACATTTTAATTCCTTTAATCATGTTTATTAGTTGTATACTTGGTGTTATTTTCTTCAGGATGAATCAGAATTTTGTGAAGACACTGCTAGAAATGTCAGTGCTCCGGTCTCCCAGCTCCGAGATTCAGACCCAGTCAGTCAAGATGAAGAAGCTGAATTTGGAATTTAAACAAGCTCCCAGGAGGCTGCGGTGCCAGCTTTGTGTTTATTGACTTGCTAGAGGCGTTTTGCTTATCTTGATTAAATGAAGATTTAATTATCTCTATTTCGATTTTCTTGTCCTTTTCATCTCAAGATTGCAAGATGATTGAAAAGTGATGGTTTTTTTCATTGTTGTTTTTCTACGGGAGGGGAATAATGAAATTACTTTAAATTTTAATAAATAGTACAACAGATCATGGTAAGCGGAGTGGTTCCTCAAAGATGTCCACAGCTTTAACGTCGGGACCGGGTGGAAGTCTCCTCAGACCTCGGGTCAGGAAGAGGCCAGAGTGCTCAGTCTCACAAAGCCTCCTCAAAGAGATTAAGGGGTGCTTTGATCTGAATGTGTCTTCCAAATTGTATTAGTTGGAAACTCAGTTTCCAAACTATATGTCCACGATGTGTGAGTGAGGTCTCTGAGAAGCTCTTGAGTCAAGAGGGCTCTCTAGTTCCTGGGGCAGTGAGTTGCTAGAGTAATGACTGATGTCACGGGGGTGGGTGCCTCCATCTGGCTTACCTACTCTTGTCTTGCCAAGTGAAGCCTCTGCCAGGCGAGACCGGGCAGGAAGACCCTCAGTAGAAGCCGAACTTGACACCTGTGCCATGTGCTCCAACTTCCAGGCTCCAGAACAAGAGCCAAGTAATCTACTCCTTTGAAATTACCCAGGTTCAAATGTTCTTCTAGAACAACAGCAAGCAGACTCAGAGCTTTTCAGTGAAGTCAGAGGACTTGAAAGACCTGTGATGAAGTTGTTCTTTGTCTGTATCTGCAGAAGCTGAATTAGGGAGGTGCAGAATTACCTCAACGAGACTCAGGGACTGTAACTTCTTTCTAATGGGAAGAATCCCAGTGAACTTCTTGCAAGGGTCACAAGAATCTGGAGAAATTTCTGTCTTCTTTTTCTTTTCTTTTCTTTTCTTCTTTTATTGTGAAAATACTGTACAGAGGGGTTACAATTACATGGGCAAGATAACGAGTACATTTCTTATCAAGCATTGTTGCCTCCTCCTTTGTTTCCCCTTCCCATCCCTTCCCGTCTCCCACCCCTTCATCCCCCACTCCCCCACCCCTGGCCAAACTTGTAAACTAAGAACCATGTGATATGTGCTGTTCTATAGAGTGAATCAGGAACTAGAGAGAACAGAGAGCCCACCAAGGATGGATATCACAGGTGGAAGTGGGGCCTCAGAGGCAGAACTCACGTTCAGAGAAAGGAGAAGAGAATTTTCTGATCAACAGTTTACATTAAAAATTTCTCCAGGTGAATTACTATCATAACATTCTCAATGAGGGCCTTTGCTTTTTGTTCTGAAGGAGTGTCTTGGAATGACCTTTACGTTCATCCTGCATAAACACAAGGTTCATACTCTTACTTAAGACACTGTGGTTCTCATGTATGCAACTGAACAGGAAAGGGGCCATGGACAAGGTTTTTCTTAGCCAATCCGGAAGAGCTTAATAATAATTTTGATAGACAATGCAGATAATTTAATAGGTTGGGTTGAGAATTCTATACTAAGGAGGCCAATTTGAGGTCCAGTGATTCTTGTCATTCTAAAATGGAGATTAAACTCTAGCAAACTTTATGTTAATCTGTAATGGACTGACTTCTGAATCCTTCTCATTTTTCTGTTCCCCTGTCTTAGTGTGGTTTGGATTGGGTTGATAGTGGCAACTAGTCAAAAACTCTGCATTCCTCCTCCTTTATCTACTCAGTGATTTTTTTTCCATAAACTTTGAAATCAGATGAAAATGTGAATCTTGATCTCTTTGTCATGCAATCCCCCATAATGAACAAGAGGAGTACTTCACAAAATGGGAGAGCTGCCATGATAAATTCTACTAGTTGTGACTAGATGCTCTGATTTGCCACTTGCACAGCTCACGGGCAGATCTCCGGGGATTGCCACTGTATGCAAGGTGAAGTGGTTTTTCATGATTTCTGACCATTCATTGCTGTTGATCATTGTGTTTTATCATCAGTCCTGGGAAGGGTAACAGGGATTCTGCTCAAAGCTTTTCATGGCTTTTATGTCATTGTGTTTAAGGTGAGTGTGGCAGTTATGTATGCCTCTCCACCCATCTTCCAAACACAAATTATAATTATGGAACCACATTCACATGTGAGCATATCACTTTCCCTTCTCAATTTCTACAAACAACTGTCTAATCGGTTGACATAAATACAACCTTTGCTGTTGTTAGCGGCTCACCTTGAATTAAATCCCTATTTGCAATGGAAATAGCGTGTTTTCGGCTGTCATATGCCTTTCAGTTATTTATGACCACATTAACATCTGCACATTTCTAGTGCAGGTGCTGTCATGCTAGGAACAAATTTCAATGGCTAATGGAGGAGTGGTTACTTTTCTGTGTTTTTTCCTGAAGAAAGGTTCTTGATGGAAAAGAGCAATATCTTGTGGGCCCAGAGGGCTTTTAAAATATTTATTTATTTGTTTTGGTGCCACTACTGGGGCTTGAACTCCTGGCCTTGTGTCTCGCCAGGCTCATGGCACTCTACCACTCGAACTGTTCCTTCAGTTTCAGCTTTTTGCTGGTTAATTGGAGATAAGAGTCTCTCAGATTTGTCTTCCTGGGCTGGCTTCAGCACTTGATTCTCAGATCTCAGCCTCCTGAGTAGTTAGGATTACAGGCATCATTCTTGTGATTCCTGGTTCCCAACAACTACAACAATAACAACAACAACAACAACAACAACAACAACAACACACACACACATACACACGATCAAGTACATGTCTGTAAACTGCACTTGTAGGTTTTCCTATTGTCCCTCTAATATCACATTTCCACAGGTTTACCTGGTTCCTGAAATGCCAGCATAAGCTCTTTCTGGAGAGAGTGTATGCCTATGCTGTTGGAAGTAGTCTTAGACATTACTTAGACTTAGCATTCCAATTTCCACAGGTTTACCTGGTTCCTGAAATGCCAGCATAAGCTCTTTCTGGAGAGAGTGTATGCCTATGCTGTTGGAAGTAGTCTTAGACATTACTTAGACTTAGCATTCCATTAAGAAGAGGGAATGCATCACACCAAATCCTAGGTAGGTGGAAAACCAGGGTATGTGTGTGGGGCTTGGGGAAATCGGGGTACTGCTGTCTTGACAGGTTATGTAGAGGCAGTAGGATTTACGAAACACCTCACATAGTTGATTATTTTTCTTGGGATTCTGTCTTTAAAAATAGACATTTTGTTTCCCCCTGTAGAGTGAGGTGTTACCTTCATAACATTTTTGCTGCACTTTTCCTTCTTGGAATGAAAGAAGAATTCTCCTCTTGATGTGAACAGACAATGTTGGGAGTCTCATGAAAAACATTTGTCTTTCTTACATTCTGATGGGCATTTCCTTGGCCAACGTGTCATCCTTCAGTTAGGCCATGAAGGACCTGTCCGCAGACGTCAGGCCCTTTCTCGGTCACCATAGTAGTCTTGCATTATCTCATTAGGAGAAACACAGCATCTCTGGAGGCTCACTGTCACCCTTCGGTGCACATTGGCTCCAGCTGTGCTCCCTCTCCCAGAAGGTATCAGCTGTGTCTCCTCAAGGGAGGACTGCACAAGCGGAGTCCCAACACACCGAGACATTGAATGAGCCATCACCAGCAACTGATAGGTACAGAGCCAGCTCCCTGAACCTGAGGGAGACAGGTCTCTAATGCGACATTTACCACCTCGAGAGACCCTTTGGAACCCAGTAAATGTCACCTTCCGAGGGAATTTTCTTGATATCACACTGTTACTTGGCCTATCTTTCTTCATAGTTCTGTGGCTCCCTTTTCCACTACGTTGAAAATCCCATTTCATGTAGAAGGCAAAAGATAGTGTGAGGCCAAAGATAGAGTCAGCCAGCTTCGAGACTGTGGAGCACGTGATGTATTAGGGGCCTGTGGGAGGAAGCGTAGCTCCAGTGCCTCCGGTGAGGGAAGGCCCCGCCATCTCAGGACAGGGGGAAGGAACTCGCTTGCTATGCTGGACACAGGAGGCCCAGGGCCAACTCTTTATCCCTGGCCTTCCTCAAAGACTGGTCACATACCCCAAACTAGTTGAGAAACCATCTTTGCACCCGGGGTCAACACAAGGTACTTAGACATTAGAATTTGTCTCTGGGGTTCCAGATGGGTGCTAGCATCAGTCAGTTGGTGGGCAAAGTGGCAGTTCCAAATAAGAGGGTAGAAGTCATGTTGAGACGGTTGTAGTTAGGTCAAATTGGATCTTCGCACGGCTCCCTGTTGATTCCTCATGAGAACATATTTTAATAAACCACTACTTCACAGATCATAACCCAGGTTCTGATTTTTGTGAAACTAAACGAAGTCCAACAGTACTTATTTTTCTTTTATAAGATTTACAATGTTAGCAGTGGAGAGATCACCTATTTTCTCCCTCTATATTGCCAAATATCATCTACTTGGATTAGTAAACCAAACTCTAAAACATTTGTGTATCTAGTACATGTGATTGACTACAGTCAGGCTTCTTATGGCCGGAGGGGGCTGGGCAGATGTGAGGAGGGAAGCATAGGACCGCATGGGTAGGGGGGTGCTCAGAGCACAGGAGGAGGCCCACTGGTTTTGCTCAGCCACAGGAAACGCTGGGCAAGAGACTGGGAATTTCATATAAAGATGACAGGATTGAATTTAAAATTTTCCAATCTCTCTTTCACTCAGGAGAAAACAAAGACTCTCAACAAATGTTTGATCATCAAGAGAAAATTTTGTGGCCGAGAAAGAAGCCCAAAGCAGAGGAAGGTGGAGGCCCTGCAGGAAGAGGTTCATGAGAAGGAAACGTACACATCTAAGAGCTGAAAACAAAGAGTCTCTGAATCAGGATCCTGCAGAGGGATGGATCCAATAGCATGGGAAGTTACAAGTGCGCACACAAACACACATGCCGTATTTTAACAATTGAGCTCATGGGGCCTTGATGGAAACAAATGTGAACCCACAGAAGACCCGAGGCTTTGCTGCAGCAGGAATGCTGCAGGCTGGCAGCATTCCCTCTTCTCCACAGTCCTCAGTCCTTCTCTCCTTCAACCACCGGATGAAGGTGAAACTCAAATTCTACTGAGGGAAATGTGAAAATATACCTTCACAGCCATGTCTAGCCTGGTCTGACCAAGTATCTGTGTGCCAGGCCCAGGAAATTGGCACAGAGAATTAATATCACCCTGGTCCCTGTGGGGGTGTTATTCAACCTCCTAGGGATGGATGGCAATCTGGAGCCGGTCAGCTAGGCTCTGGTGAGCATGGGGAGGTATCTGGGACTCTGTATGAGGTGATTACTTGGCTCTAAAGTGCTTATTCTGTTGTGCAGGGTCCTGGCAAGGTAAGATAGGCTGTTTCAAGGCCGACATCCTGGGATCCTAGATGTAATTAGAGACGTATAGACTGAAGGTAAATGTAAGAAGGAAGAACGCTTGGTGTGAAGATCAAGTTCTTTTTGACAATTATGCACTGCAGTGCAACAATTTGTACTGTGTTTGTGGCATTCATATTCCACTAATTCCAGGAAAAAAGTACTAACTCCTGTACTAACAGGAGAAAACTTGTTTGAGAATGGGTTAGAGGTCAAGCATTTGTGGGGTTGGTTAGCAGATGCAGTTTAATATCTGAGCTCTCAGCAATGTGATCCTAAGTTCAAAATATTACATAATGAACAAACAACTGTGGATAGGCTGGGTCAGAAAACATGGTAAATTATTTCATTTTGTTTATCTTTATTACTTCTCTATTTTCTTTTTTAAAAAACAAAACAAAACAAAATTGCGACTGCATCAAATTCCATTCTCTCACTTCTTCTCATCCTTCACAGTGTTTTCTCTTCCTGGCCTGTATGTCCAAGTCCTCATCCTGTTTCTGTCCTCAAATCCTGTTCTCACTTCCCACATTCCTCCAATCTCACATTTCCCAATGTTCTTGCCAGTGTTTCTTCAAAACTTGTCTTTGAGCCATCTGTACCACAGTCTCCCGAGGAGGGTTTTGAAAAATGTTGATCTCTGTGCCTCATGCCACCTAGTTACACATTCTCTTCTTTGCCCTCCATCACTTGCCTGCTTGGCCATTTCTTCATGAAGATTTTTAAGTGATCAAGGGCACAGTGGTTTCCTTTCTTTCTTTGTTAATTTATTTGAGTTGGAACTCCGGGCCTCACTGTTTCTAGGCAGGTGTTCTACCCTTTGAGTGAGCCCAAAGGAGAAAGGCACACAGTATGTTCTTGGATGGAGGTTAGCGGCATTTGGTGCTGCATATTTTGATTAAGCCGGCTCTACCCAGGTGAGCCATTGCTTTCTCTGCCAGAGAATGACTATTTTCCCAATCCCACATTCTAGTTCACCAGTGGTAGTTAACCGGCAAGAGTGAAGGAAACGAGAACTATATCCCCAAGGCATAACCTTGGTAAATATACTTAGAATATAGGTCAAACCGCACATCGAATTTCTCATTTTTGAAATATATTTGAATGTCATGCCTCCTTGACATAACTGTTACTGCTTTATCTATTATTCACATCTTTTCTACATCTTAATAAATTGAAGAGCATGCTGAAAAAGTAACAGTGATAATGAAATCACACACACAATGAATGCATCATTTATAATCTTTACATCATTTCAGAGAAAGACTGTATTTTCTCATTAGGAAAAAATGTCAAGAATACTTTCATAGTTATGACATTTTAATTTATATTAAAACAAATTAAAAATGGCCAATAAATCTCAGTTAACATCATTCCTGTACTTGGAGTTGTGTAGATTGTTGCCTGAAAGGAGGGATGTAGAAAAACATGTTTCCTGTAAAATGGTGAAATGTGAATTATTTTGTGAATATTTTTTTTGTTGTTTGTGAGGCCTGAACTCTGGGTCTAGGCGCTGTCTCTCAGCTCTTCAGCTCAAGACTAGAGCTCTTGAGCCACAGCTCCACTTCCTGCTTTTTTCTTTTTGCTTATGTGGTGCTGAGGAATCGAACCCAGGACCTCATGCATGCAAGGCAAGCACTCTACCACTGAGCCACCTTCCCAGCCCCATTTTGACAAGATTCTTGAGGCAAAGGTCAAAAAACTCTACTGAGCTGGTGGCAGTAAATATGTCTATCTCTGTCTGAGTGTCTGTGTGTCTGTCTTTTTCCATCACTTCGTTTGATTGTTTTATCTTGACTGCTACATGAATTAAAGGTACGTAGGAGATTTAGGATTTAAAAAGTGTATCCTTTCTAAGAAAGGTATGTTGTAATCTCAGGTCTAAATCTGATTGTGCATAGACTTTTGAACAAAACACATGATTACAAACTATTTGTGATTAATTTTAAATCCCAACAAGTCAGAACTGCCAACTTTAGACACTGTCAGTCATTTGGTGCTGCTGTTATTGCCAAATCACAGGGGCTCTTGTCTGGATTCTGCACAGGTCGTATCTTTCGGACATCACAAGATAGAGAAGATAAAGGATCAACCTGATGGAAGGAGCATGCAGGATTATTTTAAGGAGGGAGGCTGTTCCAAAGTAGACATTAGGAAATCTAGATCCCATGTATTTCTGCAGGTTTAAAAGATGGAAATGATCTTCAATAAATGTTTTAGAAAAGCCCACTAGCAAAGTATGATTTTCTCTAGATGGTAACAAGCTAGCCTAATATGTCCTTTAAGCTAAGTGTCTATTTTAAGTTTTTAAGTCTTTATATGTAGCTATCTATTATTTCATTTGAAGATATTAAAACTAAAGTATGATTAAAAACAAATTTTAAAATGTCTCAATATGACTAAATAAACATTATATTGCTTTAAGATTTCAATGCTAGGGAAGATAGTTTTTTTTAACCTCCTTTTGGAAAAGCCATCTCAAAATAGGAGAAAAACAAAGAGAAAACTCATTCTGCAGCGTTGGTGAAGCTGAGAAGGAACTGATCAGTTCCGATGGCAGAGGACAAACGTGAGATAAGAGGAGGCTTGTTTCCCACGCACATCCCTGAAATGCTCAGGGGTGGGTGGGACTGACGGGCGGTCTGGTGTGGGTAGGACTGACGGGCGGTCTGGTGTGGTGTTCCCACCAGAGGTTGGTAGGGATGCCTGGTGGCCCGAGGGGTGTGAAGTATAGCTTGCGTTTTGGAGGACATGTTATTTCTCCACCCAGTGCCAGCACACAGGCTGAATGATGCTGTCCAGTGAGAAGCAGGGGATGTTCCTCCACAGAAAGGCAAGCATCCCAAGGAAAAGACTTAGATGCTAGCAGATATCCCTTATAAACCCCAATCCAATTGGCTGCCCATTTGTCCAACGGTATGCAACTATGTCTGCCCAGACAACTAACAACTGGCATCATAGTGCTTCATCTTTAAACACAGGAGAAAAATGAAGATCATTATGTTCATTATGTGAACTATGAGTGAAGGACCCTAAAGATTCCACCAAAAAACTTCCTAGATCAGACAAAGCAAATCAAGTTGGTGAAGTTTGTTCTACTTGATCATGTAAAAAAGGGGTTGAGAGGGTCTTGAATAACTGTCAAAAGGATAAAAAGATAGTACATATTTAAAGAGAATTAAAAGTAATGACTGATGCAAATACTAACTGTAGGTGAAACAAAAAGGGTGGCAGAAAAATAAAGTATAATCATTTGTATTGTGACTAGAAATAGCTTTTTGTGTATAGTAGCTGCTAGATTTTGGTGAATTCAGAACAAATAAAATTATTTTAGAAGGTTGAAGAGAGATAAAAACATGCAAGTCTACTAAAACCTTCAGCTTCCAACATGCATTTATGTTTTCATAAAAATCACGAGATCAAAAGAAAATAGTTTTAATGTACATACTGCCAACAATACCAGAGCAAGAATAACAAATAGAATGTGGATGTCTCTGGGTGGGGAATGAAGGGGAAGGAATGCTGTTTTCATTTGTTATTTGGGGGATTATTTGACTATCCAATTTGAAAACTATTTTCAGGGACTCGGTGACATTGTATATGCTTAGCATGTGTGAGGCCCTAGGTTCAAACCATAGCACACCTCTCAAAAATTATTAGCAAGTAACTATTTAAATAAAACAAAATAAATGATGAATAAAGTAAAAACAAAAACAAAAACACTTCTAAGACCTCACTAGTAAGCTTGTTCTGGGGATGGCCCCTGGAATAAACATTTCAAGTCACCTCCCGTCCTGGAATCTGAAATCAATGAGCAACCTCTTTGCCTTGGACCATGTTGAACAGTAAAGGTCAATGAGAATGCAGACAAATACATCCTAAGGGCTATTCCAGGCCCCTGCTCCTCATCAGGTAGGCCTGGTGGAGCTAGGTTTGCTCTCAGAACAGGGAAGACGTGCACTTTGGATGTTCCTGGAATCTCTTCCCAATATGGTTGGTCTGTCAGACAGACACACAGGACTATCAAATGCCTCGGGCCTTCAGAGAAACCCAGTGATGAGGGCACATGCAAGAAAAACAGAAAGACCTCAAATGGCCACTGCAATGTGCAAACCAGCCACGGTGTAAAGCGAGTTCTATTACAACAACAACAAACAAACTTGTCCTTCAAATGGGAAGGCTTGAAAAAAATTATATTAAGGGAAATAAGCCAGACCCAAGGAAACACAGGCTGCAAGGTTTCCCTTATTTGTAATAACTAGAATATTTCTAGCATATTCTCAGCAATGGCTCAATACTTATGTGCATATGACCATATAAAATGATGCTTATCAAAATGAACTCTAAGAAATGGGAATAAGAGATTTTTTTTTAGTGCACTCTTTGCAGTTATTTATTCCCCCCCCTTTCCTTTGGTTTATTCCTTGTTGCCACTGTTTTTGATTTCTGTATCCATTGTCTTGTATATTAAAGTTTATCTGATTTGGAGAAGAAAGGGGGAAATCACAGAAACTGTGGGACCAAGGGTGAACCAATGCAACAGTGATGCTCACTAGACACTATGTTGGAATGAACTTTACAACTTGGGGGAGAGGAATATTGGTGAGAGGGGAGGGGGAGAAAATGAGGGAGAGGGTAACACTGCTCAAAAAGAAATGTACTCATTACTTCTGTCAATGTACCTCTGTATATCACCTTTACGATAATTTTTTTTTAAAAAAAACTGGTCCTTGGTTTAAAGCAACTTCTATATTTTAATTAAAGAATAAATAGATATTCTGAGGCACAGCTTTTACTGTTAGTAAAATTGATTTTCCCCTCTGCAATAATATATTTCTCTCTTCTCTCTTGTTGAATTTAGACCTTTCAGAAAGTATTTGAGCTTAATGACTTCAAATTAGAATATTTAATTTCCTCTATAAAACATGTACAAAATATGGATGGGTAAAGGGGTTTTACCTCCCCTATCACGGTGATCCTTGCTGATGTAGAAGGCAAAGGTTCCGAACAGGGAGAGATCAATAGTGAACCTGTGTTTATCTTCTCTACCTGGGGTGCCTGTAGCAGACACACAAACAATAACACCACCTGCTTGTGCCAGGTCTCCAGCCAGCAGATGGTGGGCTTGGGTAAGCTTGGTTTTCTATTTTGGATTTTACTGAGAACAAGGGACTAGGGAAATAATCTCTCTTCTCTTTATTTTTCTCTCTCTCTCATTCTCCTTCACTACTAAAGCGTTTAGTTGGTGAATAGTGTCAACGTTTTAAAAAAGCACCTCTTTTTGAATGGAAAGCTGAAGGGTCCTTGCATCTGCGGTTTGAAGAGGGCTCTGAGGACTTGTCCTGGGTGCTGGGCTGAGAGCAGGAAGCAGGTGTCACTGGAAGGGCAGATACAGAAGGCTTCTGCCCAGGCCCCTCCCCCCCCCTGCCCTGTTCCTTGAGGACCCTGCCCTGAGCTGCGACTGCCCTGCGGGGTGCCTGGCTCTCTACTAAAGAAGAATCAAATGAAAATAGCTTCATACCCTCATTCTGTTGATCTCCAGGGTCTCGGCACATGTCCACACTTGGATTTCCTGAGCCCTGCACCCCCTCTGCCTGTTTGGCAGGTGGCTGCCCTGGGACAGTGGGATCTAGCGGACTCAGGTGACTGCTGACGGTGTGTGCCACCTTGAATGTGACCTCAATGTGGCGTCTCCATGTTCCTCCTGTGATACAGTACTTCCGTGATGTGAGAGGAGCCATCTTCCTTTCTGTACTGTATTCAACTAGGATGTGTCACACAGGTTCATCCTTAGACATATTCTATTCACACAAAATGAACAGGCTTTAAGAGTCTGCTACCACTATGTCTAGAATGAGCCCTTGTCCTTACATATCCCAAACCTCCTGACCCTCAGTATGTTTCATTTTGAGATGCCCTGTTCTATCTCTGGCTTCCATGGTTCCCGTGTCTTCCGTCTGACCATCATGTCTCTGTATAGCAAATGCCCGATGTGGGTACGTGTCCATAAAGCAGTGTCCTGATCCAAGTCAGAGCTCTGTGCATACTGAGAAGCACAGTTCACCTCCACTGCTGGAAACTTCCACCACCAACACACACACACACACACACACACACACACACACACACACACACACACACACACACACACACACACACACACACACACACCATAGAAGGTGGTAACCATGTGCAACCACATTTACAGAAGATGGAAGAGGAATTTTCTGGTCTCAGTTTGTCAGGAAGTAGGAGTTCCGAATAATTTCCAATGAAAACTTGTCACCGTGCTATGTCAGCATTTGCCCAGTTAGTTTATTGTGTGCAAAGCTACATAAGACACATGATTGCGCCTTCCTTAACGCAGACTTTACCAACAACTCCAAGGTCTGGGTCATCACTGCTGCCACCTGCTCCCTTTCATCTCTTCGTGCAGCCCCAGCATGGATTGCATCCTATTCTGGTGTTGTGTTATTTTGTGTTAAATGTTATTTTTGTGTTAATCTGTGGCATCCTCAGGGCACACACACACACACACACACACACACACATACACACACACACACACTGACCAATAATTTTGAGGTTCACTTCCCTTCACATCCCCAGTGCCCTTCAGTGTTATTGTGGAGTTCAGGCGGAGTTAGGTGAGGTAGTGATAGTTGGTACTCCAGGGTGTCTGTCACTGGCTTTTTCAGGTGGATAAGAGCAAGTTCAGGGGTTAGCTCTGAGAAAACTGATTATCTCTGGTGAAATATGTTTGCTGTTGTTATATGTTTCAAAATCACGCTCCCCAAATAAAAGTCTTGCTACATGGAAAAGAACTAATTGATAGCCTTCTTTCCTTCCTCTCTTCCCTTTGACATACGTAGAGACAGTTACTATGTTTTGAAGAGTGGCTTTGGGTGTGAGTGTGTCTGGAATGCATGCAGTTTCTTACTCCTTGGGAACCATATCTTCTCCCATTCAGCGAACACACCAAGACACAGTCCAGGTAACACACATCGCTTTGACTTCTGGAATTTAAACACATTTAAAGCACAGTGCCTTCTGACTAAGCAGGAAGGGAGTTATTTCTGTGAGGATTCCGGAACATGCTGGGTTTGGTGCGGGGAGATGGTGGCTCAGCCAGCCTTGGGATTTTTGAGGAAATTGTGTTGGGTCAACTTCTAGGGAAGCAGGGGAGCAGCTGCCTGTGTGTGATGCAGAGTTTCCAGAGAGGCCTTTGCCTTCATGCACCCAGCATGCAGCTTGTCAGAAAAGACCACAGTGACACAAGTGACCGGTGCGACCAGCCCCTTTCTCAAAAAGGGTCCCACGGCAGGCAGTTCAGAGGTGCTGGGGAAAAGGAGCTGCACGAGAGCCTGAGTCTGCTCACTGTCTCGTCTCTCACTTGGTCTGCAACATTAGTCAATGCCTCTGACTTCTGGGACTTTTTTTACCACCTGTGAACAGCTCATCTTTTTGTTCCTTTGTGATTTGGTGTGTGTGTGTGTGTGTGTGTGTGTGTGTGTGTGTGTGTGTGTGTGTGTGTGTGTGTGTGTGTGTGTGCGCGCGCGCGCACATGTGTGTATGTGTATGACAGAGCAACTTGATTCCTGTGTAGTAAAGCATCATGGTTTTCTCTCGTATGTCAACCATTTTAGATCTTACATAGGAAATCTTCACAAGAGGGCATGATGCAAAGTTCACCAAATACCATCTTTTATATCTTGAATGTTTGACTTTTAACATTCATTCTCAATCCGGAGTTATTTCCTGGACAAATTGTGAAAAATAAATGTCTTATTTTTCCCACATGCATATGCAATTGTCACGGCACCATTTATTAGTTTAATGATGGATTCACTGCAAATCTATTCTTTATTTCTGCCTTTATTTTTTAACAGATTCATACAAATAAGAAATCTATACATACCCTGTGGAATGACAGGATGTTTCAGTACACGTACAGTTGTGTATAAAGATTAAATCTGGCTAAATATCTCTATCTCTCTCAGCAGTGATCAACTTTTCTTATAGTGAAACCTGTCAAAGTCCTGTTGCCCATCTTTTTGAAATATAAAGTGCCTTCTAGTACATTCTATTACTATTGCACTTCACTCTGGAGTGGCTCCTGAGTGTCCTGCTCCTATGTGACTCAACCTCTCCCCACATGCCTGGCCTTCAGCCTGGAGTGAAGTCTTGAATAGTTACGAAATGATCGTATCGGTTTGGTACTCTATACCTGATCCCAAAGCTATTTCATTCTTTGTATAAAAGAACAATTTTCAGGGCCAACTGTAGGTGTTTGTGATTTCTTTGGAATTCCCACCTAATCTATGCCAAAGAGACATATGTTTATTGGGGGTATTTTACTCTTCTATTGTTAGAACTGCACTGACTTGACAGCTCACTAAAGGGTGATTGGATATCTTCACAATATCAAGCTTTCTCAGCCAAGAACACAGAAAAAATTATATTTTTCTTAGGTATTCTTTAATATTTGATAATAGAACTCTGTAGAAAGAGTTCATATCTTTTGCTATTACTAAATATTTGATAGTTTTCCTTGCAACATTTAAAACTATTTAGGAGAAATGCCTCCTATGTACAAAAATATGTGTAAGTCAGTCAGGCAGGGCTGTAAGGATTTTTTTCTTTTTCCCTTTTACCAGGCTAACTCAGATGGACAGTCACCTGCTGGAATTCCTTCTCTCTGCCGCTGTCCTAGCCTCTCTCCCAGAGACAGGCTCTGCATGCTGCTCAGGCAGTTTCTTGGGTGAGTACTATCCTCTACAAATCAAGGGCCCACTTTGATATTGCATGATTTATTGGCCAGATCAGCTTTTGGCTTGAGATGCACACAAATTCACAAAGAAGGAAGGGCATATAAAAATAGTTTGGAGATTTGACGGCCAAGGCTCGTGATCAGAGCCAACCCAGCAGCAGCCAAGACCAGCAGCTGAAGGAAGTACAGAGCAGGAGGTTTTCCACCTCCACGGCACTGCCGGGAGCAGGGCTTTGGCCAGGAGCAGGCAGAGAGACCTAGGCTCTGGATGGCGGGGTGCAGGCATAGAGGCAGACAGGAAGGGCGCAGGGGTGAGGACGGCCCGGATGCCGGTACCTCCCCACCCTGCTCTGTGGTGCCAAGGATAGAATTTGCTCTTTCCTCTTGTGATGTGGAAGAAAAATGTTTGTACTGGCATCTTCAAACACCTTTTATTTTTAAATTTCATTTCCGCTTTCATTTCCAACATATTTCCTCACTTCAGATCATAAAGGTATTGGTAGAATAATTCTCTCAACAGGGTGGTTTGAGAATGTGGGAAGGAGACATTTCCACGACTCTGTTCTCTGATGCATGTGTGTACCAATGAGAAAAGCTTTGATGGGGTTCTGCTCTATTCTTTGGAATCTGTCCTTATCTATGATTGTTTTTAACTTAGTCTTCTCCCTACCCCTCCTCCTCCTGATGCTGTGATTTGGAATCAGGGCTTCATGTTTCCAGCTAAGTCAGAACTCCAGCATTTTTTGCTCTTTGTTTTTGAGATAGGGTCTCATTTACTTTTGCCTGAGGTTTGCCGGGTACTGAATCCTTCTATTCATACTTCCCATGATAGTCGAGATGACAGTTGTGTGCCACTGTGTTGAGCCACTGTGTTGGATGAGGTCTTGGAAAGTGCAACCTTTCTGATCTCTGCCTTGTGAGTAGATAGGATTACAGGCATGGGCCCCTGGTTTCTAACCTGCTTGGTATTCTTACTTGAAATAAACAATGTAAGACTGAATCAAAGAAAATTTAAATTATATTTTTTTGGCTTCATATCATGCAATATTACAGACATTGGTCTTTGAATAATTATATATTATGCATTATGATTGGGATTAGCTTCATAGTATTGTAGAACTAATCCATTATGAGGTATGCTATAAACTGAGTAACATGAAAAAAAATCATAGACTTTCCACCCAATCTCAGTCAATATTGTAACCTATTTGCCCTTTAGAGATTGGGATAAATGAGTTCCTCAGTTATTTCCTATAATAGCAGGCACATCAATAAGTCACATTCCTGGGAAGGCCTTGTCAGAGGCTGCCCCTTGCTCTTCTGGAGATGCTTTGGTTCAGAATGCAACACTGAGGTCTGAAGGAATGCTCAGAATGTTGGCCCATTCTCTTAGGCGTTTTATTCAGTGCAACAAGCACTTACCACCAGAAAGCAACTCTGAGGTTTAGAAAGGCTCAAATGTGATAGCAATGAAACCAACAGCAATGTGTAACAAGAATAACTGGCCCAGCAAAATTGTTTTGGATTAGTAAAACTTGGCAAATAAAAGTAATGAGGCCAATGTATGCATTGGTTGTTTATGTTCTACTCCATAGAGAAATTCCTCTAAGCTAATTCTTAAATATGTTCAGAACAACAGCAGTCCCATTTAAATAAATATCGCTTCCATGAAGAGTATTATAATGATATTTATTCAGACAGTGGGGCACCTAGAGAAAACACTGCACCTGGCATTCTTATCTGGAACGGGGGTATGGCGGGGGGGGGGGGGAGGGTGAAGCCAGATCAGCAGAAATGGGAAAGACCATCTCCAGGCACTTGAGGTGGAACTTTGCAGGGGTGTTGGCCTCCCGTTCAGCTGGATACTTGGTTAAGTACTAGGATTGTCAGCACCTTGGACAGCAGCATCAGCTCAGCTGCATGATGGGGGCTTTCTCTGCCAACCTGTGCAGTTCTTGCCAAGTCTGTGAGAAATAAAAACTCTCCCATTGAAAAAAGAAATTACAAATGGCTTCCAAGTTTTCTTTTTTAAATGGGCATCACCTGGGCCTGGGAAGGTGGCTCAGTGGTAGAACACTTGCCTTGCATGCAGAGGCCCTGGGTTGATTCCTCAGGACCACATAAGCAGAAAAACCCGGAAGTGGTGCTGTGGCTCAAACAGTAGAGCACTAGCCTTGAGCTGAAGAGCTGAGGGACAGTGCCCAGGCCCAGAGTTCAGGTCTCACGGCCGACAAAAAAAAAAAACACAACACAGGTGTCACTTTTAATAACACCCAGGGGTGCCTCACAAGGTTTCCATGCAATGGGAGCTCCGAGTACAGCCGATCGCTGTCCACTCTACTCTTGATTCGGAAGACATCGCAGCTGATTAAGGTGTCACCTGGCTTCCATGGCACTGCAGTGGGATATTGGGTACTTTAGAGCATCCAGTCTTAATGGGTTAATACTTTTAGCTAATAAGTTTTGACCCAATTTTTGAAATACTAAATATAGCACAGAAATTCATGAACAAAATTTGTTCAGTGAATGCTCTTTTCAGATAAAATGTATTAAGCACTCTGTACTTTCAGGATAATTGAAAAGTTTTATATTTTGAAATGATTAAATGCAGATAAAGCAATTTATTTTCCTTGTATTGTTTGGAATACAATTTGCTGCAAAAGATAATCCCACAATTTATAATCTAGACATTTTATTATGTATTAGGCTTTACGAGGCTTTTATAAAACAGACTGGATATTTGGTAATTATCTTTGCCTCCTCTTAAGCTCTTAATACTTCCTGATCCCTGATAGCTCGACCTTTGTGGGGATCCCTGACCTTGAGTGGAGATCATGTGGAAGTTGGCTGGAGGCTACCGGGGAGTGGAGTCAGGACTTGTAGGTGCGCTCTCTCTCTCTCCCTCTCCCTCTCCCTCTCCCTCTCCCTCTCCCTCTCTCTCTCTCCCTCCCTCCCTCCCTCCCTCCCTCCCTCCTCTCTCTCTCTCTCTCTCTCTCTCTCTCTCTCTCTCTCTCTCTCTCTCTCTCTCTCTCTCTCTCTCTCTCTCCTCCCCCCCTCTCAAGGGATGTGCTGCAGTATGGGTCTTGGGGATTCTGTGCCAAAATGACATTTATGCTTCAAGCATGTAGAATAGCAATGTATGAAGAAGGACTAACTAAACATAGTTTTCAAACTAAGAGATGGAGAGTTATTAACCAATGTTAATAAAAATAAAACTACACACACAATATACACTTTATAAGTGAAACTTGGAAGGGAACACCCACATGATTCTCTTCCTCACATATGTTCAGAGAGAATAAATAAATAGAAGACATACCATTAATATACATTAGAAGATCACTCATGAAAATAATTTCATGCAAATAATTTCCATTAGATTCTATCTCAAAGGATAAAAATAAAAAGTTGCAGCACAACCCTTTCAGAACCACATACTTAATTAGTACACTTTATTATCCCTGCAGGTTTTTATGAAGTGGGAGTGCATATTTTTGAAGGAACAATTTGATGGCAAATAAAATTCTTTCAGATTTGTTATGTCAAGTATATTATGTTGTAAGTGGTTTTGTCCATCCTTTTAGACTTCGTACCTAGAGAAACATTTAGATTCAGTATAGGTGATGAGAATTGTTCAGACAGGACATATAGTTCTCCAAGGAATTGCCTTCAGGAAAAAAGGTTATTTTTCATTAATTTATAAAGTACTCAGGATGCCAGAAGCAATAGAAGAATAGAAAGCCATCTGGAGCTGGAATTACAGAATCAAACCCATCTTCATATCCCTCAGTGCTAGACCCCAGAGTCCTTGGGAGGCAGGCCTGGCAGTGCTGGAGGTCAAGGTTAAGAACAAAGAAGGACCTTGTACTTAACTTGAACACCTGTTTTCCCATCCTGGGGCCAACTGGATCTTCTCAGAGGAAGCGATCAAGCCAAGAATAAAAGACACATAAGCAGGGCAAGAGAGCTCATTCCAAGAAATAGGATCGGAACTGGAAGACCAAAATCTGGACAGAATGGATTTCTGAGAACTCCGTGATATCCAGTGTGGTTACAGCCAAGTGTACTGAGAGGGAGAGCTTTTATTGGGAAATGAAAGCTGTGGTAATACAACAGACCACAGAGGAAAGCAGAGCTGGGTCTGAAGGGCTTTTGTAGGACAAAAAGAGAAATATAAAACTTTTAAGCATGGGTGGTAAGCATAGAAGGATTTTTTTTTCAGTGAAAGAGGCATAGTTACAGCTAGAAGTGAACATCTCATTCTCCCATGCATACTTAGGACATCTATCATGACTGTTTCCTTCATTTTTCAAGAGGGAGGGTTTTTTTGAACTTTCATCAGCATGATCACCTTTGTCTAAGTAGATGCATTTACCCATTTAGTTTTGACAATCAGGAAATCTAAAAGAGAACGGAGCTATCCAGGTAGAACATAAACTGCCTTCCCCACAGTACTGCCTTGCTGCCTTTCTTTCTTCCCTGGATTTTATGGTTGTTAAAGTAGATTAAAATGGATGTGGCATATTGCTTATTCATTTTAAGCTTATGGTAAACCACAACAAAATCGATGTTTTGTTTGTGTAGCTAACATCGGTAAGTGGCCAGGTCTCAGCCATCACCTGTAAGTAAGACCTCCCATAACCTGGTTCAGGAAGCATGACTAGATGCAGTTCATCATTCACATTGTCTCTCAAGATAGTTCTGAATCCGGGCTATATCATTTGAGGAACTCGCTATTTATCTTGGTTTCTGTCAGTTGCAAATTCAATAAGGCGCTTCCTGTATCTTCATCCGACTACCACTTCTCTCTGGAGCTTCCTCTATGCCTTGAAAAGAATAAATGTCCCTATCTTAATTTATTCAGTCAGATATAAATCTGCTCAGGTATTCTCCAAGCCACATTTCTTCATAGATCAAAAATAATATTCTATAGGACTTGGCCAGATATCTTGCTGAAATCAATTCACATGCATTTTGTTTTTATATTCTTGATGTCTTCCAATGTTGTAAGCCATTACCAAATAGATTTACTAGTTCACTGTGATTCCTTCATTACCCTTGCAATTCTCTATGAAGAACATACTTCTAAGACATTGTCAGGTAAGAGCGCCCATCTTCCCACCCCTTCAGCTCTGGATTGCATTAGTTTCACTACAGAAGTGAGCAGTCTTCTTCCCTCCAGTCTTCCTGCAGCTTTCCTGTTAGTGGGGATTTTGAAGATTTCTGAAATGATGTGTCGGCCCACAGTCCTTCTCATGCTGGATTGTAATGCACAGTTAACTCTTCCCTACCCTCCACTTTTCTGCTGGCTTCCAACACCAATTTCCTCTTGGTGAAATGAAGACAAGAGTACCAGCCCTTGGGTGTTGTGAGAATAGCATGTGTTAATACAGGAGTAGGGATCTTTTTTTTTTTTTTTTTTTTTTTTTTATCTTGTCAAACAAATTTTATTTTATTTTTTTTTTAATTGTATTTTATTTTATTTGAGAACATACTGTACAGAGGGGCAACAATTACATGGGCAGGATAATGCATACATTTCTTACCAAGCATTGCAGCCTCCTCCTTTGTTTACCCTTCACTTCCCTTCCCCGCCTCCCCCCTCCCCCCACCCAATTTTACCCCCCTCCCCCCACCCAATTATACCCCCCTCCCCCCCCACACCGAAATTGTAAAGCTGGTTTTGACATGACATTTTGTACTTCTCATTGTTGCAACAGGTCCACCTGAATCCTTAAACGACTTGTTTGTCCCCATCTCCTCCACATGTTATACTAACATCAAATATAGTGAAAGCGGGGGTTACACTGTGGGGGAGGGACATACAAAGCAACAAAGAAATAATCTTATAAATGCATTAGAAACACATGCATGAAAGAAACGAAAACATTAAAATACATATTTAAGGTTTCATTTTCCTAACATCACATTATCTGGCCTTTTCCGCTTGACTCATACCTATACTAGATATTGCAAATAAGGGAAACCATGGGACCTATGCTTCTTTGGGCCTGGCTTACTTCACTTAATATAATTTTTTCCAAACCTTTCCATTTCCTAACAAATGGGGAAATGTCATTCTTTCTGATGGAGGCATAGAATTCCATTGTGTATATATACCACATTTTCTTGATCCATTCATCTACTGAGGGGCATCTGGGTTGGTTCCATATCTTAGCTATGGTAAATAATGCTGCAATAAACATAGTTGTGCTGGTAGCTTTAGTGTGGTCTTGTTTGTAAACATTTGGGTAAATGCCCAAAAGTGGGATTGCTGGATCATAGGGGAGATCTATGTGAAGTCTTTTGAGGAACCTCCATACTGCTTTCCAAAGTGGTTGAACAAGTTTACATTCCCACCAACAATGAAGTAAGGTTCCTTTCAGTCCACATCCCCTCCAGCATCTGTTGTTATTAGAGTTCTTGATTTTTGCTGTTCTAACTGGAGTGAGGTGATATCTCAATGTTGTTTTGATTTGCATTTCTTTTATGGCTAGGGATGTTGAACATTTCTTCATGTGTCTATTGGCCATCCTTCTTTCTTCTTCAGAGAAGCTTCTCTTTAAGTCTTTCGCCCACTTATTTATTGGGCAGTTGTTTCTTTGAGGATTTGTTGTTGGGTGGTTTAATTTTTTGAGTTCCAAGTATATTTTAGATATGAGACCCTTGTCCGTTGTATGGCTAGTAAAGATCTTCTCCCAATCGGTGGGCTTTCTATTGATCTTGCCAGCTATGTCATTTGCCCTGCAGAAGCTCTGCAACCTTATGCAATCCCATTTGTCCAACCTTTCTTTGATTTGTTGTGCTTCCGGGTCTCTATTCAGAAAATTTCGACCTGAGCCAAGGAGACCTAGGGTTTCTCCTATTCCATCCTGTAATGTTTTCAGAGTGTCTGCTTTGAGTTCAAGGTCTTTGATCCATTTGGAGTTGATTCTGGTGCAGGGTGATATATAAGGATCTAGCTTTAGTTTTCTACATGTAGTTAACCAATTTTGCCAGCACCATTTACTGAAGAGGCTGTCTTTCTTCCATTCTATTGTTTTAGCTTCCTTATCGAAGATTAGATGGCTATAGGAGGAGTAGGGATCTTGACAGCACTCAGTGTGGAGTGAGTACTGGATGACGGTAAACTAGCGATGAATGGATTCGGACGTTGCTGCTCGGCATTCTTAGCATTTACTGAATTCCCCCAAGGTCTTAGGCTAGTCTACTCAACTCTTTGAAAAACAAATATTTAATTGGAGAGCTGAGGATGATAATTAGCTCTACAGCTTACCTTGCAGAGGATCAAATACAACAATGTCAAAGACTTTGAGGTATGGCTGGGGAAGTAAACAAATCATGACCTTGATATGGAAGAATTCAGACTCATGACCGGATTCACAATTAAGAATGGCACAGCGTCAGGAAAAGCACTTCAACAAACATCATTTCTGTACACAGCAAATAGGCAAAGTTAGGACTATTACTACAGAAAGTAAATTCCCATCTTTTACCAACCCAGCCAGATATCTTCATGTTGCATCTAGTTTAACAGTCATGAAATGGGAAACACGGACTTGCTTGAAATGACTAGAGTCAACATATTTTTTCCCATTTTGCTTCATTTATTGCAGTTGAATCAGACAGTTGTTAAGCTGTCAGAAATATACACACTTACTAGACAAAAGCTTCATTTTAAACCATTATCAATCTAATAGTAAGTGTGCTTAAAATACATTTTTGCTATGTTAACATATATTTTACCATTTCCTTTTTCATAGCGCTTGCAAAAGTCGGTCCATTGGATGATTCTTTGTACTCCGGGGAAGATGGCCATGTCGGAAAAAGCTGAGGGCAAGATGAGTTGGTAGGAAGTGTTTGTGTGTTTTCTACCTAGACCGTGAATGCCACCACAGCCTTTAGAGGTCTGTGGTAAGAGGAGTAGTGTGATAACCAGTCAAGCTCTCTGGTGTCAACCTCTCTTTCTCCCGTTGCTATTAGCCTTGGGCAGTTTATCTGGCATGTCAGTTACAACACTCTGCATCCATTTGGGCTGAGGAGATGAGAGCTGGAACATGACAGAGACACTTCAGGGCCAAGCAGGTCTTGTCGTGAAGAAGCAGCGGCCTGAAGGTATTGAGTGGTGAGCTGGTCTGGGAATACTCAAGGTGGCAGGCACGCCGGCAGGCAGGGGATTTTCCACTGGACCTGAAGTTTTGTAACCTGCCACTGGAGGTGTCTGCCACTCTGCAAGGAGCTGTAGTGTCTCCCAGAGGCTGAGAGACTGGTCTTCTATCAATCAAGCTATAGGCAAGTATAACTTTTAACAGTAGAAGACAGCCAGCCATGTTGGTGACCATCAAGGAAAGGGCCAACCAGGAAAGCACCTGGCAGGAAATCTATGAGGCTTAGTAGGTGGGCAATAATTAAGAATGAGTTTTTCCTCTCTCTCTGTTTTCTCTCCTATCTCAAACTGTTCTCCAAGAACAAATAGGCCTTCTGGGTAATAACATCTGACAAGCTGTTAATCCGTAGTGAACGATAGGCAAGCAGTGGGTTTAAACCCTTTAACCTCCTATTGTGCAGCTCAGGCCCCTTCCAAGCACTGGAGCAGATGCTTAACCCTGAGGTCAGTGGAGCCTCTGGCGCTGGCTGGCTTGGAGGGAGCGCGTGCTGGATCGGACAAGGGACAAGCCATTGGGCTTCCTGCATGCAGAGTCACGTGGCATTGCCTGGAGCAATGGACCTTTCTTTAAAAAATATAATGTGTTTCTTTTCTATTCAGTGCTTTAGTCTTATTTTCAAGACAGGTTCCTTTTCATCAATAGGCTGTGTGAAACATCCCAAGAAAAATAGAATCATAAGGGGAGAGAAGTTATTTCAATTTCCTTGCAAATGAGCTGGGTAAAGCTGTGCTCATAGTGATGAATACAAACTTCCTGCAGAAAACGTGGCCAGCACTTCACGCCATGCCTGTGGCGAAGGCAGAGAGACTAGACGAGCCCTGGGAAGAAGCCTGGAGCCACCTTCAGTCTGGGATTGCATCCACACACTGCAAACATGAGAGAGAGAAAGAGAGAGAGAGAGAGAGAGAGAGAGAGAGAGAGAGAGAGAGAGAGAGAGAGAGAGAGAGAGAGAGAGAGAGAGAGAGAGAGAGAGAGAGAGAGAGAGAGAGAGAGAGAAGAAAATCCTGCAACTGAAGTGATATTTCAGAGCCATACATTGTGTGGGGTATGCACAGATACAGGCAGAACTGGAAGATTTCAGAGGTAACCATCTGACACTGATGCCACAACTAGCAAAGTATTATTCCCAAGAGAAGGCAATTGTATCTAGCGGGATATTTGCTTTTATTTGGGGGAGAGGGCCAGGCCTGCTATCATCTGAGTCATACCCCTACCTCATGTAAAGCTGGTGCATTCAGCAAATGCCTGCTCTAATTTTACATGAGCATAGACAGAATGACTAATTAGATGGTGCAGAGACTGAGACATATTGTAACACCAAATGGTTCCACATGCTGCAGACATTTCCCTAGTGTTTCTGTAATCCTTATTATTAGGAACATTCTATCCATTTTTGCTAGTAAATTAAAGGTCAACAGAGTACTAATTGGTGTTTCCTTGGTAGAAAATTAGGGTTATCTGTTGTTTTCCCAGTGAGAACTTGAATAGGACCCAGGCCAGCTCCAAACACAAGACTTGGATTTCAGTATATATGCTTGCTCTGGGGCAACGTCAGTTTAACTAAATTTGATTCCGAAAATTAGCGTATTCTCTTCTAGACATGAGATAAATTGTTGAGGACATGTTCCTGAAGGAGAAACCATCTTTACCCTGAAGAAAGACAGATGATATTTGATAGTGGAAATGAGACAATTAATCGCAGTGGGCTGTGGAATGCACTAAACTTGGTACGCATACCAAACGTGAACAGGAATTTTCTGTGTGTGTGTGTGTGTGTGTGTGTGTGTGTGTGTGTGTGTGTGTGTGTGTGTGTGTGTGGGCATGCATGTGCATGTGTGGCGAAGGCTTTTGCCCTAAACGTCTAAGGTTGAGAAGGTGTTGCGGGCCACCATGTGACAATCCTTGTAGGCAAAGAGGACAGGCTGGCCAGCTCTTAGCCGCATTCATGGAAGCCAGCGGCTCACTGGAGGGGTGAGGGGTGACTGTGGGGAGCTGTGATCCAATCCCTGTGCCTGCGTCTGTGATGTTCTCCTCACGGAGATCTGGGGTGGGATACTGCAGGACCAGTTAGGGGGTGTCCCTTATCAGAGGTAAGTCACCTTTCAATGGGCCCACACTATAAAATGTCATTTAAAGAAAGGACTTTTAATGCCACTCAGGCCAATGATTCATTAGAGAAATAGTTCTGAGATCTGGATAGGAGGAGTGAAAAGGGCCTTGCGGTGATGTGGGCGTGATGAGGGCGTGGCTGGGAGCCAGTCTGTCCGGATACGCAGTGCGGGTTCCTGACTAAGGGCCGAGAACCCTGGCTTCAGTTCCCAGGGTGTCGTCATCTTGGGGAGTGCCATCCCACCGAGCCGCATTCTGGAATTCTCTGCTAACCTTCAGTCCCAGTGCAGATAATGAAGAGAGCAGTAGAAAAAAATACTTCAGCTTTTCACTATAGGCAGATTAGTAGCTGGCGTCTGGTCTTGACCTCTCCAGCCCTGTTGATCACTGGGGTTGGATCCAGTGCTCCAGGTTTCTGAGCAGATATGTGAATCTGGACTTAATTGTTTCCAACCCCAAAGGTGGTGCTTAATTACAATGGCCTCTGGCTCAGAGGGATGGAGACAGGAAGAGTCTGTCGGAGGTGTCAGTGAGGAGAGATGCACAGCAAAGGTGCTGAGCTCAGACAGCCCTGGCTTCAGAGCGGACTCTGCTGTGTGCTAATAGAACACATCCTGCAGGCCCCACACGGCAGGTGGACCGTGGAGGGCTGTGATGCCAGCCTCATTACAATGTCCATTAAGTGAGCGAATAGCATCAAGTGTTACTCAGTACCTTGGCTTACTGCAGAGCCTTATCAACGGCTGTTATATGAAGTGTAAGATGGTTCCAGCTGACTCATAAAGAAGATGATAAACTGAGTAATTTAATATGCTCTGTATTGGGCAGCTTTCTGTCAGGTGGCCAAGCCAGGGTACATGGGAAGAGGAAGTGGTCTGTTAGCTCTTAGTGTGGCAGGACCAAAGAGCATGGAGGATGAGAGACCACTGCCAGCAATGGCAGGAGCAGTTCTGGGCACACAGTCACAGCTCCAGGGAGAAAGAAGAGGCTAGAAGGGGGCCAGGTGTTTCGATAGCCATCTTCTCGCAGTAACATGAAGAGTCTCACAAGAACCACCAAGGGACCAGAGGGGTCTTCGGTGACTAAGGGTCCCCCCTCAGGCACCACCATCCACTGACAGGCCATTGTGGGACCAAACACTTATTGCAATGGGCTTTGGGGGACACAAATCATACTCAAGGCCTAATGTTCCTTGAGAAGCTCACCATGCTGGATTACCTTACTTTCGATGGACGTTCAGCCCTCCCTGTGTGGGAGGGCTGACCTCTGGGCTGTGTGAGGCAGGCCCTGCCAGGCCCAGGGAGAGGAGGGCTGCAGCGGCAGAGGGTTGCAGTGCCTGTGTGGGATCTGGTGGTGTGCTGTGCTCCTGTGCTGTCCCAGACCAGCTTGTCCCAGCTCTCCACCCCCTTCTAGGGCTGGAGCTCCGAGTGAGGTTCACACAGCACCCCTAGCCCCACCGTACCGGGGATCCTGGCCTCCCGTGGAAGTGTGAAGCTCCAAGTGAGGAATAAAGTATATGCTGTGGTAAACCACCGAGACTCGGGCTCTTTGTTGCTGCAGAGAATGCTGACTAACGCGCCTAAGGTGTCTCTTATGATGTCAGCTCAAAAACAGTGTTTGGGGTGAAAACTTCACAAGGCAAGAATTGTAAGCAGTGAACCTGTGGAATTCAGCTTATCAAAATTCTGATCATATCCCAGACGGAGAAAATCTATGACTCTGTTGGTATGGTGACTTTCCTCAGCTCATTTTAACATGAACATTTCCACTAGGCCTAGGTAAACACTCATTAAAAGCCACGCACTAGAGGAAATAGAATGTGCCAGGGGAGAAACTACCCACTTGTATCAGCATAGCTGGACAGGGATGAGTTTGTGTGTTCTGCTCTGAAAATAAGGATGTGGTACTGGGACTTCATGCATGCTGATCAAAGTGTAACAGCGTTTTAGACATCTTCGTGTTTACAGGCCAAAGGATCTGAGTTTCACTCCTGTACCATCTGAAGGCTCTCTCTGGACTTGTGTACCTACTTAGATTTTATTCTGTTTTTATATTTCTTTCTTATTTGAAAACTCAGTGTAATTTTCTAAGGTATGTTTTCAGCCTTTTGGGGGAAATTTTATATCTATGTATCTATTGCATATTATAGATAATTAAAAATTGTCGTTAAGTAGTTTTCAAAGGAGGTTTCAATTGACATGCCAGTTTATGTATTCAATGCATCTTGACCAATGTCAAACCTTGTTTCCACCCCTTACTCTTCCCAACCCATCTATCCCTTTAAAGTACCTGGTTCCGTTTTCTCCTGTGGACACTGGATATTATTACTGTATTTGCCCATTCCTTCCTCTCTACATCTACAGTTTTGATATGTGTTTGATGGTGATGCAATTACATTGCCTCTGTCACAGTGTATGAGCAGAGCATTCGTTCTGCTATGTATGAACACAGCACAGGTGCTCGGATGGATGTCGAGATCCATCCTCAGTGTCTTTTGTTTGCTCATCAACGGGGATGGGAGATAATTTCCTAATCATTCATGCCACATCCCCATCTTTCTGTTCCTATGCAGCTCATCTTCTGTAAGCAGGCCTCTCACATATAAATCTGGCAAAGACGGTGTGGTGGTGTGGCATGTCTCGGCATGCCTGTGGATTGAAGGCGGGAGCATCCTCTCCTCTCCAGACCACATGCCTCCTGAGCATCTGCTCTGTGCGCAGAATTATACCAAAGCATTCCAAGCCAGAGTGTGCCTCAGGTCTTCCCTGAGGGACGCACGGATGGTAAACCTCGGGGTACCTTTCTAGGATGCTATAAAAATGAACAGAGTTTAAAGTTCCCTTCAAATGTGTAAGATAAACAGACTCTACAACAAAACTAATACCTTATTCCAGCTCCTATTGTAGTTCAGTTCTATTTGTCTAGTTATTAGGACTTCAGGTTTTCTCTTTCTGGCAATTATCTTAGTGATGTGCATTTTCCATTTAGACAAGTACATGGCAGCTTGATACAGCAAAAGAAATAGAATTATAAGACTCTGATTTTGGAAGCAACCCTGTGAAAGAGTTGTTCCTAAGATGCTGAATGAAGCACACCTCCCCCAGATAGAAAGGAGCGCAGCAGGGCAGGGCTGCTGACTCCCCACCACGGCGCTGCTGGGAACAGTCAGTGGCAGTCTGTGCCCAAATGCCACTAAGACCCTTACACCCAGAGCTCATGCTGAGGCGAGCAGGCTGGCACACTGCAGCTTGTTCTGCTTGACCTTTGAGAATGGTAACTTGGGATAACTTCTGGTCCGGAGAAAGTCGTTTTGCATAGCTTCCATTTGCACATGTAACACGTTCATCATATATGTTTTAGACATTTTGGTATGCCAGTCCTTCAAATGGCTCTGGGCAATCCTGTGTTTTGACCTGCCATGTCAATGCTATTGTAGATACCACTGTGTGTGTATGCACATCTATACACTGTGTGTGTATGACATCTATATGTCAATTATATACATGTAAGCAGAAACTTATTATGCACAAAGTGATCTTGTTCACTTTATCATTACACCTGATCTTCCTTATTGTAACATTTGCTTTAACAACACAGCCTGCATTTCTCATGAATCATTGGGGTACTTGTTAGTAATACTGACAATATAAAAACGTGGCTTCAATGTTTACAGCCTTCTTAGCTTTATAGTATAGGGTTGAGAGAAGCCTAAGAAATTCCAGAAATGAGAACACTGGGGTACAGAACTTAAATACAATCTCTCAAGCTCAAGTAAATGTCAGAAGTTGAGTTAAAATGATGAACTCTTGACTTGTGTTTTCATAACCATAGTATCATGGTATGGCTTTATCATGTTTTTGTTTTTCTTTTCCTCTTGGTGGTACTAGTGTTTGAATTCGGGGCCTGTGTATGCTAGGCAGGTGCTCCACACCTTGAGTCAAGCCTGCAGCTTTTTTGACTCTGGTTATTTTTGAGATGGAGTCTCATTTTTTTTTGGCCTGGGGCTGGCCTAAACCACAATCCTCCTGTCTAAGTTTTTGTCACTGTTAGAACAACAGGTGAATACCACCACACCCAGTTTTTGTTGTTGAGATGGGTTCTTTTTTTAAATTGTATTTTTTTGTCTTTTATTTTTTGGTACTGGGGATGGAACCCAGGACACTGCACCTGCCAGGCAAGTGCTTTGCCACTGAGCTCCATCCCAGCCCGAGATGGGCTCTTATGAACATTGTTTTGCCTGGATTGGTTTAGAACTGTGATCGAACTTAGCTAGGGATTACAGACTGCAGCCACAGGCACCCTGCCTAAAATCATGTGCCTTTTGTGTACGAAACATGCATTTTGACATCTATAGTTTGGCCAAGTAGACTAAAAATGAGAAAACGAGCATGGTTTCAATACCACTCGGTTACTTTGGGGAAAATAGAATGAGTGGCTCTTTATGATCTCATGACAGGATGCTACAGAGCGGCCAGCTTCCCGCATGCAGGGAGCTGATTCCTGCGGAGGCCTTCATGGAGGGGCGCGTGACTGTGAATGAAGCCAGGACTGGGGGTGTAGCCTGGGGCTGCAGAGCCCTCTGCATAGCCAGACCCTTCAGGAAATAACTGGAGCTCAGGATCTGGACCTGAGTGCTGGGTCATCCGCCTGACTGCTATCTAAGGACAAGCTTGTTTTTTTTTTTTTTTAAACCCTGCTGTTTCTAGTATTGTCACCAGCCTGAGGACGGAGCAGTAGGGAAAACAAGTGGAAGATTTGTTGTTGACATGGCTGAGAGTGCAGCAAGGGATCTAGAAGCCCATAGAACACAGGCTCATTTTGGAAATTCACAACTGATGAAAGAAAAATATATCCATGTCCCGTAATCCAAGGACACAGATGAATATTGTCCTAGATCTTATGTTCAGTCTTGGATTTCCTTGAAGAGCAAGCATAGTAGTGTGGTTCAGTTTTGTATTGTCCGACAAGTGTCCTTTTATTATAGGCTGAGCCCTCAGCTTGGTCCTATTGAGAGGCTGGAAATCCTGAAGAGGAGCAGCCTAGGATGGCTTTTGCGTGTACCTGAAGGGGTGAGGGCCCTGTTCTCGTCCTTTCTCTTTGCTTCCTGGCTGCTGTGGAATAAGTACTTGCCCCGTCAGGTGTCTCCCCCTCCCCTGCTCCCGCCCACTCCCATCCCACCCACCCCTCCCACCCCTTCTAGGCAGAGTCCTTGCCATCAACTCAAAAGCAACTGGGCTAATCATCAATCATGGCCAGAAACCAACTACACAATGAGTCAGAATAAATATTTACTCTTTATAAGTTAATTATCTCAGGCATTTGCTACAGTCACAGAAGGGTGACTAACATATAGCTTCATAGATGTATACCTATAATAAAAGGTGATTAAAGTCACAGCTGGTTATGTCCAAAAATGATAACTCAAGGACTAAGTTCCTGGTTAGAAATACCCATCAAAGATGCCAGCAATTTCTGCTACTTTGGCAATATTTTTCTAAATTACCTGTGGATGGGAAAAAGTATATTTTGGTTTATATAGATAAAGGAATTGAGTTCAATCTCAAAGGGCTTTCTGATTACTTTTTAGAAAGTGTATTCTTCTTTCCATGCAGCATGACCTTGACCGGGGGAAGACGTCGTGGAAGCATAGTCGTTTTCTTCCTTCCACAGGTTTTTGTGCTCTAATCCAACCCCAGTCTTCTGCACAGGCTGTCATTTATATCTGAACCTTGCTCAGCTGCTGCCTGGCTGAATGATGTCACTGCTCCCTTGTGACTTCAAAGGATGTCACCAATCCCTGTGACGTCCATCCCTCAGGCTCTGGTGTGCGTGAGGAAGGTGGCAGGCTCTTTGCGCTTGCCGTTGTTCGCTGCGTCTGTGGTGCGGTGTCTGCTGCTGCCCGCAGGTGAGTGAACAGACACTGTCCGGGGGGCCACTAATTGGCACTTTCCATTCCCTTTCTCTCAACTTCCTGTGGAGAGTCTTGCCACACACCACAGCCTTGGCTATGTGTGTCATCCGCATGCCTTCCGTGGCTTCGGAGTGTGATGTGCTCATCCCAGCAGCCTCTGCTTCTTTTTACTGGATAGCTTACCATAGACTCAATATTTTAATCAAAAGACTTAACGACAATGAGAGGCCTGCTCTCTCCTTTTCTGCTGGAATCACTTCAGAAGATCTTTCCCTGTCTCCCTGAAATGTATGCAATTATTTTTTTTAAATAAAAGCTAAATTAGCTCAATTTGATCTTTTCAGCCCAGAAATGATTTTCCCTCCAAAGGCTGGGGAGCATCCTCAGAGATGCAGGGGCCACAGCCTCCCGTCTCCCCGTCTCCGTGAGGAGAAGGGGGCTGCAGAGCTGCCTCCTCTTATAAAGACGAAGTGGTCTTTCCCCGGTGGAAGGCCGCTTGTGAACACACACGCACTGCAGCTGTCTGGTGACCAGTGGGGTGTGCTTCCATGGGGACCAGTGACCATGAGTCCTGGGGTCCCATGTGCAATGGGCTTGTCTGTTCCTTTTGTCTTTGCCCTGCACTAGAGGCTTTCCTGCAACGAATCATCCTCTGCCTTGTGGCTTTCTGCCTCTCCACCTTGGTGGTTTGGAGGGACTTCACTTTTGGTTATATATCCTCAGCACTAGTCACCTGTGTGGCTGAGCCCATCAGCATCATCCTAATTCCTGAAACCCATGTTCCATATCCTGGTATTCTGTGCTTTTCACCTCTGCTTTCTACAATACCACGAGACATGCTCTTTCTGGCTCTTCCGTGTCTCCCTCTGAAAGGCCAAAGAACGCCCTTGCAGGCTCCTGGGGTCTTTGTCAGAACTCCCTGAGTGGTGGGCATGACCAGCAAGTGGGGTGAGGGGCTCATGAATACCAGAGCTGTGGTAAGGAATTTGGATACTCAATGACCATATTAGCATGTTGAGGAAGATACTGATATAGCATCCACCCCCATTCTAGAGGTGGGAGCTTTAGAGAGCACGATGAGATTTCCTCTAGTTGAGTAGTTAACATGCAACAGGGAACCACTTATTTAATTGATTAATTTATCTATTTATTATTTTTATGGCACTATAATTTGAACGCAAGCAAGAGCTCTGTTAATCTATGCTCCTTGGTCATTTTAGCCTTTAGTTTTCTTTTCCACAGGGTCTCATAATTTTTCTGGACTATTCTTGGACTGAGAGCCTCCTGCCTCTTCTCCTGAGTAGCTGGGATGTGTAGATGTGACAATTAAGCCTAGCTCATTAGTTGACTCAGGGCTTTTCAAACTTTTGCTAGGTGTTGGCCTCACACTATGATCCTCCTATCTCTGACTCCCAAGTTGCTTAAGTTAAAGGCTGGCATTGCCAAGTGTAGTCCTGCCATTTATTCTTGACTACTAAGACAAGCAATAGCAACGTTCTTATCTGATCATAAGCATTCTACCAGCACTAGTTGAAAGACTGGATGTCAGGCTCTTTTGAGCAAAGTCTTGTTTAGTATTTTTAACAAATGTTCCATGTGACACTTTTAAAAAAATTTATCTTAAGTAAGCCAGACCCAAAGAAACATAGGTCCCATGGTTTCCCTAGTTATTTGCAATAACTAGTATATGTCTAGGATAATCTTACCAGACAAGCAGAAAAGGTTAAAAACTATGTACATATGACCATAGGAGATGATGCTAAGTGAAATGAACCCCAAGATAGGGGCACAAGAGGTTTTTATCTTTGTGGCTGTGGTGATTTTTTGTTTCTTTTGTATGTTCTTTCCCCCTGGTATAACCCCTGTTTTCACTGTATTTGATTCTGGTGCCCTGCATCTTGTTTATACATTTTTGTAACTTGGGAAGGGGAAGGGAAATAACAAAATGCTGAAACAAGAATACAGGTTGACCCATTGTAACAATGAGATGTACAAGATACTATGTTGAAAATGAACTTTACAACTTGGGGGGTCAGGGAGGAGATGGGGAGGGAGGGATGGTAGGGGAAAACAAAGAAAGGGGTAACAGTGCTCTACCTTACTCATGTAACTGTAACCTCTTTGTACAGTATATTTACAATAAAATACTTTTATTGTAAGAGTCCATTTCCTGTTGAACATTGTTACCCATGCCTTTGTTTTACTCCCATTATTTGCCCATTCCTCCCCTGACCAAGTTGTAAAGTTCATTTCCCACATAGTGTCTTGTGAATATCATTGTTGCAACGGGTCATCCCGTGTCCTTATTTCAGCATTTTGTTATTCCCCTTCCCTTCCCCAGATCAGATCAATGCAGATACAAGATGCAGGGTACCAGATTGCCAGGGATAAACCAATGTAAAAAGAAGAAAAATGAAATAAAAAAAAGAATTGGATACAGTACATTGGCGACAAGGTCAACAACAACAAAAGACCAGTTGTTTCCATGACTTGGAGTTCTATCAAATTAGCATCATTTTGTATGGTCATGGCTATTGGGCCATTATGATTCTCTGCCAGGACTATCCAAGGCATATATAATTAGTACAAATGAGGGAAACCCTGGAGCCTCTGTTTGCTTTGGGTCTGATTTACTTCCCTGTGACTCTTGTTGGAAGTAACCCGGGGTGTCTGCAGTGAGGGCAGCAGATGGACAGAGTGGCTGCCAACCCCTCACGCACATGGGGCTGTGGACGGGGCTGTGGCTGCCTTTGAACAGGATTGTTTTTCAGTGGGTGGAGCGGGGCCCCTGGTCTGTGATAGCAGTGAAGGTAATTGCGACATTGGAATGAGCGAGGAGAGGGGCGATGCTGTCCGCAAGCGGAGCTAGCCTGGGAAGAGGGGGCAGCACAGAATTGGAAAGGCGAGATTTCCCCTGTAGGGTGAATGTTACTCCAGGCGGGGATGGAGGACAGGCGGAGAACTGCTAGGAGGGGTGGAGGGAAGGAGGGAGCCGGCGGCACACGGCGGGCAAAGTGAGGACACTTGAGATCCAACTGCCCTCCAACCTTTCAAGACTATACAACAGCTTCCTTCTGGTTTATAACGATCTGAACACCATATTAATTAGTAAACAAGGCAACTTTAGATCCTGGGGAAAAGGAGTCTTTTGTTACAACAAGCAAACACAATTTACAATAGCCTTTGGACCCATGTTCCAGAAAATTCATTCATAAGAAATATCTCAGCTAAATAATTCCTGAGCTACAAGGAGAGTCTCACCGAGCTAGAATGAACCCTGACCACACGCATCAATCCCAAGCCGCAGTTCACAACGGAGAAGCTGAGGCCCAGGGCGAGAGACACGCAAGTTCGACTCCCGGAGTTACAAGTTCATTTGCAACAGGCCCAGCCCCTTAGTGCCAGCAAATTCACTTCCTTGCTTCCCATGGCTTGGGTGAGGAAGAGGATTTAACAGGCTGTGAGCTGGTTATAGCTTCGTCATATGATTATTAATTGTTCAGTTTAACCAAAAGGAAAACATCCTACATAATCCTTCATTCATGTTCATGTTAAACTATGGCATAGCTATGTCCAACATGGTTTTAAATCCACAGTCTTTATTCCAAACTTCCCTCCCAATAGAAAACTATTTTCTGTTTCATTGATGGGCAATAGCTCAGTGTTTCATCACCAAGTGATAAAACTGCATGCGAACACGTTCTCCACTCTGGCCCCAGGCCTGCAAGGCTGTCTTTCTTCTGTATTTAGCTATTTTTTTTTTTTTTATAAGAGAGCACTATAATATCACCACATGCCTTCTGGTCCCAGAAGTTTTGCTAACAGTTATTTGTGGTCATGGATTAATGTTACTACTGCCTAAAAACTTCCTCTGTGTACCTCTCGGTGTGGATTCCTGGGAGAGGATTTATGACAAAATCTCCAATGTCATATAAAATGGAATAAGTTGTTCAAATGTGCGGAGAACTGGAGTACAATCTTTGCACCCAGGGCATGGACAGTCGATAGGCTGCCTGCGTAGTAGCCCCCAGCATCTGACATTAGATTTTCTCTCGTGTGAGGCCCTGGAATAAAAAAAGATTCGGCAGGCAGAAAAAGAGTTCAGCCCTTGATTTGCCTAAGGAAGAAGAGCTGACAACAATCCATTCCCTTGATGATAATTGCTCAAGATGTTATGGAAATTGCTAATGGTTTCACTAGCACAAAGAGATGATAATATCACAAGTGTTAGAGTGGAAATGCAAACTTTGAAATGAGCTTGAGTTTTCGCGGTTATTTTCCAGTCATGCATACTTGCTCTAGCCACTTAACCCCTTCTTCATTTCCTGTTATAATCGTATGGGTGTGTGATTTATTGACATTCTGCGAAGTGTCAGCTGGATAGGAAATCAAGGCTATTCACTGACTGAAAATGTTCTTATGAAACACTCCCGCCTTTCCTCCTGATGTTTGATTCTTGCCTGCTTGCAATATCATTTGACAAAAAAGAGAAAAGAATTTTAAATGTAAGTGACTTTAGTTTGATTTTTTGTTTGGCGGTAGTAAACTGAGTCTCAGAAATGAACATAAAATGGTTCCTATCAGATGAACAACGCCTTGGGGAGAGACACTGCCCATTCTTGTATTTTGTGAGCACTAGAAAACTCTAGTGGAGTGAGTGTTTAGTCAACTTCCCTCAAATAACAGACCTTTGGGATGTTCCATGGGATGAGTTATAATTCTACTTACAGTAATCCAGCCAGACAGGTTTTTCTCGTACCTCTGTTACATTTGATGAAGTCATTCTTGGCTAGAGAAGTCCTGCTGTCACACCAAAACATCCTTACATCTAAGTCGGTTAACACAAGGGGATTTAGTTCTCCTGCCCGCAGCAGGAATTGGACCGGTGCATAGCTGTTTCTGTGGTGATATGATCCAGGCACCAGTTTTCAATGGGTATAACATAATGAATTGATACATGCTTGAGAAAATAGATAGGTTTAACCTGATGTGAACATTACACAACACATCAAAGCATCACACAGTACCACATAATTCTGTTCAATTTTTATGCTTTTATATATGCTAAAAGAAATCAAATGATAAAAGAGTAAAAAACCTGGGCTTACTATTGCTTTACCAACAATTTTACCACAAAGTTCAGTAGATGCCTCTTGTGTTTGTCTCTGGTTTGGCCCACATGCTAGAGATTTTTTTCAAGACATTCATCAAGCTGGATCTGGGTTATGGTTCCTTTGAGTGTCAGTGCACCAACAATGAAGTTATTTTATAATAGACTTTAGTGCCACCTTTAATCCGAACGTTTTTACAAAGCTGAGATGCTTTGTTTGCCTGCAGAGCTTTATGAGACCTTGGTAGCACACACCTCTTTGTTAGTAAAGGGCATTTATAACCCTGACACTTGTGCTGTAACTGATCGTCTTTTTCTTTGGATCTCTACTGGCAAGGCTTGGTGGTGTTCGCTTCTTCCTTGTGTCCCCACTACCTTTAGCAGGTAGCAAGAATCACACCAGCATTCTGTGGTGCATGGCTCCAGGTGCAGAAGCTTTGGGAGGATGTGTGGACTTTTTCTTTCTCGCAGCTGTCCGGTGGATGTTTGGCAGTAGCTATCTGGGCAAAGCTTCGGGAAGTGAAGCTGTCCTGGGCCTCTGCCATCCCTTGGGTTCCAAGACTCCTGTGGGGCCTTTGTCCTCTGAAGGATGCAGGACACAGGATACGATGGAGAGGTCTCTATAGCTGGGTGTGGATGTGGTTTCTGGTAAAAGTCGATGACAACATTTAACTGCAGGGTATTTAGACGATGTTATCTAGCTACCTGCCCGGTTGTAAAGGAAAGAGGTCCTAGTGAATGCGGAAATCTCAGGCACAGTAACAGAGATGCGAATGATTGGCAGTGCATGCTTACATGAGCAGTTGAAGCATACTTGCAGCATAAGAATTAGGCATAAAATCATACATAGGAAAGGGCTAAAGAAACAGGGAAGGTAAATAGTCACAGGGGAAATCCCTCGGGGACTCTCTTAAAATCGAGGAATGTCTGCAGAGAAAGTCCTGTGTGTCTGCCTGCTGATGCCCCCACGAAGAGCCCAGGAGAATGCTTGGGAGCAGGGGCAGGGAGTCTTCTGGGAAGGCTCAGAAGCAGGCGGGCGGATTTTCCCTCCAGTTGACGCTGTAAACCATACATTAATGCCATAAGGTTTGTTCCTCTCCTGCCGGGCTGTGGGCGAGTCATCCTGGTTCATTATTCTTTAAAAATAGACTGGAGGAGGTGGAACAAGAAGAAAGCTCACCTCTGGCACTGAGGCAAACCCCTGGCGTCCTGGGGCCCAGGGGTACGGAGCGGCGGGGCGTGGGGAGCTGGCGTGGTCCTTCAAGACACGGCTGCCCCCACAAAGACGGCCCAACTGACCACAGCTCCCCGTGGATTGTCAAGATTCAAGTTTCTGATGCCTTGTGCCAAATCCTTTAATAAAAGCAATAATTTCCTCCCCCACAGTATAACCATGCTTTCACTATATTTGATGTTGGTATAATTTGTGGAGGGGAAGGGAAAAAAACAAATCATTTAACTAGGGATACAGGTGGACCCATTGCAACAATGAGATGTACAAGTCTTTATGTTGAAAAAGGAACTTAACAACTTTGGTGGGGGGAGGATCGGGTAGGGGGAGGGGAGGAGTATGGGAAGGGATGGGAAGGGGAAACAACGAGGAGGCAACAATGCTTGATAAGAAATGTACTCGATATCTTGCCCATGTAATTGTAACTCCTCTGTATAGTATTCTCACAATAAAAAAAAGCAACAATTTCTTCATATTCCCAGAGATACAAGGCAAGAGCATTAGCTAATGTAGGCTCAATTTCTCTCATTAAAACCATCACTTTTCCATTTAGTTTTGTCAGAAAGGTAAAGAAACAGAGAAAAGCACTTTGTTCTTTAGGTGACAATTTAAAGTTATGCATATATAGAATAAATATGTGTTTGTATAAAATCATTCCTCATTTTATACATTTAACAGTGTAGAATTCCTTCTTTCTCCTTCTCTTTATCACTCTTTTAAACATCTCAGCATAACTCTGGGTAAAGGAAGGACTAAAATGAAAAGCCACCAAACAATGTCATACTTAAAATAAAAAAAGAAAACATTATGAGTGATGTATTTAACTTAAAAGCTTCTGATATCTACATTAAAACTATTAAAAAATAAAATTCACTTTAGTATCTATCTATCTATCTATCTATCTATCTATCTATCTATCTATCTATCTATCTATCTATCTATCTATCTATCTATCTATCTATTTATCTATCTATCTATCTATCTATCTAAACAATGGTATAATTAAAATCTACTTTGCTTTTTGTGCCGATGTTGGAAATCTGTTTGAAGCACTTGCTTCCCTGAGTGGTGAGCTAAAGCAGGGCACACCCCTGCAGAGGCCTGTTGCTCACATATGCGTCCACCCAGCGTGCTACCACTGATGCATGGTAGAAGTGAAACTGGACCGAATGTTGGGGTTCTGCTTTGTTCTCAGAACACAATACGGCTCCCATGGCTTGGCCCACTGTCTACTCTCCCCTCTGGGGACTCCCCTGAATCTTAATCTCAATAGGACAGCCCATGTACCTCCCTGCCCCACCCCAGGTCAAAGGCTGGGCAGGAGACTTGCTCAAACAATAGGTTCCCTCTGCCAGAACTTCACCATAAACTCAGGAAACTCTGAGCCTTCAGCTACCTGGACCCTACTTAAGTTCCTCCACCCCTGCCCCCTCATACTACTATCTCCTGGCTCTACTCAGGTCCCCATGGTGACTCCTCTTCAGCTCTCTATTAAAGGTGCTCTGGTCTGCTGTTTGCTTTCTGGTCTTTATTCTAACACCCTCCTGACTCAGTTTCCTAACATAGGCTATTCACTTGGATGAACTTCAGGAAAAAAATTATGCGGAGTGGAAAATGGTGATCTCAGCAGCACCCAGGCCTCGTGACTTCTGTCACCCAGCAGGACGACAGAGCCTAATTGTAGAGATGGGGAAGGGGTTAGCGGCTACCAAGGGTTAGGGACAATGGGAAAAGGGAGTGGGCAGTTCAATTGGTAAAGAGAAGATGCTTTGTGGAGACAAGACAGCAGCATTTAGTGGTGTAAGTGGTTATACAGACTCTGCTGTGACAAATTATATAGGCATACACAGATCCACAGGGGTGTTTGTGTGGACAGTGACCTTTGAATAAACTCCAGGGATTGTACCAATGGCCACATCCTGACCATGGTGCTGAGTCTCATTTGGAAGGATGTGTGTTGTGGGAGCTGAGGGGATAAGCTCAGGACCACCTTCTACATGTCTACGTACACACTATGAGTATGTAAGAGAGATGTAAATATTGGTGTAATGACCCAGGCTTGTTAGGAAGCTGAGATCAGGAGCACTGTGGTTCAGCTTGGGGCAACAAGTTCATGCTATCATCCAGTAAAATAGTGGTATACACCTGTCATCCTAGTAATGTAGAAAGCATAAACAGGAGGATCGCAGTACGGATCAACTGGGAAATGATGAAGACTCGAATGCAGAAGAATTTAGGGACCATTTTGTGTAATTCTGGTCCATGATCGTCTAACAAACCCCCTTTATGCCACAGCTTTGAAATAGAACAAGCAGCAGTGGCGTTTCTCCTCCCTCTGTATTAGGAACACCTGTGCTCTCTCCAACCCCCCCTTGCTGTGGGGTTCAGCTGACTCTCACGAGTGACAGCAGACGTTTGGTGGCCATGTGCAGGCTCACAGTTGGCAGGGACATCTTCTTCCTGGATCTCGCCATGGGCGGTCTGAGAGGCCCGATGACACAAACGTTCACCTAGGGGCACCGGGAATGAAAGCGTCAGCATGCACACAGCACCTCCGTAAGAGTACTTCACATGGTCACAATGCAAGCTTTCCCCTGCTCCTTCCCTCCTATCCCCCATGGCAGTGGTGACCAACCGCAGTGGCCTTCACTGACTCCTTTAGCAGCGCTGGCTTAAAACTGCAGACAGGCAAGAAGTCCCCTCAGTACTGACAGTTCTGAGTTCCAGAGGCTCACAGCTGGACTTCTGAACACACGGGTTAACAACTCTGGGCCTTAGAGACTAGAGGTCCCTGGCTCAGACTTGCAAGGCTGCTCTGGGTGTAGAGTACAAACACCCAACCGCGAGAGTTACACCACCACCGCGGAAGTGTCAGGACCCCTGGCCCTGCTCATTCACAATTCTACTGTCACGCCTTGCCTTCTGGTCTTAGCCTGGCTCCTGCCTGCTTTGGTGTTTCAGCTTCTCACAGCCTCTCACCTTCACGGTCCCCCTTCCTTGGCTCTCTCCCATCTCATTATTTCTGTTGTCCTCCATTGCTTCTTGTGGCTGCTGCCCTGGAGTTCTCTCAGGAGCTCTCCAGCGGCTCCTTGTGGCACAGGTAGCGTTCCAGGTGTGGAGTCTTTGGTGACTCTGAAACTCTTCCCTTTCTTCCTGTCTTCAGCAAACACTTTCAGGGGTTGAAGTCCAAGGTTTTTGCCTGCTTTTCTTGCAATTTAGTTTAGCCCACTCCACCCACGTGAAAGACCACAAGGAACAAAACATACCGTGGATAACGGTGCTCTTTCTGGGCACCATAAGGTTCTGTCTGCTCCGTCACGCCCAGGCTGCATGTCCACACCACATCCTGTATCGGGTGTCCCTTGTCCATACCACATCCTGTATCGGGTGTCCACTGTCCCCAGGCTTTACCTTCCTGCTCTTGCCCTGTGCACAGTGTCCAGGTGGACCTTTTAGAAACGTGTCAGATCTTCCTTCTGTGATGTCATTATTTCTTTTCCGTTCAGGATCCCATGTCCACCTCCCTCCTGCCCTGCAGAGTTCTGGGGCCTTGTCTGGAAGCATGGCCCTCCCCCCGGCCTGCCGGGCTCCGCCTGCTCCTGCAGTGCCTGGCTTGCCCGCAGTGCAAAGGGAAACGTCGTCATCTGTTAAGTGCCCGGACTGCTTTCCTGTCAGGCTGTGTTTCTGTCTCCACCTTCTGCCATCATCTTCACGGCTAGTACCCTGGTTTCATTATGTAACCGTCTGATACTTTCTCTGTTGTCTTTCTTCTTAGCTCTGATTTCAAACACGCGATCCATGAAGGACCTTCTCTGTCATGTTGACCTCAGGCTTCCTCCTTACTAAAGATGGTAGGTTTGTAAACTTAAAGTTATATGCTTGAATTTCCAGGCTGACTTGAGAGTTTTGGAAGCAGATGTGAAGTGACTGAAGCTTTTGGGAGGAAAATGGCCTTTATCCTATATAAACTTGGTCACTTGTCTAGTGTTAATGTGTTCATTGGAATCTTGACATACTTACAGACAAATAGCCTGGTCTTTACTCCTAGTTGAGTTTATTTCATCCTTAATTCACGATGGCATTTGTTCACTGTTGCAATCTAATATATTATTATTGTAATCTAATCTATCTACTCTAAGTAGATACAAAGAGGTTCAAGCTGCAGTCCCTTCTGCAAGGAGCTCAAGGTCAGGTGTATGGGTTTCCAGATGGATGGGTAGAAATTCTGACAATCTGCCTCTGGGTGTTGGAGGAGACTGAGATTGTTCTTCCACAACTAAGAACAAGTACTTACGGGATTGTGCAGGGGATGGGAGGCAGTGCTTGTGTAATAGTTACCTTGACAAAACCATTGCCATAGTTCTCAAGTTATGAATACAGAGAGCCTGGAAAATATGGCAGTCAGGCAAAGGCAGGCCACAGTCTGATCAACACATGCAGGATGGATTTTCTTAAGTCATAGGGTATGGCTTTGTAGAAAGCAAGGGGCCAGGAGGGGACTGGGAGCCCCTTTGGAAGTAATCTTGCCACACTACCTTATTTATGGGCCACTCCATTGCTTCCTCATGGGCTGACGGTGGAAATCATTCTCTGGGATGAAAGCAGAAACTTCAGGAATTATAACCAAGCTATAAAATTAGCATTATGTAATTCCCCAGCCCTTCCCTCTGTTGCTGAAATAGCAGTGTACAGGAGTGGGTGGTGAAGCTGTCTAATAGCTGCTGGAGAAGATTGATTTGCATTCGTTCCTATTTTACCAAATTATCTTTGGAGAGAAGGTTAACTTGTCACCAGCACATCTACAGGCCCTGGTTCCAGCAGGATTTACAGGCCACTCTGGCTGCCAGACAGATCTGCAGACTTACAGCAGCAGGCAGGGGTACTCTGTCCCTCCTCTTGGGTGACATCACAGGATACCCTAAGTGCCCTGTCCTCTGATAGGCCCCTGCTGGCTAGACTTGACCGAAGCTCTTACAGGACGCCTCCCTTCGATGTGAACACATTCTCTTTACCGTATGCTGGCAAGTCTGTGGAATCAACTCACAATCTCAACAATTTTGTTGCTGGCTGTTTTGTTGCGGCTGAATTCTAGCAGACTGGAGAGAAAATTAGAAAGATGTTGTCAGGAGAGTTTTGTTCACTCTATGTAGGACCAGTATCTGCACATGTGCCAAATACCGGAACACACGTGCACACTCGAGCTCAGGCCCTGGACGTGACATCTGCTGAGATGTCCACTTGTCACACTCGAGAGTGACCTCCATCCCCGTATAGACTTCTCCTGATAGTAAAAAGTGAATTTCTAGCAAACAGCTCTCATTTATGCTGTGCAGTAATAACTCAAAGCTTTAACCCAAAGAAAAGGACACACGTAAAATAGAGACCAAAAGAACCAAATTTTATTATCATCTTCATCTGGAAAAGGATAAAGGTGATATTTTAAGTAAACTTTGAAGAAGTAAAATTACAAAAATTTTGACCTGTTTTGAGCTATGTGTTGAAAGCTGAAGCATAGGTTTTCGAGGGTTAGGAAAGAATTCACTCTGGGTTTATCTCAATGTGCATCTTCCTTCCATAAATTATTCCTTTATTTACAATATTAAAAATCTAGGTATTCAACAATGCTGGATAAGAAATGTATTCATTACCTTGCTCGTGTAACTGTAACCCCTTTGTACAGTATTTTCACAATAAAAAACTTAATTTAAAAAATCTAGCTAGTAGTTTTTTCACCCAATTTGTTTTCTGTTTTTTCTTAGGCCAAATTTGCTCCAGACAGACATGGTTGGTAATGATTTTTGTACCTTCTGAAGACACATAAAAACCAAGAATATGACCTTTAATATCTCTATTTCTTAATGGAATTGCTTGTGTGGAAGTTATGTGTGTCAGTTATGCTGTTTTCTCTTTGTATTGAAGGATGTGTCTCTATAATTTGAAAAGATTCTTAAGTTTTTTCCTTAGATCCATTCTTTCTAGGGGCTGATTCTTGACAATTTATCATGAGTTTACAGTGCCTAAAACATACTACTTAAAACTCAACAAGTAGAACTAACAAAAGTTTAAGAAATGGATTTCTAAAATGGATTCATTCAACAAATATTTGTGAACATGTAATACTTTACATTTCTTTAATTTCTAGAGTAACGTTTTTAGGTCCTGAACAATTATAACACTTAAAATGCACCTATGCTCATATTATTGCTTCAGAGAATTGTACGAACTTTACTGTCATTCCAAACTAATTTTCGCACTTTGTCATCATCTTTAGTGTCTGAACTGTTTCAGGCCATTGTGTAAAAAGTGACAGGGGAAATGTAAAAGGAGAGTCAGAGGCAATGAAAAGTTATTTGATCATCGACTGCCTTTTCATTTAAGACTTGAAAGGAGCCGATGGGAGAAATTGGACTGCTTTTATTCTGGGAAGAACTTAGAAGAGTAATTGCCCTTTACACGAAATCTTTTGTTACTTTTATTCTTCTGTTATTACTAGAAGTATTTTTATGTGTGATTATCAGAAGTGCTAAAGTATGGGACAATGATAAGAAATTTATTCTGTAATTATTCTTAGGTGAGGAGGCTTTCTCTCTCACTTGAACTGAAATAGGGAACAGATCCCACAGGCTGTGAACTCTGGTGCCTTGAAATTGCTGCTCTGTTCCAATTGTCTTTGTGCAACTTTTTGAGAATTTCTCACAGAAAGTTTAAAATGGCGATTGTAACTCTCCAAAAGCAGAAATGAAACACTCATACCTGAATGCTATGAAAAATTCTGTTTCTGCAGAGTGTATAGTGTTGTAGGATCTGACTCATGATGGAGCTGATCTGAGATCACAAATGAGAATTTTGATATTTAAACTGGTTTCTTTATATATATATATATATATATATATATATATATATATATAATTGTAAAAATACTATACAGAAGGGTTACATTTACACGAATAAGGTAATGAGTATATTTCCTATCGAGCATTGTTACCTCCTTCTTTGTTTTTCCCCTACCATCCCTTCCCTTCCCACCTCCCCAACTTCTTCTCCCCACCCCCCAAAAGAAATGCTGAAATAAGGGTACAGGTTGAGCCACTGTAACAGTGAGATGTACAAGACACTATATTGAAAATAAACTTTAGGGGCTGAGAAGGTGGCTCAGTGGTAGAGCGCTTGCCTTGCATGCCAGAGGCCCTGGGTTCGATTCCTCAGCACCACATAAACAGAAAAAGAAAAAAGCCAGAAGTGGCGCTGTGGCTTAAGTGGTAGAGCGCTAGCCTTGAGCTGAAGAGCTGAGGGACAGCGCCCAGGCCCAGAGTTCAGGCCCACGACCGGACCCCCCCCCCCGAAAAAAAGAAAATAAACTTTAAAATCTGGTTTCTAATGCTCATTTGCTAAAGACATGCTTCTTGATTGCCTATATTATTTCAGGCAGGATTCAACAACCGAGCAAAAAGTCCCTGTTTCCACCAGAGTTACATCTAGGGGTTGGAATGATGTGGATAGGGGAAGCCAAGCGCCTTGTGGGTCCAGAGAGGGGACATTATTGAAGCCAAGCGTCAGCACCGTAGGTAGGTAGAGCTGGGCATTTATTAGGGGAGTGGAGAGGCTTGCTTGTTACAGGGGTGGGTAAAGTGAGCGATTCTGGGAGCCTTGCCTATCCGGTGCTTCCAGAACACTGCAGCGCTGCCCTTTGGTGGACAGGAGCGAAGAGGAGGCCCTGTGAAGGGAACCCAGGATGTTATGTGTAAGAAGGGTTTCACCTTGAGGGGGGAGCAACAGGAAGGAGGGGAGGATTCTTGGAGCCAAATGCTAAGAACTTGCAATCCCCGCAGAGTGGGAAGAAGAGAGAGATTCGCAGGACATGGTGACGGTCAGTTGGCACGAGCGTGTGACCCTTGGGAAGTGGCTGGAAGAGTCTGGAAGTTTTCCGGTTGCCCTTGGGTTTATCGCAGCTTCCCTCTGGTGGAGTTGCAGAAGATGGCTCCAGTGTAGGAAGACGAAGCATGCTGAGTTACAGCGGGGTCTGCAGACACAGGCTCCGAGTGGCACCAGAAGCCAGGGGGTTTGGGGCCAAAGATAAAAATTCAGAAAGCACCAGGATTGAGGTCGCTCTCCAGGTTAGTTTCTATGACAAAACTGGATCAACTTACGCTTTTTATACCATGATGATCTTTCCTCATCTGGTGCAATGAAGGAAGTCTTTTCTAGAATAAATAGTAGTATAGAAAAATGAACATAAAATTAGGCGGTCTGAACAACAAACGCGAACAGGCTCCCTTGCCTTCTCAGAGAAGTTTTAGTTGGTCTCAGACATCCACTAAGCACTTCTAGAATTTCAGCGCCTACAGCCCTCTAGATGCTCTGGGAGGAATCATGGTGACGTGTAGTGAGAAGATGTGAATTCTTTCTCCCCTGAGTGTGTCTTGCAAACCCATTACCCCAGACTAATGCTTGATTACGGCTTCCATCTGTGGGTTAGCAGTTTTACTTGAGATGTTGTGTTTTATACCCTGAGATTCCCTCTCCCCCCCCCCCCCCGAGCTAGAACCTCATCAGTGAGGTCATTTCAGAAGACAGAAGACCCACCGACTCTGTTTTCTTCCCCTTGTCCTATCTAGCTCAAGCAGGTGGGCTGCACAGTGTCGGGGGCTTGTGTGTGGTATAATGTTAATAGACCCCTACCTTCCTTTGGTGAAGTTCAGCGAACCGCCCAGACTCCTTCCTTGTCTGTATTGAGTATACTCAAAGAATCGTCCATGCACAAATGTGAGAGTAAGTTTTAGGGGGGTGGCTACGCCCCTTTTCATAATGTTAGGGAAGACTAATTGGCATAATCCTTTTTCGCTTATCTTTACATAGTTGTACAAAGGGGTTGCCACAACAGAGCAATGTATGAACACAATGCATCTTGGTCAAGACCACCCTTTCTGTCATTCTCCCACCCATCCCAGCCCTCCTGCTTCCCTTAATTTTCTTAATTTTGTAGGGTATGCATTGAATTTTATGACTCCCTTTTCCCCATGCTCTCTTCAGTTATACACTCTCTACCCTTTGACCTTACCCTGGTTCTTGTTTGTTTTGTTGGACTGTGAGTTAGCCTTTCTGAGGAATTATACCATTTGAGTTCTCCCCTAATTTGGTTAATACACTTAGGTGTACATGAACGCCCCCTGAAATGATAACTACGCATTTATAAATTAACGTAGATTCTCCATATGTGAGAAAAACACATCTTTGTCTCTCTGGACCTGACTTGCTCCAGTTGATGTAACTCTTTCTGGGTCCTTCCAAAGCCATCCGCACAAGAGTACTTACTACAGCACTATTCACCACAACCAAGGTGAGGAATCAGCCCCGCTGCTCCTGGGTGGATGAACCGCTCAAAAAAATGTGGTGTATAGACAGTGGAATTTTACTCATCCATTAGAAAGAATGGCACTGCAGAATCATTTTATGGTAATTTAATCTCCAAAACTGTGGAGAAATAAGTGTCTGCGGCTGTGGTTTTGACCCCCAGTCTGGGCTATTGTATGGCAGTTCCAAGTGACTAAGACAATATACAGGCTTGGGGATTGAAGAACGTTTACAGCAGTCCCAAGTTCTAGTTCATAGGCTTTCCATAAGGAGACTATACCAGAGATCCTGCAAGAACCCGTGTTTCTGGAAAACATGCTTTCTAAATGCCAGTGCTGTCCTTATCCACTCTGCATGCTGCCTTGACAATGTGCTTTGTAGACAGTGGCTGCCGCTGTTCATGTATAAAGCAGGCTCTTTACAAAAGAGCCACGGGACAGGGAGCGCTCTCAATTCTCAGTCATACTTTTCTCTATGATAAAAACCCTCACAGGCAAAGAAATCCTTGACGACAAACATAATGATATCTGTCCATGCACTGCTGCACAATAATGAGAATTGTCCTCTGTGGCCTATGAAAATCGCTCTCCTGACTTTATGGTGTAATCTATCTACAGCACAGAGAGACTTCACTTCATTCTGCCTTTATTCAGAAGGCAAATTAATGTGGACCAGGCAGAAGTGGGTTAGGGCAGAAATACTACTCCTAATAATGATTTGGATGGGTGTTCATAAATATTCTAGGTAGCCTTTGGGATACCGTGTTCCAAATCCAGGCAGATTAAAGTCAGCAATTTTATTAAGCCCTATCCTACTTGGGTTAAGAAGGTATCATCTTTCTGTGTTTCCCTTGGGTGGAGGAAGTGCACAGAGCTTGGGAATGTCTATAACCTGTGTAAAAAACAACGGTAGAGACAATCGCATGCTGAGACGAACCTCAGGACATCAGCAGGGCTGGAGGCGTCTGCAGTGCAGTCTTCCTGCTCTGAGAAGAGCGGCAGCTTGTGGCCATACTCTTGACACTTTTAAAATAATTTCTGGATAGGAGAATATAGATTTTCATTTTGTCAGAGCCTCACAGATGATGTAACCTTTTTGATCATAAGGTGTGGGTGTTTGACACACATCATTTGGATCTTATGCTCTGGAGTTACAGTGATGCGTTTCAATGAGACGTTATTAAAAACTTGGCGCAGTGGGGGAAAAGACCAGAGATTTTCCACATGGAAAGGGAGGCTCCAAGGGCAGAAGCTCTGGGAGTTTGTTAAAAGTTGGGTGAACTTGTTCCTTAGTGTTCTTTAGAGTGAGGGACAATGTGCTTGTGGCAAACTTGTCCACAGAGAACACCAAAAGCCTTCAACCCTGGCGCTTGTAATGTGAGATTCTTGCTCATAATTTAAACCTTTGGAATTCATTTAAGATCATGAACTAGAAGCCAACTTTTCAATGTTTCTGTTTCTCTACAAACTAAGAAGAATGACTGTCCATGGAATTTGGAAGGTTAAGTGCAGTTAAGTCATAACACACAGGTTTGACGTTTCTGACTCATTGTTGAATTTGGTCAGCCAATATTTTGTGGAGAGGTTTTGCCTGTATGTCAAAGCAATAGGTCTATAGTGCTTTTTTATTGGATCCCTGTCTGGTTTTGGGTCTGTCTTCATAGAGTTTGGCAATTATCTTTCCATTTCTATTTTATGGAAGAGTCTGAGGAGCATTTATTGGTATTAGTTCTGCTCTAAAGGTCTGGTAGAATTCAATCGTGAAACCTCAGGGTCTGGATCTTTCTTAGAAGGGAGGTCTTTATTGCTAGCTATAATCTAAAATTTGTATAATGTGTTTTTTGTAACATAAAGGAAAAACATACAGGAAACATACATAACAAAATAATGCTCATTTCACTGTGCAATTGTTTGCATATAACCTATCCTCACTATGAAACCTGATGAAATAAACATAAATGTAAACAAATGTATACAGGCTGCAGGGGCGTGTTATAGGATGATTTAGTGCCACGAGAACGTCTCCACTTATGTGTGTTTCTAAAATTGATAACTAACATCTGACAATTTTCCAGAATAAAACAAAGGGTAAAGTAGATACATTCCTGGAAAGAGTCAGTGCACCTCAGAACTGTAGAGCAGGTCCTTGTCCTAACAGGCTGAGGGTGTGGACGTCCCACCCAGAGCTCTCCACTCCCGCCTCACTCCTAGCCACAGCTTAGTCCGTGACAGCTGGGATCACACACACACACACACACACACACACACACACACACACACACACACACACACACACACACACACACACACACACTGGGGTCACCACATGCGCCTTGTGCACACCACGTGTAGAGCACTGTGGAGCAGCAGGAGGGAGTGGGACTCCTAGTCCGAGAATACCATGGGCAGATCTGAAAGAGCGTGAATGATCACATAGTGCCCCTCACGTGAGTTTGCGAAGCATGAACAGGGAGACAAGAGCTCTCTCAGAGGTCCACGCGGGGGTCCTGAGGTGATTCATGTGAGACACTACAGCCCATCAAATGAGGCTGGAAAGCCAGCAGGGGCAAGAGCACTTGGGGAGAGTTGATAAGGCAAAGTAGCAAGACAGAAGGTAAAAGAAGGAGAAGAAATCTCTAGCATGAGACCTAGATCCTGGTTCTGTAAGGTGGGTGGACCCTGCCTTGGAAACTGACACCAGGGGCACAAGCTCAGTGAGAAGATGGCCAGTGGAGTGCAAGCGTCCACAGATAGACAAGGGGATATGTGTTTAGTTATTTATTTGTTAACGTACACACACATCTCTGTGTCAGTATATATTCTGGATACCTATAAGACACATACGTGTTATGTATGAATATGCGCTTACCTATGTATTGTGTGCACTGTTGTACGTACACAGACCTCTGTCACACACATATATAGTAGGTACGGGCAACCTATATGCAACTGTGTAACTCCCCAGTTCAGGGCAGATAGAAGTTTAAGGCTGATACTATGAGCATCTGGAAGAACATGTGACAGAAGATGGGGTGAAACACGGTGGGGGTGGGGAGAAGTTGCTTCAGAGGAAAGAGGATCAAGAGGAGACATTGCAGAGGTCTCGGGGGACAAGGCCAGGGAGGCTCAAGGAAGAAGCATCGTCAACAACATAAGTCCCAAAGGGAGTTCTAAGATGAGCTTACAGAAACACCACACACACACACACACACACACACACACACACACACACACACACACACACACACACACACACACACACACACACACACACACACGTGCACACATACACAGCCCACAGGACAGGGCCATGAGGAATAGCTTTACAAACAAAAATTCCCTTTACATAAAACAAACCCGTACCTGTGCAAGCTTATATGAGGCCATTTTAAATGGCTTGTAATAAAGAAATCACGAGACTTGCATTTCTATTGGCCTCTGTTCTACTTGTCATAAGAAGTGGTTTTTTTTTTTGTATGAATAGTCATGTAGGCATAAATATTTGTACAATCTTCTTTGGCCTTACTTTCAGGACTAATATTTAGAAGTCTGAGAGCAAAAGTTATTTGTCTCTTGCCATTTTATGGATGTTAACCTTTGTAAGGAAGACATTTATCTTTAAGACTTGCCCTCTCCAGAAATGAAATGTGACTGAACCAAATGCCAGTCATTCTAGTCTTTTGAGTAACCAGGCCAAAGAATGAGGGTTCCTATTTCTCTTACGCACAGCGTGCTAAGTAACACCTTTTCATGAAATGTGGATCACACATGCCTAGCTCAAAATCCTACCTCCTCCTGCAGAAGGAATCATGTTAATGACCAGTCCGACCACTCAGGTTCTGTAGAAGGATCCAGATGTCTAGGGAAATCAAACGCTTTGCACATTGCCTGGGAAATGCGACTCGATGCTTGTCCTCTTTATTGAGCTCCTACGGTGCTTAATTGAGCCTAGCATGAGTTGGATTCTGGGAGCGTTGTAAATAGAAGATAAGAGACAAAGATGTCCACTTCCAAATCACATCAGTGGTTTAATTGCAAACAGGACTTCCTGCCATGGAGAAATGTCATATTAGAAATGAGTGTGGACATTTAGTGACAAATTTCATTAGCACCAGGACACTCTGCATCTTTAAGTTAGTTCATCACAGTGAGGATTAGCTGAAGCGGCATCTGAGTTTTCCCTGCAGTGAAACAGATCTACCTGGTCACCCTGAATCGCTCAGAAAGTTTGAAAGAGAATGGCATCTGTGGTGTGTTGGACGCTCAGGGCAGGGCCCTTGACAGGGATCCTTCCTGGTTACGCTAATTCAGACAGCCAGTGATCACACCAGAGCTGGAGCTGTCTATTTTCTTCAGTTAGTCCTCATTTGGAAGACAAAAAAGTTACTAACATTGGTAAAAGAAGAGTTCCTTTCTGTTATGCAGGGAACATTCAAATACAGAGGGCCCAATGTTTCCTGAACGTTTGCATTGAGATTTACACTTAACAACTAAAAACACCACATCTGTGTCCTTGCGATCCCATGCTTTTATCTTGACCAGCGGTTCAGAATCTCATGGTGTGAGACCCGGCTGTGCTGCTGGGAGGTGGAAGAAGGACTCTGATGATCAAGCGGGTGTGCAGTGTACTCACGGATAAGTTTATGGCACAGTCATGGCCTTGGGGAGCAGGAGGAGCAACTGGATCCCAGAAATCCCGAACACATATGTACTGATGAAGATAAAAAAGAGCGCTATCCTTGCCAGAATGTACCTGGTTTCCCTTCAGCTGTTAGGCACAATCCTGGTACTGGGGCCTGTTGTAAAGCTTGCTATACCACTGAAAGGGTTTATTTATCCACAGTCTGCTGAGAATCCCTGCTGGGGAAAACCAACCAGAGCATCTCGGGGAAGCCACATTGGAGGCCGCTCAGGGAGACTGTAGCCAGGTCAAGATGAGCTTGCACATCATCCACTGTGATGCTGTTGTCTCTTGAGCTTCTGCTTCCTTCAAATACACTGTTCAAATGCCCTGTGTAGCAGAATGGCAGCGTACGAGAAATGCGTTGTGTCAGCTTGCTCGGAGCTATTAGGAGGGCACTGTTCATTCCTCCAGTTAATTTAATGCTTGACATTAGCTTCTCTACAGTCAGTGAATTCCTCTCCTCTTCCACCTGCAACTCGGCACCTAGGTCCGAGCATGCTCATCCTTCTGCCCTGGGTGTGCGGCTGATCACAAAGCAGGTCCGAGAGGTATCCCCAGGTCCACGACCGTTGTATCCAGAAATTCCAGGGAAAGAAAACAAAATCTTCACTAAGATCCAGCACAATTAGACACAGAAATTCTGGGTTAATTAAAAAAATCTTTAAAAACCAATTTGAAGTTGAATATTATTGTTCATAATGTGTGTGAACTGAATGTTTGTGCCCCAACCCCAAATTCCTATGTTGAAGAGCTAACCTCTGGCTGGCCAGTCTGATGGCATCTCAAGGTGGCTCCCTGGGGGATAATTAGTTAGATGAAGTCATGAGGGTAGGATTCTGTGCTGGAAAAGACACTGTAGCTCTCTCTCTTTCTCTCTCCTCTCTTCTGCTTTCCTCCCCCTCTGGGCCCCTCCCTCCCTCCTTTCTTGGCCTTTTCCTCTTCCCCCCCTTCCCCAGTGTAAGGAAGAAGAGGCCTGTACACTCATGATGACATCTGAGCTGTGAACTCATGGAATGGGTAAAACCTGCCTGACTAGCCCCTCAATCTGAGATTTTTGAGCTTCCTGAACATGAGAAGTAGAAGTCTGTTGTTTGAATGACTCACTCAAAGGCAGCACAAGCTGACAATACAATGTAAGTCCCTTTACAATGTTTTCATCTCTGAATCTTCTTAGCTTTGAGCAACTTTCCAGAACTTTCCATTTTTCTTCTCCGAAGCCACAGCTCAGCTTGCCTGCAGTGGTGTAAATGATGCGGTGTTCAGGTGATGCATGCCTTCTAACAATAGGGTGTTGGACATAAAATTTAATGTGGCCTGAAAGAATGAGTTTTAACCCTGCATTACAGGCAATATTGAGGGGTCTAAGGTAATGGAGCTCACTGAGGCATATGGAGAATAATAAATGCAGAGGGAATTTGAAACTCCAACCAGCAATGAGCAAATAACTCAATTCCATCTTCTTAGTAAGTGGTCTGTGTGCTAATGCCAGCGCTTTGCCAAAGGCCTTAATTATGGCTAAATGAAATCAAGGCAACTCCCTTATCACCTCATCAAGTGGAAATGTGGGCTTTAGGGCAGACAAGGTTAAAGGGAAATCAAGGACTGTCACCCAGCACAGCCCCCCTTGCTTGACCTGCTGGTCCTGCGGAGTGGATGACAGAGCAACGGGCCTTGGTAACGGGTGGCTTGTTGCTCTCTCCTTGGTATGGCAATGTTGCTATGCCAATGCTGCCTGCAGAAATCACTCCTGCCTAATAGGTAAACACTGCCGGGCATCTGGACATGTGTTGCATCCTGCTGCCTGTGACTTTGAAATCGCAGCGCAGTTCTGAAGAAGGTGTGCCGTGGGCTAAGGACCCAACCGAGTGCTGGGACGTGGCCACGAAGCTTTTGTCGCCACTCCTGGTCTCTCAGCCTGGTGGCTGCGCTCATTAACCTTGCCCAAGTGTTTGCCCTGCTTCCAGTGGCTTCATTTCCCCAATGGTTGACTCGTCCGTCCTTTTCAAATGTTCACATCTAAGGAGAGCAGGCATCTGCGGGTGTTTATCTGCTATATTTGTGCACACATCACTTGCTGCTTTCTGGGTTTTAAGTTTTTCCCGGTCAGCAGGGAAAGCAAAATAAGCCAATAGATGGCAGGTCAGTGGGGCCCATGGTGCAGAGAAGGGCTGTGCCGCAGACCTGGACCCTTGGGAGAGCCACAACGCTGAGCACTGAAACGAGAGCTCTTCTCTCGTTCTGAAGCCAGGGGACCTCAGGAGGTGCTCAGTACTGGAGTCTCCTGCACAGTAGGAGATTTCACACTGCAGCCTAGGCTGATTCCTGATTCTCTGCCTCCAGTGTTTCTCCTGCTCTAATTAGATTGAAACTGACAAGGTTGAGATTGGGATAGACAGCAGCTGACCAGCCAGACACACCAAGAAGTGGAAGAGTTAGATGAAATGAATCAATAAGTTCAAGGCGACAGACTGACTATATTTCTGTTTTACCAGGAGGACTGATCGGCGGCTGTCAGAACCACATTTGATATTTCCGCTTTTTAGGATATGGCAGAAGAAGGATTAGTAAATAGATTAGCGTGCAAATGTTTTCTACCACTGTCCTCTGCTCACCGCAGACGCAGCGGGTATGAGCGGGGCTCGCCGTGGTACTGAAGGAAGCCATATCTCCAAGGCTCCAAAGCTGGTGACAGTTCCATTATTACCAAGCTCTGGGATCACATCATATTGACAGCATATCATAGATAAGGTCTAAAGAGGACAAATGAAGCCATGTGTCATTAATAGATATCTGGGATCCGACACGGGATGACGCACAGCATACTGTCTCCCTGTGTTTATGAAGCGGACCAGTCAGAGGACCAGTCGCACAAGCTCTCCTCCAGCACATACATGTCTACAGGAGCACTCTGCTCCAGAATAGTCGAGTGGTTAGTGGAACGAAACCATTAGGAAGGTTACATCAGATAATATGCACCAAGAAGGTAGTACAATGCCTGTCACATGCTTTTTAGTATCACACTTGTCTCCAAAGTAAATGGAAAATTTCAGAAACTTCCTTCCTTCCTTCCTTCCTTCCTTCCTTCCTTCCTTCCTTCCTTCCTTCCTTCCTTCCTTCCTTCCTTCCTTCTTCCTGCCTGCCTGCCTTCCTCCCTCTCTCCCTCCCTTCCTTTCTTCTCTCCCTCCTTCCTCCATTCCCTCCTTCCCTCCTTTCTTGCTTTCCTCCTCCTCCTCCTCCTCCTCCTCCTCCTCCTCCTCCTCCTCTTCCTCCTCTTCCTCCCCCTCCTTCTCCTCCTCCCCCTCCTTCTCCTCCTCCTCCCCCTCCTCCTCCTCCTCCTCCTCCTCCTCCTCCTCCTCCTCCTCCTCCTTTTCCTCCTCCTCCTCTTCCTCCTCCTCTTCTTCCTTTTTGGTGGCACTGAGATTGAAACTCAGGGCCTTGTGCTTACTAGGCAGGCACTGTACTACTGGAGCCCAAAACTAAGCATTTTACAAACTAAGTAACACTTTGAAGCCAGTACATGAGCCAGTTCACTTGATGCAAGATGATCTGTCACTTGCATTTAGAGCCTCAATGGTCTGGCTAAATCAAATGCTGGCTTTATTGTCATACCAATTTGGTTTCTGTTACCACGTGCACCGCAGGCCTAGATCAAGTCAGGTCAGGGGTGGGAGTGAGGAGTGACAGTTGCAGATGCTCCTCAATATCGAGAATGATTTATAGTTTCTTTTGAAAAAAATCATCTCTAAGTAGTTGTACTTCCATTTTCACCTATTCTTCCCACAATGGCTGTGTAAACAGTCATCAACATGCTCTCGTTTCATGTGATGAAATGTTTTCAAGAGAGTCTAGGGCCAAACTTCCTTATTTGTGGAAAGAGCTCAAAGTTTCTATCTAACCGTAGAGAATAATGCCTGCTAAGGGTGGCTATGAAATTCCACAGGCAAGAACTGGCCCAAGTCCTTGAAACACCAATCACCCTAGAATCTGAAAATCAGGTGCATGCAATGAATATCCTCATTGCGATGGTTGATCCTGACTTTGGCTTGTTTGGAGAAGCGTGTAGAAGACTGTAACACACACCTTGGCTGTGTCTATGGGGACATGCCCCCAGGCAGCACATGGGGATCTCACTTAGGGATGGTGTCATTCTGTGATGGGTTGAAAATCTGCATGGACTGTTGGGAGGCGGTGGCGCTGTGGTCTGAGGAAGTAGGCCACAGAGGGTAAATCTTGTCCTGGTCTCTTCCTGTTACTGGGCTGCTTCCCGGCTGTCAAGAGTCCCTTGGTTCTGCTCCATTAAACCCTCTGCCACATGGGCAGAAGCTTCTGGATCCTTGAGCAAATAGGAATCCTTCTTCCGTTAAGTTGGTCTCTCAGACATTGGATTATAGTAATAAAGGCATTTGTGCTTGTTGACAACACTTCCTGAAAGCAGGAATACTTTGTGTCTGAACTCCTACTTTTGTTTCTGGAATGCCCTACTTTCCTCAGTTTGTCTGTTAAAACCCTTCTCTTTCTTCCTCTAAATAAACCACAGATTCTATGGATGTGTGACTCAAGAAAAAGTCTTTAAATTAAGGACCTGGATTAAATCTTGTAAACTAATTTACCAAAAACTCTGTTGCTATAAGCATCAGAAAATCTACTTGGTAAAACAAAGAAGGATTTGCTGGCAAGTAAGTTTGGAGTCAATGAACTTTATGTGTCTTCCTCTTGGGAGCCTCTTGGTACTTACTCTTGTATTTAAGATTATAAGCAGACTGCTTAATGTGTGTCAGAAAGCAATGACCACAGTGCCTATCTTCTACCTCTCTTTTCGTTGAATATCACTTATTTTGGTTTTCTCCACACAGGAGAGTTTAGAAGGTCATTCTTCAGGAAGACTCAGTGGTGTGGAGTGAGGGAGAGAATTATAGGAGGTGGCTACAGCAGGGTGGGTTCAGGAGGAACTCTTCTTGACCTGAGAATATATACCAAGGACATGTAGTAGGGCAAAATCTCTGGACAAAAGAAAACAGACAGAATATGATTTTTCAGGGATGGAAAAATCTGATTGACAGCCGATGGATCCTTTTGTAGAATTCACAGTGGCTCTACAATTAAATGACAGAATCTCTTACATCAAATTAACTGTCTCCAAGTTGTAGCTTGTAAATGTCAGTTCCTCTTAGTTCTTCAGTGTCTCCTTTTATCTAGGGACAATTGTGACATTAGCTAAAATCAAAAAGCTGTCACATGCCAGGCACTGTGCTTCCTGGAGTTGAAGGTTTCAAGAGTAGCTGCGTGGGAGGAAGGTAGCACCATTTCTACAAAGAGAAGATATAGAACACAGCCCCCCAGCGTGATTCTTCTATGGCAAGCCAAGGTGTCAAAGAGGTAAGAAGTAGGATACTTGGGAGTAATTGGAAATTCAGAACAGAATTTATCCAAAGCATAGGTTTGGATGTCATTTCATAAAATAAAGACCAGGATGAGGCCCAAGTGGTAGAGAACTTGCCTAATCGTGAGAACCTGACTCTCAATCACAGTACTGCCAAAACAAAACATCATAGAAAAGTAGTTCATAAAAAATACAGTAGATGACTAGCTTACCAGTGCATTTTAGTCTGGGGGAGATGGAATTTATTCTGCACTTAAAAATTATGGTTAATAATTTGCGTTTGTCCTTTGAAAATTATGGCATTTTTAGAACTTTTGGTTTGATCACTGTTGCATCACAGAAGTTCTTCCTGTTTTAAAAATAGTCATTTTCATCCTTGCTATTTTTCCCATCCGGCTTTCTTCTAGCTGTCACTGCACAAGCTGCAGTGGTAATGATAGGAAGATGATGGGTGAAATGCCAGCCCTAATTAGAGACTTGATTGCTCTGTAATAAAAAGGCCTGCCTTTGATTTGCATGGCTCTGAGTTGTCAGGTAGGATGAGTCAACTGTGTCTCTACTTTCACTTCAAAATGTGAAAAATGTGAATGTGCATTATTTATATTTCATGGCTGTAATTAATTATGTGTCTGTGGAAATGGTGTCCCCAAAGACAGTTGATTTTATGCTCAATCTGTATGTGCATTTGTAAAACTAATTTGTTCTCATTAAAAATTTTAAGAGTTTATTTGAGCTAAACTCAAGAGGCCTTTCTGGGTATCAAACTCAAAAAGCTACAGAACAAAAGTCCAATTTCTCTTTTACTAATAAACTATGCAATGTCAATGCATGGCACCCAGCCTTCTTGTACCGAGTATGGTTGGATTGTAAAAAATAAAAAGACATTTGGCCTCCAAGAAACAACCTTTTAACTTGTTTGAAAGAGGTTGATGATAAAAAAGATGAGCACAGAGAAACCCGAACTTCTGCCACGTACTAAAAGAACAGTGTTTCTTCCATGAACTTTTAAGACTGTAAGATAAATTGACTGATTTTTTGTTAACCTGTAGAAACTTAGGATGTATTTTGCTTTGCTTTTTAAAAATTACCTGTCATTTCTTCCTGTTTTACATTTTCAATATTTCTAATATATTAACCACTGAAACTGAAAATTTGAAAATATTCTCTCAAGTACCTTGTCTGAACTGAGAATAGATTGATTTTCTTTCAAGCAGACTCATAATTGACCTAAAAATTTGGAAAATAACTTGCTTATTTTACAGTGAACTTGGTTCACTGTAATTAAATCTGTTCATGTTAGTTGGATAAAATGGTAGTCATTGAATGAAATTTACCCAAAAAGTAAAATTTTAGAATTACTTTCATCTATTCCTGTGAAAAAAATTTCAAGTTTCTCTTAGTTGTGAAATAGTTAGATAATCATTCAATTTAACAGATGCATCTATTAAAGCAATAACATTATTAATGTTAGTCTGTGAATTACGGAGTATTTACATCGGAGACAAGCGAGTTCGCTTCCTGGGTTGGGAGACTCCATCTTCCTTTGTTGGCTTTTACTTGTTAATTTCCAACAGGATGATGATGGTTAGACTAGCTGATCTGTCTGTTTTATTTTATCCAATTTCAGAGATCACTACCCTCAAGAAGATGAAGTAATTATTCCTCCCTTTATTTGGTGGTTTCAGAGACCATTAAGCTTATTTTGTCTACATTGGGAAAGAAAGTAATTTTCTATTCTAGGTATTTTTGATTCTCAAGAACTTATTTTTCATTAGAGTTGATCCCATTCTTCTGGCAGTCAAACTTTAGCATGTCTAGCTACTGCCAGGACACAGCAAGAACCTCAAGAGGAGGAGTAACAGATAACCACGAAGCTGCCATTCCTTGTCCTAATAGTGACCCCGACTTATTTTTCAGGGTAGTTATGAGAAGGAGTCTAAGGATGAGAAGGAGGGAACCCTTAGGTGTTTGAACTACTGTTAGTGCAAGACCCAGTATCATGGCCTCCACTAGCAGACCACCTGAAGACTCAAATTAAATTGTTCATTGAGAGAAATACAGAGTGAAATACAGTACACAGCATAGGACTGGACAGATCGAAGTAGGACACGGGATGCCACAGGAAAGGGGCAAAAACTTTACTATCAAAGGAGACCAAAGGATCAGATGCTAAATTGGGCAAGACATTAGGAAGGATGTTTCAGAAAGAGGCTTATATCAAGAAAATCAAGGAGAGTCAAGATGTGGTGACAAGATAAAGACACTTATGGAACTTATAACCTAGACACCGGTGATAACTCTTGCCAGGAGTCACAAGGGCAAGAAGAGGTAAAAGAAGATTGCAATAAAATCATAAGTATGATCTTGTCTTTAATGAAAAGCTTAGAGGGTGCTTGCAGGCTTTGGACATTTATCAGATACACCGTAATTGGAATTTGTCAAAGTAATTATTAACATCAGTAGTATATGGCTCTATGTTCAGTGAGCATTAAACTTTGGGCTCTGAGTTTTCTCTGTCATTTAGAAATACAACATGGTATTAAAAATTCTTAAAAATTTCTGAGTATTTCTTTCACATGTAAAGATCCTGGAATTTCATAGAATGGCTATATTTGAGGGCTACTGATTTTCCTTTTCTATAATCTCAACAGATTGACTTAAGGATATAGGAAATTTTCTACTTTAAAAAATCTCATCTATTTTTTTTTTGTTTAAACCAAGTATATTTCCCTAGATAGGCAAGGGCTCTAACACTGGACACCTATTCCCAGTCGATTTGCTTTATCTTTTGAATAGGGTCTTACTTTATGTCCAGGCTGGCCTATTTATACTCATTGTATGGCTGGGATACAGGCATATGTCAATGCATCCAAGCATTAAATTGGTTGAGGTACTCTTGAGATTTTTTATTTTTGCATAGGCCAGCCCTGAATTATGATTCTTACAATCTCAGCCTACCAAGTATCCAAGATTTCAAGCCACCATCTGCATTCATGTCCATTTTTGGTGACTATTTTAATCTGTACTTGGTGTTTTTTAGAATCCATTAATCAAATAACCTCTATTTATTTATTTTTATTGTGAAAATAACGTTCAGAGGGGTTACAATTACATGGGCAAGGTAATGAGTACATTTCTTATCCAGCATTGTTGCCTTCTCCTTTGTTTCCCCTTCCCATCCCTTCCCATCTCCCTACCACAACCCCCCACCCTCCACCCCCTGCACCCTCCCCTCCCCCCTACTCCCAGCCAAAGTTGTCAAGTTTGTTTTTCGACATAACGTCTTGAATACCCTCTATTTTTAAGATAATTTCAACAACACATCTTTATTCACATCAGCACATTAATGTTTCCTGGAGAAATACTGAAATGCCTATGAATTAGAAAGATGTGAAAATAAATTATTTTAGATAAAGTAATTTTCAGAAGCTTTGCTTCCTAATTTTTAATTTTGTTATTGTTCAGATTCATTTTGCCAGACTAATGAATTAAAAGATTGTGACAAATAAAATAACTTTTCAGATAAAACTGAAAGGCAGCGCTATGCATCGTGTGTACAGATGTAGTCCCAGCCGCTTGGGAGACTGAGGCAGGCAGACCATGAGCCCATGACCATCCTGCACCACAAACAGAACCCTGCAATTGTGTTATAATAATAATAATTATTATTATTATTTTGTCGGTCATGGGGCTTGAACTCTAGGCCTAGGTGCTGTCCCTCAGCTCTTTCAGCTCAAAGTGAGTGCTCTACCACTTGAACCATAGCACCACTTTCGGTTTTCTGGTGATTAATTGGAGATAAAAGTCTTACAGATGTTCCTGCCCGGGCTGGCTTTGAACTGTGAATCTCAGATCTCAGCCCCCTGAGTAGCTAGGCTGACAGGCATGAACTACTAGTGCTTGGCTGTACTGTATTATTTTTAATGTAGCATTTATTTTTAATATAATTAGTATTTTATTTTTATTTTGTTTTTCCAGAGCTGAGGACTGAACTCAGGGCCTTGTGCTCACCAAACAGGCACTCTTCCGCTGAGCTGAATCCCCAGCCCCAACATTTATTATTTTTGACTCTATGACTCTAGAATACAACCTACTATAAAAATAGTCCCTTTCTTCCTTCTACCAATGAACATTCTTTTGTGGTGCCAAAAAAACAAAACAACATTAAAAATGCCCGATGTTTGTTTTGTTCATTGTTTTATTTTTAAAAATAATTGCTATAAATCAATTCTACACCGTGTGACTGGTCCTCCACCTGATCCAACCATGGTTAGTTTCACATCGGCCTCATATGAGTGCTCCCTCCCCTCCCCACTCTCATTTCTTTCAAATAACCCCACTCCAAACCACAAATGAGAAGAATGGAGATGCAGACCTAGGAGAGGATTTGCATTTGGCATTGTGGTGGGGCTGGAGTCAGCGCTTCCTGCAGGACCAGAGTCCATTGCATGCACCTCTTTCCAATGCCCTGCTCAGCAATGTCAGCAGAATGGGGGTGTGCACACCACAGAAGGACAAATAACCAGACTTTATTCCTGGTGAAAAGCTGGCCTGCCCGTCTGCCACCAGCACGCCCCACCCCCCTCTTAGTCACGATCGCTCGCTCCCGCATCTCCATTCTACTATTCACTGTCTTCCTTCTAATGATTCACACAGTAGACGCTATTTTTAAATCCTCTCAAAGTGTATTCAACAACATCTTTCTCCTCACAACTCTTATTTCCCCATTGTCACCTGTTGGAATATATTTATTTTTGAGAGTAGTTTGGGTTCCCAGAAGGATTAAACAGTGAGTAGAGTTCCCAGCAACTTCACCTCAGGATATGGGGAAAATGTGCTGATCTAAGAACCTTTGTAAAGCAAATTCAATAAGAGGGAAGGCCAAGGAAACTGCCCAGGAGTGCTGCAGTGCACTTGATATCGCTGTCTCCTGCGGGCCGGCTACGCGCTCTGATAGCGCTCATGGGACTGCAGTTGTGTAACTGAGAAAGCTGCTGATAGAGGGGGAGCCACATTTGTCCCTCCTGGGGACTAGAAACAAGAGGATCGTGATCTAGGTGCAATGAGTGAAGGGTCAGAGTTAGGAATGTGAGCGATTCTGTATACACAGATGCACTGAATACAGATACAGGAGGTTATCTATAGGAGCACCTGCCTGTGTGCATATGTGGGTGAAACCACGCTGTTTCTCCTGGCTTTGCCAGCTGAGAAGATCTAGAACAACGCTACTTCGTAGCAATGAGCACTTGGGTTTTGTGTACTCATCCCATTTTTTGCCTGCTTTGGAGGATGACTGCTTTCGCCGCTAAAGAATTTATAGACAAACTTGGGACATTTTGTAACACCAGAACATGACCCTTATTTAAAAATATAGTGATATGGGCAGGTCAAAAAGACCTAGAACCCCACTGAGGGAGCTTCGAATGACTGTGGTTGACTTAGTTTGGGCAATCAAAGTAAGACTTGGATTATAAGCCAAAATATAAAAGAAATATCCGCAGGCTGATGCTGATGTAGATGACTGAATTAAATAAGGAAATGAATAAACTAAGGAGAGAAGATAAGGCTCCCTTACAGAGAAGGATTCTAAATAATTTATATGGAAGCTTGCTCAGGAAGGAACAGAATAAATAACTCACCACTTCTGAGTGGCCTTCCTTGTAAAAAGTGCAGAACAGACAGGAAAGAACACAACAAATAACTGCAAAGCAGGGAAAACAAGCTGAGCGTCAGGTGATGGAGGCAAACTTCACAAGAGACCATGTATCTTAATACCAAGAGTCATTCAAAAGGTGACAGGTGTTTCAACACAGAGTGAAAAAGAAAGTAAGATGATCATACCAATTGATGTAGAACATTAATCAACACAACTTTTGCTTGAAGACCCTCAGCCAGTTAAACAATCATCTCAACTCAATAAAGAAAAATCTGTTAAAACCTAGATATAAGTGTATCCTTCATCATGGAAAACTAAGGACTAAAAACAAGTAAAGATTTGGAGACTGAAAGAAATTAATGTGTAATTGTATAGTATATTCCAAGGAATTATAAAAATTATAAAATTATAAAAATTATAAGAATTATAAAAAAACTCTGGAGTTCAGTAACACATAAGACTAAAAATAACAATCAAAACCCAATCCCACTTCTATATACCGGCAACAGAAACATGAAAATCAATGTGAAAGGCAAAATACCATGGACCTAAGTTTTTGTAACATAGGAACATTGAGGGAAATGTGTAAAACATCATAGGACTTTCATAAGATCTCCAGTCCATCAGTAAATTTTCATCTAAAAAGTCTGATTTCTTCATAACCTTTAGCACATGGAGAGAAGTTGGCTTGTTTATGCTTCTGTCAAGATCTGGACATAGGCCGCACAGAGCTTCTGGGTCCCCAGTCTGTGTCCCAGGCTGGATACCGGGAGGGACGTCGGCCTGGGCACCGACTGCTGCTGAAGCCATTTCCACTGTGGCAAAGTCCAGAGATTTTAAATTATTTATATTTTAAAACTGTGGTCGTTTTGCCTTTGGATCCATACCAGCACAATTTCACTGCTCTCCCACGAGACAGTACTTGAAATAATCTCTAGCTTAAGTCGTGGCTGCAACCCTGCGCAAAACAGCTGAAGCTGGCTTGGCAGAGCAGCTTTTCTACCTCATTATTTTTCTCAGCGTAAAGCTGAGTTCACCGTCTATCTCTCTGAGTGACGGTGGCAGTTGATACTTAGATTTCCTTCACCCTGGATATGCCCTTGAAATGCCCTTATACATCTTAGCCAATATCTTACATGTAAAAATATCTAATATATATATATATATATATATATATATATTTCTCAAGTAAAAATGTGTCCCTGATTGTTAGTAAATCTCATTAAGCAGATACTTTTATCCTCCATTTGCAAGTAAGGAAGCAGGAATTGTGAGCCATTTCCTAAGCAGTGAGCAGGAAAGCATGGCTTGAATTCCAGGTATTCTGATGCTCAGTGGACCATCTTTCATGCCAGTTATGGTTCCTTGCACAGAGCAAAATCTGTCCCATTGAGCGGATGGAAGCAGGTTCCCAAAGCCTCCTGTCACAGCTGTCACAGCCTGTTCCCACCAAGCCCTTCATTAGAAACAGCAGAATCCAGAATCAGAAAGGCCAGGGTTCCTAAAGCTTTCATCTCCGCTGGCAAGT